>NC_135532.1:10037495-10372495 GCF_045843805.1 Urocitellus parryii
GAGAAAGAGAGGGAGAGAGAGAGAGAGAGAGAGAGAGAGAGGAGAGAGAGAGAGAGAGAGAGAGAGAGAGAGTTAGTTCTCCACTCACAAGGGACAAAATATAAACCCCAAAGGCATGTCCCCTCTGACCTACCTCCTCTGTCATATCCTACCTGCCTAAGGCTACCACCCAGTTAGTCTCTATCAGAAGTTTAATGCACTGGTTGGATTAAGGTTCTCAAAACCCAACCATTTCATCTCCAAGCTTTCTTGCATTGTCTCACACATGAGCTTTTGGAGAACACATAGTATCTAAACCACAGCAGCTTCTCAGTCACCCACCATCACAGTTCCAACCTGCACTTCCTCTGCTCTGCTGGCCCTCTCATCTGATCCCTCTTCTGCATTGGCCCCACTGCACCTGCCCTGCCCTGTCTGGATTCTACTCCTGTAGTTTTTCTTTAACATGGTCTGTGGTCTCTGTAAGGGAGATTTTTGCAGGTAGCTGAGACTAGGATGTTCCATTGCCCTTAATTTTTCCTACAGTGCCTTGGTGGACATTTGTTGTTGTTGATTTTTTTTTTATGTTGTTCTTTGGTTTTGTATTACCTATAATTTGTATCCTGCTAAGTTACAGTTCTACATACTGGGTCACTTATTCTTAGATTCCCTCTCTGAGGTTTCCTCTCGGTATTCCACAGTGTATATTAGAAGATTCTATATTATGGAATCTGTTGGTTCTTGGAGGTGGTGGGCATCCACTATACCCTCCATGAATGGATTTTGGATTATTCCATTTGCTTTCCACTTATTATTTATTATTCCATTTCCTTCTTTACCCTTTCTTTACAACATTTTATTCACTTTGGTCATGTCTGAGTCTTCTACAAAGTTGCTAGCCAGTTTTTCTAAGCAGTAGGTTTAGACAGGCATGGGCTCACATGGTTGATAGCTGTCTCGGGAGGCCTACTTGGAGGAAAGTTGGTCTTGGGAGAGTCCTAAAGTCTCTCTTTTTCAACTGTGGCTTTTATCCCTTGGTGCCACCTCATCCTAGGTGGCAATCTGAGATCACTAAGGCCCTGGCTGACCCTGTTGCTTGTCTAGGGTGGTCACCCAGGCTCCGGCAACCTCTGCCCAGGCTGTGAAAGAACCAAATGTTCTGGGTTGAGCCCTTTGTGATTGAAATCTGCATTTACTGACTTCTTTAAGGTACTGGCTTGAATGAAACAAATTTATGACATTTTCCTAGAAGAAAGTTTTGTTTCTTAGTTATTTAATAAAGTCATGGATTTCCCTTCCCCCAAATAACAATAGGTACCACTCTAACGGTCACTGTTCTAACAGATCAGAACAACAGAGAAGGTGTGAAACTTGAATTATATGTTCATTCCAAGCAAACAGAGCAGCAAGTGAAGTGTTAACAATTGAGATATTAGAAGTTGAACCAGTAGGTATAAAATAAAAACCTGATTTATAACCACGTCGTTTGTTCAGAGTATTGTAAATTAGCCATTTTTAGTATTTTTGAATTTCCATCAACATTTAAATGAGCTAATTACTATAAACCAAAAAATATTGTTTCTTATTTTCAATATGTGGGAGTTGAAAATTAAAAATTAAAATCAATCTAGGTTTTCTACTTTTTGGTTTTTTTTAGTCTGGGAAAACTAAAGGAAGCAGTGCTGATGTCATTTTTCTGGTGGACACCCCCATCAGACCTTCAGCATTTGGTGCCACAAACATCTGCAAACGTGCATAACAGAACAGTCAGAGCTCAGAAGGACAGTGGGCTCCAGAGCACATCCGCATATTTAAGGCTTAAGCTTTTAATCAGATGGTTTTAGCAAGCTGTCATATGCCACATTAGCTTTATGCTGTTAATTTAAATGTTATTACATTGTAGCTTTGTATTTGTGGATTTGTTTTGCTTTTATAGTTACATGAGAAACAAGGATATATTTTAAGTATTTAAGTTACTTCACCCTAAGAACTATTCAGGCCCGGGGGGACTCTGTGCTACTTTTTTAGAAGACTTCTAATGTTGTTCAAATGTAAGTGATTGTACCCTCACCAAGTTACCCTACAATAATTAAAACATTGATTAAGCATATGTCTCTCAAACCTTACTTTTTAGTACTTTTTTTCTACCTTAATTCATTTGCCAATAGCACTGCCCTTACCTCTCACTCAATTTCTTCCTCTCTCCACCCAGGGTCATTGCAGACATGCTGTGTTTGATCACTCATAGGACGTAAGCCTGGGTGCTCATGCACCCACAGGGAGTTTTTGTTTGTGTTCTGTTTTAATCATCGGGTGACACTCTTCCAAAGTTTCCCCATTGTTTGGAACAGAGTTGTACAGATGTTTAATATACATTGGTTTGCACCTAAAGTACTCTAAGGAATAGTCAGATTTAGAAATTGGGTAACAGAAGTTTGTCTTGTCTTCTGTGGAAGAGTGTCTTCTATGCCTGAAATTCGGTTGGTCCATAATAAAATACCTGTAGAAGAAAGCCATGTATCGTTGGCCATTCCTCCTACACAGCTCTTTAAAATTACACCTCGTCTGTTTAGGCAATATTAGGGTATACTTAAAATTTATACCTAGTGCTTAAGTTACTGTTAACTAAAGATACCTGATTTATAAAATTAAATACAACAAACCGAACCTTTTCTCTTTTGGGGGGGTGGGGGTGTTCAAAGTAAGAGTACTGAAGCTGTGATTTCCTGGTATTGTCCACTAATTTTATTGACCTAGTAGCTTGTCAAATGGATAAATATGAATATAAAATATTTCAGATATTTAAATATTTAAGATATAAGTATAATGTAAGTATAAGATTATATTCTTAGATGCCAGTACACAGGTTTCCAAGTTTTCCTTTAATCTCTCAGCTGACATGTAGTGAACACTTAGGATGAGTTTTTCACTGCCCCATGAGAAAGGAAACAGACAAACCAAGCTCAGTGCTAGAACACCCCTGGGTTCAGTCTCTAAGGCAGGAAAAAAGAAAAAGAAAGGGGGGGGGGGGGAGGCAAGCGCAGATAAAGAGACCAGAACCTCACTTGGGGAGACCAGGGAAGTCTGGAAGAGGAGCATGTGATGTATGGCAGGGTGTGGGGAGGAAGGGGAAAGATTTCACAGAGAGAAAAGGAAACCTGTGAGATTCAGAGGTGGGAGCAGCCTGGTACCTGGAACTGTAAGGAGCCAGAAGTGGCAGGTCCCCAGTGCTCAGAGAGGATTTGTGAAGAAGGCTGGCTGCCTCTTGCAGGGCCCGGAAGCTCTGCGAATTCCAGCTTCATGCTGTGGGAGTTTTTCGTCCCCCAGTGGCCTGGTCTGGAGATGGCCCGCTCCATGCAGTACCAGAGAGAGAAATTGAAGCAGAAAGTTCTTCTGGAAAGATCTAGCTTTAATTTTTTGTTGTTGTTGTTTTGTTGAAGGGATATATTTGTTTTAAGAATTCCCATATTTTATACTTCTCACGCTCCAAGGTGTCTGCCAACTAATTCCTGGTCCCCAATAATTTGTTTCTAATTCCCTCTCCACTAATTCCTCTTCTTAGAAGCTTTCTGACTCACCAAATCCCCAAAGGTGAAAACAAGACATTTTGGATGATATGTGTTTGTGTTGCTGCAGATCATCCCATGTATTGAAGGCTGTGAATTCTTCAAACAATTCTCAGTTGTCGGTTTTTCATCTAGCAATAGACCTAGGTAAAAGTAACATGCATCCTTTGAGCATGGTTGAAGTAATAAATAATAAAGCTAAGACACAGTGACAGATGGGCCCTGGGAACTGGGGACAATAAATCACACGCTCGAGAAGCTACACCAGTGCATATAATTTTGTGGCTACAAAATACAGCCCTATAAATGTGTCTGGTCTCTCTGCTTGCTAAAGACTTGCAAGGCACTTTAAGTTACTTTCTCATGCTAGATAATTGATTGGCAGGCTCCAGCTGTTTACCTTTATAAAAATCAACAGACAGTTCTTGAATATCTATCTCATCTACTCAGCCACCAGTGTACTGATTTCTGCCCATAACTGGAGCCTTCCACTTTCTATTTCTCATTGATGCAAAACTCAAATTACATCCTCTCTTTTTGTGGCTGAGGTGCTAGAATGTCCCTCGTAGCACCAGGCATTCAATTTCCTGGCTTAATTCTGGATATTTTTTTTGGAAGCAGGGATATAGGATGATTTATTATTTACAAATAATATTATAACTAAGGCATCAGTGAAATAGGATTTTTAAGGATCTGGATGTGCTTATACATCAAATTACAACAACTTTTAACCAATTTTGATAAGGCCTTTGAAAATAAAAACTGAAAAAAAACCCAGATGATTTGCTAGCTGCCTCAGGCATAAAATGTAATCTGAGATTATACTTCTAATGCCAGATGTCAAAACCTGTGTTCATTAAAAATATTTTAAACTTATTAAGCCTTACTGATTATTGGTAATGATTAATATGATAGTAACTTCAATTCCTACCAGTTTGATTCTGTTTAGAATTTCCTTGCAAAGCATATTATATAAACCTTGCCCCTCTTCCTATTTGTACGGCGTGTTCATTTCTGCTTATTCAAGCTGTACTAATCCAGGAAATACCCAACAGTCATCTCCTAATCTCATCTGTGTTCTTTCATAATCATGCAGGAGGAGACTTAAGTTAATGATATTAACTCGAAAGGCAGTACATCTTTCTCTCTTTGCCAGAGGGAATAATTTCCTTTTAGAAGCAATATTAGTAGTTTTAGCAAGTGATGGATGGATGCGTTCTCAGGCTTAATTGGCTTCTTGCTGTATACATAGCAATCTATAGAAGCTCGGTAAGATGGTTCATGTAATCAGTCATCTATGTTTGCTGTATATCATACACTGGGCTAGGTCTTGGGACTACCACTCTCAATTACCTGGTTTAAAAATCTTAAGGTATTGCTAATCTTCCTAATAAATGCAAACATTTACCGCTGGATACAGATTTTTTCTTTTCTTTTTTATGCAACAAAAGAACCAGTTCAGAGATAATCTATGTAGGAAACTCAAATGTCACCATTAAATCTAATACCAAAATATAAATCCTGAAACAACCAATAGAGCTGACAAAAGATTATTCTGTTCATAACACAATGTGAACCTTATTTGTATACAGGAGCTGAGTGGTCTGTTGCCCTACGTATACATTAAGGTGATCAGAGTAAGCTGTGGTTAGCTCAGAGTTGGGAGGAAAATCAGGCCAGAAATTTTGAGGAAGACAGAAAAGCATGGAAAAAAACAAAGAATGCTAAGAGATCCAAGATGGCAGAATAGAGGAGGTCACCTTCCAGGCTGTTCTGTGGCGTGAAACCAAGAAAGAAAGAAAAAAACAGAAAATCGGTGGGAGGAACTTTACAGGAACTAAAACTGGACATTCAAAGCAAACCAGGGGACACAGGAGGTTGGATATAATAAAATAAGGAAAAACTCCCTGGGCAGGAAGTTTGGCCAGAGAGGTCCCTCTGTGAGCATAGTAGAGGGACAATGGAATTAAAGGAAGCCACATTCTTGGGAGGCCTGAGGTGTGTCTGGGTACAGAGCCTTTAGAGACCAACCACATTGCCTGACAAACCCGAAGGACTCACTGCGGGATACTGTGTGTGGGGAAAGAAGCTGCCACCTCTCCAAGCTGCATGCAGAGGACAAAGGACGAACCATAGTGAAGCCCACTCCAGGCAAACAAGAGTTTGGTTTAGTCCTGCTGAACACACTCTGCATGACACAGAGTGTGCTTAAGTGACCTGGAGAAAATCAGAGATGGAGAGAGGGTTACAGAGGGGACAAATGGTTATGGAAACCCACCCCCGTCTTCCCCTTCCACTCCAATCCGAGTGCTTGCACGACTGGCTGGGAGAGACACATCTGGCCTGGAACTCTGAAGTGTGGGTCTGGAGAAACTGTTTGAAGACTTAAACTGAGACCAGGAAACATAGGGTCTGCAGGTGACATAGGGGACTAAGAATTGGGTCCCCCACAACATGAGTGGAACCCAGGGGAAATCCCTGATGTAAAGTTTTCTAGTGTGAATCAGCAAGTACTGAGAGCTGATGGGTCTGGTTAAAATCTCCAGAACAATTAGCTTTCAGGGAAGAGCCTGGAGCCCACCTGAGATTAACCCTGTCTCCAGGAACTCACTAGGATCACCTCTGTCACTCCAGCAATCCAGAGGGTGGAACATCACACCCCAGAAGACCCCACCTAACACTGCTGAGAAGAGAGCCTCAGAACATTTTGAACTCCAATGGAAGGAATTCTTTAACTTTTCAAGTTGTTTTTTCTTTTTTTCTTTTCTTAAATTCTCTTTTCACTCTTTAGTTGTGGCCTTAATGGTACATGGACATTTATATAGTTTCCTATTTTTTTTTCTTCTCATATCTAGCATTTTTGAAGCCAGTTATATTACATGGATTCATTTTTGTAAACTAGGACATTTGACTAGTATATTTTGTTTGGTTTTGTATTCTTTTATTTTTTAAAAAAATTGCTTTAAATATGTTTTCTTCTCCTATCTATCTGTTTCCATTGAATCTCTGTTTTGTTCTGCTGACAGCCAATCTCTGTTTTTCTCTCTTTCACTCATCCTTTAATCATTCTCTCCTCCTACCTCATAATCATCACATCGTCTATCACTTCTGTTCTCTCCCTCTCCACCATTTGAAGTTGTAAACCCTTTTGCAAACTTGTTTCATATCATTTCTGTTTATTGTGATAATTAATGCTGTAGGCATTACAGCAGGAACTATTTGGTTTAATGCTGTATATTGTTTGCATTGGTTGTTCTTATTGTTTCCCCCTCAACAGTGAAGTACTGGAAACCTCAGGGACACTATCAGTTCATACTGTTAGATGAGTGGACATACAAACAACATAAAAAAGCAAGGGAACAAATCACCCTAACCAAACCAAGATACACCAATAACAGAATCCATCAACAAAAACAGTGGGAAAAATGTCAGAGAAGGAGTTTAGAATGCACACAGTTAAACTGATCTGTGAAGGAAAGGGTGACGTAAGAGAGCAAATACAGGGAGAAAGAGATCACTTCAATAAACAGGTAGAGATTCTAGGGAAAAAACAAAAAACCCTAAACACGGAGTCCTTGAAATGAAGGAGACAATAAACCAAATTGAAAATTCAATAGAAAGCATATCAACAGAGTAGAGCACTTGGAAGAAGAACCTCAGGCAGTGAAGACAAAATATATAAGCTTGAAAATAGAGTTGACCATGGAGAGAAGATGTTAAGAAACCTTGAAAAGGAATAGTCAATCAAAGGAGAAACTCTTTCAAATTTAAAGCTAGAAATAAACCCAAATGAACGGGAACACAAATCATATATCAATACTATCCTTGAACATTAGTGGCCTAAACTCATAGATCAAAAGACATAGACTGGCAGATTGATTAAAAAACAAGACCCAACAATATGCTATCTCCAAGAGACTTACGACATAGACAATCCACAGACTGAAGGTGAGAGGATGGGGAAAAACATATCACTCATATGAATTGTGTAAACAAGCAGGAGTTTCTATCCTCATATCAGATAATGTGGACTTCAAGCCAAAGTTAATCAGAAGGAACAAAAAAGGACATTCATATTGCTTAAGGGAATTATACAGCAATAAGACATAACAATCATAAATATTGATGCCCATTTATGCCCCAAGCAATGGGGCATCTATGTATATCAAACAAACCTTTCTCAATTTCAAGAATCATATAGACCACAACTGGGTAATTTTAACATGCCTTGGTCACCACTGGATAGATCCTCCAAACAAAAACTAAATAAAGAAGCTATAGAAGTAAAAAATATCATTGATAATTTAGAATTAACAGACATATATAGCATATTTCATTCATCTAATGACTTAATACACTTTATTCTCAGTAGTGCACAGATCCTTCTCTAATTAGACCATGTTATGTAAGCTCTCACATATGTTGGCATACAATTGTAATATTACCTTAATATATTTTTAGCATCTCTAGGGTTATTTTGATAGCTCCCTTTCCATTGATATTAATTTTTGTGTTCTTTCTTTTTTCTTGATTAGACTTTTTTGGATTTGTATTGTTTAGCTGTATTATTTATTTTCTATTTCATATATTTCTGCTCCTACTGTTATTTGTCTTTCCTATATAATTCTAAGTTATAGATGTTCATCTGAGTACTGTTTCACCCCAGAGATACTGATATTTTGAGCTTTTATTATCACTTAGTTCAAAGCATTTTTTATTTACTTTTCTTGTACTTTCTTCCTTGACCTCTGAGATATTTATAAGTGTGCTATTTAATTTGGAAATAGTTGACATGTGGGGGTGGGGTTTTATATATCTTAAGTGATTGATTTCCAATGTAATAAATCATGCAGGAAACAGTCCACATAATTTCAAACTAAAGAAAATAATAATGGAACTGCTTTTCATATTGATTGTATTGGTTACATACATATCAAATTGATCAAATTGCATACTTCCAATATGTTCATTTTATTGGACTTCAACTTTACTCAGTAAAGCTATGGAACAAAAAAAGAATGCTAAGAAGAAAAGGTTAAGAAAGAAAAAAAAGAAAAACACTGTGTGTTACTGGTCTTTGTATTCTGGGTAAATAATACTGTTTTGTAAAAGTGTTTATGAATATTTTTGAAAACAAATTAAAAATTTTGCACAGAGAATTACTTCCATATTTTACAGGAAAAAGTAAAAATAGATCAGGTCTAATTGATTGTTTCGTGCCATCCAGCATGCCGTGGGCTTGTTGGTGACAGCAAACCCCATGACAAACTCTGGAAGGTCAACAGCAGAAACCTTTTCCAACAATTCAATTAAAATCACTTATTAATTAAAAAATAGCTTTCTCTGTTATCTAATGAACATTTTGCTAAGCCAGTTTTCACAGTATGAGGTCGTTTTGAAATTAAATATTTATATGCTTTTGTAATCATCACCCATACTTCTAAATTGGCTGAAATGTAATCCATCCTTTTATGTAGTTTGGAATATATTGTGGATAAGCTTTTCCACATCAATTTCCTTAGCAAACAGATTGATGTAGTACATAACAAACAAAAATTCAGTCTCCTCTGTTACTGATGAGCATGCATTCTGAATTTGTGAGGCCCAAATGTTAACATTTGACTCTATTTCTGACAACTGAAAAGGTGATTTTTTTTTTAAGGCTAAAATGTTCACCTTTCTATAAACTTATTTTTGGAAATCTGTTTTTAAAATTATCACACAAACATAAGTAAAACACACAGACACACACCCACATATACATCAGGACACATTGTGAAACTATATTCCCCTTCTGCCACAGGTTTCTGACACTCCCTGGCTCCCAGGGAAATACGATTGTTTAAACTCACATGTTACATTTTAAATAATCCTCAGTGTAATGCAAGCTCTCATCCTATGTCATACTTAATTTAATTCATGACTAAAGCAAATGATGAGCAGTAAAAGAGGATAAATGTAGTGACACTACATATATAACACTTTTAATGACAAAGAGAAACAAAATATTAATAGTGATTTGGAAAAATGTCATATGAACTTATCCTATTTGGGTACCTCTGAATCCAGTGATCTATAATTATTTTTTTCCTGCCTAACATTTACTTTTTAATTGTTCCAATTTTAAATAGTCTCTAATGAGAACTATTTTCATCTTCTTTTGGAAAATTAACTGAGAATGAAAACTATAAAAGGACAGGAGTTTTTTTTGTTTGTTTGTTTGTTTTTTTCATTCCTTAATCACTAGTTCTTGATCACTGTCCAAATTCTAGAAGTATTCTATACATTCAGTGGATGAGTGAATTTGGAAAGCAACTTTAAATAATTGTTCCATAATTTTTTTGAATGTTAATCAAAATTAGACTCAGATAGGATTCAACTTCATATTGGCTATACTGCTATAATGTATGTATACAAATTACTATTGATTTATATTTTCATATAATTGTGCAAAACAATCAGACATGATGCTCCTAGTAAACCAGGTTCCATGAGGCTTTGAAGATAACTAATAATTTTAAATGGTTTTATATTCAGTACGTGCATATGTGTTTGTGTGTACACACAGCCTACAGGACCCTCAGATGTAGTTTTTCTCTTCTTGGAGTATAAATCATAAGTATAAATTAATGAACCTACTAAATTAGGTTCATTGTCCTCCTCGTCACCCAGTCCCAAGCCTCAAGAGTTTGGTTTCAGATATCTCATTTGTGAGTTTTCTTGAACACCTGAGTCACCAGCTTTGTTGATTGTCTTGCCACTGATAAAATTATTTGCACATTTATTTGGAAGCTGTGAACTCTCCACAGAATAAAGCTTCTCATTTCTCCCACCATGTTTATAGCTTTATTATAAGTTATTCTGCTCTGTGTATTAGTTGGATTCGTTCATATCTGTGTTTCTGCAAAAGATGCTGGTGATACAGTTGTTGTTGGTGGTGGTGTTGTCTGTGTGTGTGTTTGGTAGTCATTCATTAGACATCTTTTGTAAAACAGGCTTGCCAAGTTTATATTCCATATCTGGGCCTGAGATATGAAGTTACTGAAATTATCTGAGATAACTTTATTAAGTGTTTTATCATATGATATTATGAACAATATAAATTGTACCTGGAAGTTTTTCAAGGAAATATTTTAATAATCTATTTGTTACTAAAGGTGGAAGGCTATGGAAATTATTTTTTAAAATACCCTGCAAAATATTTCATATTCTATTTAAAATGTTCACATGGGCTGGGGATGTGGCTCAAGCGGTAGCGCGCTCGCCTGGCATGCGTGCGGCCCGGGTTCGATCCTCGGCACCACATACAAACAAAGATGTTGTGTCTGCCGAAAACTGAAAAATAAATAAATAAATATTAAAAAAATAAATAAATAAAATAAAATGTTCACATTGTGCTCCCATTTTATTTTCGTAGCAAGTTCAGTCCAAGATGGTAATGATCTACGTGACTAAATTGGGAATTGAGTTACATGAATGATTGAAGAACTAGTGACTTACTGGGAGAGTCATATGAAAGCAAAGGTTTCCAGTTCCAACTTGATGCATCTTCCCTATTGTTATTCCAAAGGAAATTATTGCCTAAATTTTCCACTTTTTATACAATATGCATTCTAGCATCAGAATAGATTTCCTATTAAAAAAGAAATGAATCCATCTTTTTTATCTTTCTTTTACATACAAAATCACAATTAAAGAAAAAGTCAATTATGCTTTTCTTTGTAATTGAGGCACATATTTTAATCACTTGAGCTGACTTCCCACTCATGGTGGTTGATCAAGCAGTTCTAATGGCTGTCATGCAGACCAGTGTGTGCTATTGTTCTTGCAGGAAGAGCTGGCATGGGACCTAAGTGGCCTAGTTAAGAAAGATGGCCTCTGTTGCTTAAGCTCTAGAATTTGTGTGGTTAATTGAACAAAGAGTGATGTTTTCCTTTTGCATAAATTAAAAATTTTACACTCAAAATTCTGCAGTTTCTTGTAGTTCATAAATAATTCTTCTTATTAATAATGCTGCTTAAAATGCCAGAAGTATTCCTCTTGAAAGTCTGCTTATTATGATACGAAAATTATTGGTGAGTTTTACTGAATTAACACTTGCTATTCCCTCCACAGAATTTTTTTTAAATACTATTCGTTTTACCTGATAATGCTATGTGAAATTTAATTTTAGGGGGATAATTCCTATGTGAAAGATCGCTGGTGTGTTTTTGATGGATTTATGGTCTTTTGCCTTTGGGTTTCGCTGGTGTTACAGGTAATTAAATATTTTTAAATCACAAGGGGGGTATTTTCTAAAATGGGTATGATTTTGCATTGAAAATTTAAAAAGAAATATTAAAGAACATATATCAAATGTGATTGTGTAATTTCCTATGACATTTCTTTAAATGTCTATTGAGATGAAAGTCTAATTGTTACATTTTAATTAGTGTTGGTTACATTTGTGAATTATTTCTCACTCAGAAATGGAAATTATTTCTCACTAAACAAATATAAAAATATAGTCAGTGAAATAAAGAAAAAGATGTGGGGTACGATTTCTGTATTTGAAACATAAAAAATTGAAGAACACAGCAAGAGATCTACCTTTTCAGCAAAATTTTAAGTGCAATACATTATTACTGACTATAGGTATAATGTTGTTCAGCAGATTTCTGGAGTTTATTCACCTACTCTTCATTTAAAATTTGAGACTAAAACAAATTCATAGGCCATCTTTCCTAGTCATCTGTGGTTTTTGATAACCTGTCCTTAATATAAAATGCACATCTCCAACAATTTCATTTCATCTCACACATTAATTAAGTAGCTTGTGTGTTAGACAAATATTTTCTAATTAACATTTATATCTATTAGTGATAAGATTCTTTTTCCATACTTTTAATAATATTTTGATGTTTTTTTCCATTCATTTATTTTCTATGTATTCAAAAATTCCCACCAAAGAACATTGTTCAGTAAGAAAGCCTTAACAACTTATTCTGTTCTGAGTGGCACATACTTTTTAAATAAAAACTATACCTCATTTAATTAGGAAATAAACAGGATTTATTGCACTTTCATTAGCTTACATATTTGTTTCTCCTTATATAGCTATAGCTTTATAGAGGAAGAAAGAAAGGAAGGGGAGGAATCTCATGAGAATCTAAGTAGAGTAGAGGAAAGGGAGGCATGGGGAGAAGGGAAGAGAAAGGAGAGATCCTGGGAAGTGATATTGGCCAGATGTTATATCGTGTGCATACAGGAATGTATAACAACGAATCCCACCATTATGCACAACACAACGATAATGCACCAAAAAAAATATGGAAAAAATACCTATTGTTTCAAAATGTAGCCAGAAGAAAACTGATTTTGGCAATAAATAATGTGGGGCTAAATTCAAGGTCCAGGGTGTGCTTTCTGCTGTTGTGTGTATATTCCATGACTATAAGCAATGCTAAAGGAAGATCTAAACTTTTAAACTATCACTTAACTTGCAGGTGTTTGAAATTGCTGATATAGTTGATCAGATGTCACCTTGGGGCATGTTGAGGATCCCACGGCCACTAATTATGATCCGGGCATTCCGGATTTATTTCCGATTTGAACTGCCAAGGACCCGGATTACAAATATTTTAAAGTAAGCACTGCTGTTACCTAAGTTAAGGAGGCAAGTCTATGAGATTTTTTGTTTTTACCTACTTACCGTGTTTTTTTTTCCCCCTAGGCGATCAGGAGAACAAATATGGAGCGTTTCAATTTTCCTACTTTTCTTTCTACTTCTTTATGGAATTTTGGGAGTTCAGATGTTTGGAACATTTACCTATCACTGTGTAGTGAATGACACAAAGCCAGGGTAAGTTTATCTCGTGGCTGCATTTTAACCTGAGTGATTAAGAGGACATTGCTGCAACTTTAGAGAGAAAATATCTTAAGGCAGTATTTATGGAGTTTGTGCTGTGTGGTCTCTGATTCCTCAGTATTTTTTGGTCCACTTTTTAAAGCCAAGTGTTCAACACAAGCCAGACTGAAAACTGTAAGCTAGTGTGCAGGTAGGTGCAGGAAACACAAAGGTACGCTTAGATCCCTTCCCCCTATGGCCAAATGGGGAAGGTGTGGACAATACTGAGGAAGCCATCAATGGGGTCAGAGTGGGTCACATGTTAGAAAAAAATTAATTTCTATCATTAATACCTCTGGTCATCCTACCCTAAACAGTAACCTTTATACTTTATACTGTCCTTTCTAGATGAAACCGTGTAGTGTGTTAGAGGGTTTGGGGGTAAGAGGCAACCTTCATACTTCATCTGCTAGATACTGTGCAGGTAGGGCCCCAGTGCTAATAAACAGCCCCGGCGTAGAGTGACAGGGAGAGCACATCAGACTGTTGTCCCTGCACATACATGACAGAGAAGTGTCCCCTAGGTGCTGACTCGGTGTGTCAGTCGGGGGATTCCGAGCACCACCCAGAGGTGCAGCAGGTATGGCGCTGCCACGTTTCAGGCCAGCAGGATATGGGGGAGGAAAATTTACCACTTATATTCAGCTCTTGGGAGGGTTCATCTCTTCACAAGTGAAGAATCCGTCTATAAGTTGTGGAAAAATAAAATCGATTCAGATCAGAGATAGTAATTTCACAGCACTTTATTAAATTTAAAAGGATATTATAAGCAGCCATTCACCTATTTTAAGGTGTCAGTATCAATTTAAAGATCAATTGCATACATAAGAGTAATTGAATTTAAAAAGTATTAGTTTGTATTTTCTTCAAAAAGATTTTTTTTTCCATAAAGCATAGCTACTTGTATATGTGAAAAGTAGCTAAGCCATAGATAAGTGAATATCCCTGTGAATGAATACATACATATATACATATATACATGTATACATTGTATGCATGTGCAGGTATATACATACGTATATATCTTATGATAAATTTAATTCTGTTCTAACTCTTCATCCTGTGAGCTTGAGATAGTCATTTAGTTGATGGCTGTGTGAGTGAGTGAGTGGAATAACAGGGCTTACTTCCTAAAGTTGGCTCCAAGAGCAAACAAGGGGATGAAGGAGAAGACCTGAGAAAGATGAGCTTATAGTGAAGTCCTCATTATATACTGGTTGTCATAAACAGAGGTCTAAACTTACCTGTTACAAAGCCTCCTCCCACTGTCCATTTTAATTCCTGAAAGACTTGAAAATAACTTTCTGATAATAAAAGTGTGATTTTCTGTGCATATTATCATTTCCCCTCTCATTGTATTTGTATCCCTCTTTCCACCACTTCATTGAGGTTTCTTTGGCATGTAAAATCCTGTTCAGATGAAGGTTCTTTGTTTTTTTTTTTTTTTTCTGTAAGAATTACATCCTCAGAGTAGCTTATCTCATTTCCTCTATTACATCCTAAACACTGTGATCCTTCTTGAATCCATTGTTGTGTTTCTTGTGAAGGAGGGGCTGAGGTGTGCTCTTCATCTGGTGGTGAGAGCAGATATGGACAACTTAGTTCTCAGTGTTTCCATTAAGTATCAAATCAACTGTAGAGTTTCCAAGGGAGATAGTTACTTTTAATTCCTACACTGTGTGGAAGTGTGTCAAATTTTGTCCAGTGCTTTTACCGCAAATACTGAATTAATAAATGTTTTTCTCCTTTATTCTGTTGACGTGATTCATTAAGCCAGTCTCCCATTTCTGATGTGTAGCCAAGTAGGTCATGCTGCATTTCTCTTTCAGTGTTGAAAGTTTTGGCTTCCTGATGTTTCAAATTGATACATCTTTGTTCATGAGAAGCATTATTCTCAGTGTTCTTGAAATGTCATCACCAAATTTTGAAATCAGGGCAATACTGTCTTTATGGAGTAAACATGTTTCTTATTTTTTTTTTTTTTGAAGGAGGGTACTAGGGATTGAACCCAGGGGTGCTTTACCACTGAGCTATATCCACATTCCTTTTTTTTTTTTTTTTTTTTTTGAGACAGATTCTTGCTAAGTTGCTTACATCCTTGTTAAATTGCTGAGGCTGTCTTTGAACTTGGAAAACTCCTGTATCAGCCTCCTGAGCCACTGGGATTACATCTTCCTCTGTATGTTTTAAGAATAGAGCTAATAAAAGATTGATAAAATTTTTTACTTAAATATATGATAGAAACTCTTTAGATCTGAATTGTTTGTGTTGTTGTTTTTGAGGTTTTTCATTACAAATTAAATGTATTTACCATAATGGGATATTAAGTTTTTATCTTTCTTGTTTTGTCAGGTTTAGTAAATTTTGTTTTTCAAAAACTTATATATTGTTAAAGATTGTCAATATCAGCATAATATTTTTAAAAATACTCTCTTGTTTATCCTTTTGATATCTGTAGGTTCAGTGGGAATAAGCTATTTTTTATTCCTGATGTTAATTTTTCTCATTCCTTTTTTTATGTTTTGTTATCAACTCTATTAATCTTTTCATACACAAAAACTTTCTGGCCTATTTAAATTTCTGATTTGTTATTCTTTTTTTTTCCATATGGATTCCTTCTTTTATCATCACTGTTTCTTTCTTTCTAATCACTAACAATTTGTTTTAATATGAGAATTTAGAGTTTTCCTTTGAACACTGCAGTGTTCAGCTGCATCTCTACAATTATCATATTTTGTTTTTTAATTATTATTTAATTTGAATATTCTCTGTTTGGCCTATACTGTGTGTTCTTTGACCTATTCTGTGTTCTTTGATATGTGGGTCATTTGGAGGTATGTTTCTAGAAGATTGTGACTTTCTAAAAAAGTGTTATTTTGGGTGTGTGACTTTATTCTGTTGTGGTCAGACACAAGTATGTGTAGAATTGAACCTCTGGAAGAATCATAGCATCTAAATTGGTGAAAATTCCTGAAAATTTGTAAAGACTATCAAGTCTGCCATTTTGGAATGATACTATAGAAAATTACAGTGTTTTAATCCTTCTTTTTTCCCTTTTTTTTAAAAAAATATCTTCTTTATCAATTACTGAAAGAGCATTATTACATTTTCCAAATATGACAGAAACATTCAGTCTCTCTTCTAGTTCTGTTGGGTTTTGCTTCAGATAATTTACAGCTCTAATTAGGTGCATGAACCACAAATGTCACTGTGTCCTTCTTTCTGAAAAGCTGACCTTTTGGTCATTATACATGTGAAACTTATTTTGAGTTAACTCTGTGAAATCTGGATGTGTTATGGATCAAGAATATGACCTTTAAAATTTTCCTTTAATAATAACAATTAGATTTTGTAGCTCTGAACTATTTTTAAATTTAATCATCTCTTATTTTTTGAGCAATTGTTTTCCCAAAAGAACTACAAATTAAGTGTAACTTGGTCCATTTCCTGGACTGACAATAAAAGGAAGCACGTGGCAAATTTTTCGTTAGTTTTAAAGTGTGAGCCACATAATTCTGAGCTCCCCCTGGAGATGATGAAGCCAGTGATTGAGGCTTAAATTGAGGAAGAAACTCAGCAGAGGGTCTGGCACATAGTTGTTGGTTTGACTCTCTACTTTGCAATGCTCATTCCACTGTTAAAACCTTCGTACTTTGGTTCTTTTTGTAAAAGGGAAAAGACTGCAGGTGTAGCTCAGTGGCATAACCTTGCTTAGTATGTATGAGGCTCTGGACTGGATCCCCAGTACCTAAATAAATAAATATAAGAAAAATGAACCAACCAATAGCTACCAACTTTATTTCATCCTCCCCAGCAGTGTCTGGCATATAGCATGAAGGAGGGGAAGCAACTAGAACGCCTGAGTGCTATTAGTGGGAATAGGAAATGATACAACTACTTCAAGGAAAAGCTTGATAATTTTTCAAAAAGTCTAACAATCACCTACCTTATCTCCCATCATTCCATTTGTACTTAACCAAGAGAAATGAAAACATATGTCACACATAATGTTCATAGCAACTTTATTCGAAATAGTCCAAACTGGTGACAACCCAAATTCCCACCAATTGGCAAATGGAGATCTGTATTATAAATACATTTTAGCAATAAAAAGGTTTATTGACATATACCATATTGGATGAGTCTCAAATTAATTTTGGTGAGTGAATAAATTGAGATGAAAAAACAATTACATATGCTATAATTCCATTTACATATTAGTCAAGAAAATTCAACTCTTATCTATAAAGATAGAAAAACACCAGTGCTTGCCTGGGACAAGGGCTGGGGTGAGAATAAAAGATTGAAAATGGGGGGAGGGCTAGGAAACCTGTGGCGTTGGTCAATATATTCATGATCTTGATCGTGGTTCTGTACACATGTCAACATTCATCCAACTGGGTGTTTTCCTATGTGTGGCTTATTGCACATCAATCACACCTATTAACTGTTTAAAATGGGTAGTGTGAGGCAGAAACCTAATTCTTCTCAGGGTTAAGCAATTGTCTCAGCACTATTTACCTTGCACTGCTGTGTTACCACTGAGTGTGCTGCCATGGTTCTCCTTGGCTAGATCCCTGTCTGTAAGCGGGTCTGTTCCTCTCTCTTCATTGTGCTTGATGGATCTGTTTGACAATCTCCTTCCAACATCCCGCCAGAACTCCCTTATTATCATCTGACTTTATGAGGTGGGTCATATTTTCAGATTTCTGTCTTACCCAGGCTCAGGAGTCCACCTTCTGCCTATGTGGGCATTGAAACCCAAGCTCTTAGACCCCAGATACATGATCTGATTCCTGTTCCCATTTTTCCAACTTGAATTTCTTGTGTTGCTACTCATGGACTTCCTTCTTTCTCTGGTTTTGACATTTGGGAATTATTATTTTTTCTTGTGAACCTAGATATGCAGTCTTAAATGTAATCTTTTATTGGACAGAGTTAGTCATTTGTAGTCCAATTAATGTAGTCCATCTTGCAGAACCAGCCTTCTGACTCTCATGGCTAGTATTTCCTCTTTATTTTCGTTATTATCTCATGAGATCCCTGAGGATGCATAGGAAAGGTTGGAGAGGATACTGTTAATTTAATCTCCTTATCCTTAGTACCTGGCATCCCAGCACAGAATAAGTACTTGGTAACTATTTATTAAAGTGTGGTAGATAACACATTAAATTTTGACAGATAATAACAGCATTGTGGAAAATCGACAAAGAAAAGGAAATAAAAAGGGAAAAGAAAGAAAAATAAGTCTCTAAGTGCAGGAAAGGAAAATGGTTAAAAATAGAAAAGTTGCATTCAAAGCAGAGGAAAGCAGTGATTTAGTACAAGTAGAGGCAGAAAACTTGAAAGAAGCTGTGAGTAGCAGAGTTGGCTGTGTGGGAGAGGGAAGAGACCAGCGTGGGAAGCAAAATCTGTAGGTAGTTTTCAGTTTTTGTTTTTTCAGTGTAAGTAGACTGTCAGATATGTCTAGATTTTTCTCAGAGTGAACATGAAAATGGAAAAAGATTTTGTATGGGTGGGAGACAATAGATATGGAGGAAAGAACAGAGGGAGCCTCTGGGTGAGGAAACCCCTGTGTGAGAACTGCAAAGCATGCAGAGGCTGTTTCCAAATTGAGCCTTAGAAAAACGTGTTGTTGCAGCTAGAAGCCCAGGCGTCACGCTGGCAAACCGAATTCCAACACAGATAAAGTAATGACAAAGACAAGCACATCTAGATTATACTTAACATTGACACAGACTCTGTAGCCCAACTGGAGGAGACCCACAGAGTGCCTTCCCAGCCAGGCCCTCCAAACGCTTCCCATGGCCAGCTTCATGCTACACTGGCACATAGAACTGAGGTGGAAGACCTCCTGAATTCCAAATGTGTGCTCCAGCTCATTTCATTATCCTAAAAATAGAATTCATCATGAGGAATTTCCTCAATATTGGCAGAAGGTTTGGCTGGGTGTCTCATTTTCTCTCTCACATTTGCAAAATCTCCCCACTAGCATGACCTTCACATACATCCTGTCTTCTTTTATATGACTCTTAATTTACTACTTGAAAAGAAGATAACCTAACTATCGCATGTTAATAACGCTGCTCATAATCACAGTTTTCAGAGGGTTGATGATTCATTTCGAGAACCAGTCACTGTTTTCCTTTTAATTTTCAGCTCGGTATTACTGAGTATTAAAGTCCCACGCATAAGCAGAAAAGCTGCGAACACCACCATTAGTTCTAGCCCAGACATCGATTTCATTTTATTTTTGGAGACTTAAAAAAAATGTCCACATTCAAAATAAAGCACAGAAAATATCAATTTTTTAAACAGTTTTAAACTTTTCTGTTTCCAATTGTGACTTCTCAACTCTGTGACTTAAAAAAGAACAACATCCTGTCATTTGCAACAGCATGAATGAATCTGGAGGGTATTATGTTAAAAGAAATCACCCAGGCACACAAACTCTGCATCACAGAGAGAGGAAGCTGTTTGTCTGTGGCTGAGTGTGGCAGGGGACCCTAAGTGACAGAATGGGCAGTTATTGGTCAAAGGAAGACAGGAAAAAATAAGTTTTGAAATTTATTGCAGAACAGGATGACTATAGTCAACGATAAGGCATATTTCCAAATAATAATATGAGTCAATTTCAAATGTATCATGGCAAAAACAGAAAGTAATGGAGGTGATGGCCTTGTTGATTAGCTTGACTTAATCGTTCTACAGTATATTCATATATCACACATTCTTCACAAATGTAATAAAATGATGATCTGTCAATTAAAAACAATATTAATTTAGAAATAATTTCTCACCCATCTGAGTTAGACATTAAGGTGTGATTAATATCTGATAGTTGTGATTCCAGCTGCCATGTATCAGGACCAACCCCATTTCTCATCATCAGTGGCCTTTAACATTTGTCCCGATGTCTGTCTAAATGATTTTCAGGCCCTGCAGCCTAATAGTGGGAGAGTTTCCAGATCAGAATCTTGTATATCTGGGTAGCTCACCTCCAGAGTGGATTCTGTTTAACTTATGAGGCAAACAGGATAGAAGGAGAAGCAACTCATTCCATCCAGCTTTGTTTTTTTCTTTTAAAACATATAGAAAGGAATCTTAGCTCTGCCTTCAACAGCATTACCAATAAAGTTTCAGATTCCTCTGTGATAACAAATGGCAACTAAGGCAGTTAGAGAAAAAGTCGTGAGATTTGACTGAGCAAAGCCGTTCATTTCCAAAGAAAGCTGAGAAGAACAATGGCCTGTAGCAGAAACAGGTACCAAAAGTGATGGCAGAAATCTCCCTGGAGCTGAGATAGGAGAGTGGAGAATGGAGCTGGCAGGTGAATGGAAAAGAGGAAGACTTACCTGACATCTTACTATCATCCTGAGAATGTAGGGAAAGGTATTCATAGCTTCATATCCAATAATAAAATCTTATTCACAAAAGAGATAATTAGAATAACTTTAAGCTAAGTGAATGTAAATGTTAAATATATAAGAGTTTATTACAGAAAGAACAGGTTCTGACCAAGGATTCAGGAAGTCACTTGTGGTGGCTGGAACAGTAGGTTTAAGAGGTAAAGTGACCACACCTACCCAGGACTTTCTGGCTCATCCCTGTTGTTCCAGAATAATTACTAATAGTTTTGATTTCTGCCAGAAGAAGTACATTCTATGAACATCCTTCCCAGGAGCAGCTTATAGGATTTGGTGGGATTGTATAACATATTACTATGAATTATACTAGAGACAATATAAAATTGGAATTGGGACAGTTTGCTATTGCTGGTCTAAATAAAATTTAATTACTCCGAGGAGTAAAATTAAATTTTACTTTATAAACTCTGTTCACAAATAGTACATGGAGATTCCTTGGAAAACTGGGAATGGAACCACCATCTGACCCAGCTATCCATCTCTTCTCCATCTAGGCCCAAAAGACTTAAAAACAGCATACTACAGTGACACAGCCACATCAAGGTTTATAGCAGCACAATTCACAATAGCTAAACTGTAGAACCAACCTAGATGGCCTTCAGTAGATGAATGGATAAAAAACATATGGCATTTATATACAATGGAATGTTAATCAGCAATAAAATAAGAATAAAATCATGGCATTTGCAGGTAAATGGAGTTGGAGAAGATAATGCTAAGTGAAGTTAGCCAATCCCCCCAAAATTAAAGTCCCTGTTACATATGGTCTACATCTTCATGTACACATTATATTCCAGGCAATTAGTTTCATCTGAATGTATAAAATCCTGACATACAACTTATAATATAAATTTATTAATCCACATATCTCTTTTAAAATTGTCTGCACATCAGTTCCCAACAGATGAGTCATCTGAGCCACCAATAAAATCAACCTTTCATATGACAATAATCTTTTAAAGTAAATGTAAGAAAACACTTCAGAATAAACAGAACGTCCCTATGAAAATTAATATGTGCGTTTTGTGTTTCACAAAACTATGTGTGAGAGTCTTCAGTTTAAGAAAAGAAACCCTTGCAGTTTGAAAAGAAATCTAAAAGAAATTGTGTGATGGCTTATGAAGAATTCCAAGATTTCTTTTGATCATATGTTTACTTCTCAAAAATGGATAACATAATTATATAGGTCATAAGACTTTTGTTGATAATTAGTGGTAAATAACATTTTTTGAACCACTGATCTATGTTATTGTCTCATTTGATACTTCCACCAACCTTATAGGCTGTGCTCTGTCTTTACTTCTGTGTCACAGGCAGGGAAATGGAAGCCATAAGGTTAAATAAGATGATCAAGGTGAAATGGCTTTGAAGCAGCAGAAGGTGCTTGAACCCTGTTCTCCCTCACTCTCATCTCTATGCTTTCAGCTTTGACTTCTCAGTGTATGATATTATCTTCAACATTCTGATTGCATTCTGATATCTCCAGGACCACCTGAGGAGCCTGCTTTTCCCTGTGATAGAAACTATGATAACATGCAACAATGTGAGCCTTTCCCCTAGTGCATTTTGGAAATGAATTTCCAAGACAAGAACCTTTTGGTAGAGAAAACCATTGGGCAGTCTTCATGAAAATATTAATTCTGAGTCACATCCTTGGGTTCATGTTGATAGGGGGAGCTGAGATTCTCAGATTTGGCTGGGTTAAAAATCAATGGTTCAAAACCTTAGTTTTGCATTAAAACTCTCAAAGCTGTACAGTGGAATACCAAAATTGTGTGGTTTTGTTTTTATAGGCAGATCCTGAGTCTTCACAGAAATGCTTTGCTTCTGGCTAGCCTGGGGGCAACCCGAGTTTCCTCTTCCTTTCTGGCTGTTCCCCTAGAAATGTTAGCCTCTTATTAGTCTCACAAAGAAGCAGATTTATCCATGAGTTCTGAGAGCTGTAGAGCAACTGTCGCAATTTTATTCATTCAGCAACTTTTACATATTTTTATTCCTAGAGATTGAATTGGGCAGGTGCAGGTGGTGACTGAGGGCGGATGGGGCCAGGGCTTTAAATCCTTCCCTGACCTTCACTTTTCATTTGCTAACCATTATGGAACCCTCTACACCTAACCGTCCCTCAAGGAGGGAAGCTATTGAAGTGGGAGAGTGCTTCTCTCTAGCCTGAGAACTCAGGCCAGCTGCATCCCAAAAACACAACCGAACTCTGAGCTTCTAATTTATAGGAGAGGCTTTATGTTCACTGATGCTAGTTAGCCGTGCACTCTTACAGCCGAGGTTGTGAGCCTCATGAGGAAGCAAACAGCTTGGCTCCTTGCTGCATGTGACTTTGTTGGCTGAATCTCCAATTCAGTCTCTAGGAAAAAAATAAGTAAAAATTGCCGAACAAATAAAATGGAAACATTTGGCCCAGTTCCGGTGGCCTGTTTCCATTGAGACATTGGACCCTCTGTGCACATAACTTCTCACCCTGCATTTTCCAGCTCTTAAACCAAAGGCAGAGGACCTGCTGTTTGAGATACTCTTGACCCACACTTGAAAAATAAGGAACGGACTTCACAATGTCTGTGTCCTCCTTGGTTTCTGATACGATTTTGCATTTGCCTATGTGCCTCTCATTGCCTGCCCCTGGCTCGGCTGCAACCTTGGTTCCTGTCAAGGGCACCATCTCTTATCCATCTTGGCAAAACAGTGATTGATGTAGAGAGCAAACTTGGGGAAAATAAATGTAACTGTTAAGAAACTATTCAGCTGTAGCAAGGTAAGATGACTATTGTATTTCTTTAAAATAAAACCAACCATGTATTGTCATTTAAAATTTCATAGCCAAAATATTTGAAAAATTTTTCATTTTTACAATTTTTATGCACAGTGTCTACAGACCTCTACAGCTTTGCCTGCTGAGCTAATTAGGAATGACTGAGGATTGAAAAATCATATTAAAATACTCAGTTTAACAATAAAGAGGAATTATTTCATGGAAGTGATGCAGATTAATTTGTTTATTAGAATAGGTGTGACATCAATATTATTTCTTGCCTCAGACTATTTACCTTGTTTTGCAGCCCTACTAAAAGTTTAGGTCATCTTTTGAAAATCTTTAAAAATCTTCAAAAATCAATAAATAATTTATCTCTACAAATAATATCCTTGCTTTCCAAGGTGGGATTAGTTTTCCAAAGCTGGCAGGATTGAATGAGCTAGACCCATTCAGAGGAGTTTTTAATTAAAGCTGACAAGAGGAGGCTAAATAGAAGTAAGAATGAAGCCAGATGACTCTTTGGAAAGCTAGGTGACAGCCAGAGCAGGTTCTCTGTAGGCAAATGCGGTGACAGGGACAGCCTCTAAATTTAAGGGTTAGTGTTTAGCAAGACAATGAGCCTTGTTTTCTTGCCTGCCACCAAGAGTAAGATAAGCACTACCTAAGGTATCAGAGGCCACATTCACTACTTTCCTGGGTGCGAGCCAGTGTGTGTGTGTGTGTGTGTGTGTGTGTGTGTGTGTGTGTGTCTGTGTCTATACATCTTTCCTCTGGGTTTAATTAGAATTATGTTTTTCAGTTTTTTTCTATTATACAATGTAAATTGAAAAGACACCTTACAAATACAATAAGGAGCAAATGCTCTCAGATTGTATAATGTTATCTGTTGCATATGGATTAGACATGCTAGACGTGTTTGTTTGGGTTGCCAACTTCAGAAATATATTGTCTGGGTTGCCAACTTCAGAAATATATTGTTGCTCTGCCCCTGTGAATATCTTTTTTACAATGAATGGGTCAAATTTTGCTCATCAAGAAGTCAACATTATCCTGCTGATCTTCAGTTCTTCAAGGAGCAAAAGTAATAACCATGCAAACTAATTTGCTCTCTGTGAATTCACATCACAGGTATTATTATGTGAAAACCTTGGAGGTAAAATTAGTAATAATAATCTTTTGTAAAATAGTGTTTTTTGACCTTTTTGGCCCTTCTCACAAACTAGGAATAGGTTGAACAGTCAGTTCATGGTATGTCAGTAATAGTGTTCCAATTTGGGGAAAGCCTTATTCTCTTTTCTGTAAATGTATAAGCATGTAGTTTAAAAATTATCTGGGGGGGCTGGGGATGTGGCTCAAGTGGTAGCATGCTCACCTGGCATGCGCTAGGTGCTGGGTTCAATCCTCAGCACCACATAAAATAAAAATAAAGATGTTGTGTCCACCTAAAACTGAAAAATAAATATTAAGAAATTCTCTCTCTCTCTCTCTCAAAAAAAAATTATTTGGCATGGCAATACCTGTTGGTTTACAACCTGAAAAAAACAAAACAAAACAAAACAAAAACACTGACTAGCTATAGCTCTCAGTGAGTGGGTAATAAGCGTCTCTGTCTGCCCTCATCTTCCTCCCGTGTACTGGTATATGCTGTGTTACCCAGCTTTTTATTGCTGTAACCAAAACCTGACAGGAACAACTTAGAGGAGGAAAAGTTCATTTTGGCTCATGGTTTCAGAGGCCTCAGTCCATGGTCAGTTGAGGTCACTGCTGCGGGCCTGAGGTGAGGCAGGACATCATGGTGGAAGAGGGTGGCAGAATAAAGCAGCTCAGGATATGGCCAGCCAAGAAGCAGGGGGCAGGGACTAAATCTACCCCTTTGGGGTGCAACCCAGTGACCTATTTCCTCCACATAGTCCCACCTCCCGGTTGTCCATTTGGTTCTCAATGGATTATTCCATCAAATGGATCGATCCACTGATGAGGTCAGAGCCCCTTCTGAGCCCTGCTGTATTGAGTACCGTGCTGCCAACACATGAGCTCCTGGGGACACTCCAGATACAACTGTGACATATGTATTCACAGGTTTCCACACTCCCACTTCCAGAGTGGCATGTGTAGTCCATCTCTGGAACTTGTGCCTACTGTCCTTTCATAGCAGTCACTCCAAGCGGCAGCCTTCCTTGAAGGTGCTCCATACCCACCACCACCTTCCATGGCCACGTTTTGTGGTGTGTCACAGCACTTCAGAAACACTTGGAACATACCTATCATAGCTCCTAAAGCAGCATTGTGCCGTCTTGTGACCTTTCCTCTCTCACATGGAGCAATGAAGCCCTAAAAGGAAAATATATTCCTACACACCTCCATTTCTAGCATGCTGTGTGGCACAGGAATGTCACAATAATGATTCTGAATGAATAAACAGGTATTCAAATGAAATAAAATGGCCCCACAGAGAATATAGGAAAAACAGTCTCTAAAAAAAGACTAAATAATCCTAAGCACAGTTCAGGGACTGGTCACTGGTGAGAAGAATTACAAAAGGTCAGCACTAGATGTATTGCAAGGAGCAATGACAGTTGTTTGATAGATAGCATTGTAGCAAAGAGAACTTGCTCATAAAGTCTAGAGCCACATTCAGCACTGGGTCTTATGGGTACTAGAACTGTGCATCGTCCTGCACCACACCAGGCATGTGTGGGCTTACTGGGCACATGGTTTCCTCTAATTATTTCCATTTTCTTTCAT
The DNA here is from genome assembly GCF_045843805.1 of Urocitellus parryii. Classification (NCBI taxonomy): domain Eukaryota; kingdom Metazoa; phylum Chordata; class Mammalia; order Rodentia; family Sciuridae; genus Urocitellus; species Urocitellus parryii. Next base: position 10,063,863 of record NC_135532.1, read on the forward strand.
ATGGAAGTGTGATGAGGTCATTCTGGGAGTTGTTTATTAAGTTGCTGAAACATTCTCACTCTACAGATGAAGAGACTGAGGCTCTAATGGTTACAGTGAGTTGCCCAAGGTAATTAAGTTGGTTAAACACTGAAATGAGATGATAATTCTTGGTTTCCAGTATATAACTCAATGCTCTGTGCCACTAAGATTAATGGTTATTTCAAAACTATAGAACTGTAGTCCTGAGTTATTATTTGGAGCTGTTATTATAAACAATTTTAGCAACAGGCTCAGAGCAAATTTTCTTAGCTCTCAAATTCCTAGTCATTGTTATTTGTAAATGGGATATTTTGTGAAGAATTTTTTAAAAAGCCATATGCCAGGAGGATAATTAAAGCCTTTTGAAAATCAATTAACTACTCAGAGGGATTCCACTACTTGTTTTTAATGTGGAAACTACTAAAGCCAGAAATTTAAAATGTTAAAAATCCATGCCAAAATGTAAGTACCATACTAAAAACAAAAAACAAGCAAACAAACAAAAACCACATACAAATCGGATGCAGTTGCTGAAGAGTTTCTTTCTGTAATTGCTTTACAAATAGATAAATTTACCATATAATTAAATAATAGTAGAAAGACAATTTCATTCACTATTCAGAAAATAATTATGAAGCACCTACTGTGTTAGGCAGAGTTTTTCAGAGAAATATAACTATTTATTGGCTCGTCTCTCTCTCTCTCTCTCTCTCACACACACACACACACACACACACACACACACACACATACACACACACACACATACACATACACAGAAATTTAAGGAATTAGCTCATGCAGTTATAGGACCTGGCAAGACCAGCATATTCAAGGTGAGCTAGCAGGCTGGAGATTCTGGCAGGTATTTCTCTTTCAGGGTTAAGTCCAAAAGCAGTCTGAAGGCAGCATGCCTTTCTCTCTGGTAGACCTGTGTTTTCCCTTAAGGTGTTCAACGATAAAATGAGGCCCATTCACCTTATTGAGGATAATATGCTGTTGTGGTTTCAGTGTGAGGTGTCCCCCAGAGCTCATGTGAGACAATGCTAGATGTACAGAGGTGAATGACTGGATGATGAGTGCTGTAACCTAATCAGTGGATAAATGCACTTGAATGATTAACTGTACGGAAGCTCTAGATGGATAGGGTGTGGCTGGGGGAAGTAGGTCCCTGATGACATATGTTTGGGGTTTCTCTCTTTCTGCTTCCTGCTGCCATGTCCTGAGCTTCTTTCCATGATGTTCTGCTTCACCTGAGGCCCAGAGCAATGGAGTCAGAGTACCATGAATGTGACCTCTGACACCATGAGCCAAAATAAACTGCTCTCCTCTAAGTTGTTCTTGTCAGTTATTTGGATCACTGTGACAAAGAGCTGACAAAAACATATGTTTTATTCATAGTCTATTCATTTACATGTTAATCACATTTCCAAACTATTTTAACCACAACATCTAGAATGGAGTTTGACCAAAAAACAAGGTTCTGTGGTCTAACCGAGTTGATCCATAAATTTAAATACCATACACTACCTGTCCAGGACTATGTGGAACAGCTGAGTTGGGAGGCATCCACAAAACAGATGACCAAAAGAACATGAATTGCACTTGTTTTAAGTGTCAGCAACCAAAAGCAAAGGTTCTTTGAGAAGTAACAGCAGGGAAACCTAACCCAGATAGAGGTTGGAGGGTGAATTTCCAGAGAGACTGACAGGAAGCCTGGGCTTTGAGGGCTACAAGGTGTAGTTTAGTGAGCAGAGACGGAAGGAGAGATTTCCATGTAGAGGAGAGATCCTGAAGGAGGCAGAAACAACCCAAAAGCTGTGAGACCATGGAGAAAAACAGAACACTTAGAGGAAAGTTATGCAAAAGCTGTTGGAAGTGTGGCAAGAGCCACATCCTTCAACATCCGTTGATCATTTGAAGTTCACCACTATCAAGGTAGCACGATCATTATGAAAAGTCTTCTATGTGGTGTGTTTGAAATGGATGGGAAGAGCCAAGAGAAAGTCACAAGGTGACCGTTAGACATCTGGGTACTGGGTCATGTAGAGGAAGGGATGGGGAGTGCTGACATTTTCAGAGATACCTTGGGGTGCATTGCAGAGAACCAATGGCTAGTTATGACTCTTGAGGTTGTCAAGGTGATCTCAGGATCTCAAGTTAACTGATTTGTTTGGGTGTTGGCACTTTTTGTTGTGATGGAGAAGGCTGGGGAAGGGGGCTGGGTTCTCTAGGGGTATTGATCTGGAGGTGCTTTGTGACCAATGGACAGGTCTAATGTAGACAGTTGGGCATGTGGCTCAGGGTCTCTAAAAAGACATCTACCATGAGAGAATATTGAGATGGTAGTTGAAATTGCATAGGGAGAAGTATTATGAGAAAATGAAAGGAAGGCTAGGGAGAAAACTCACAGCAACACACTAATAAAAGCCAAATATAGAAGGAGGTTGGCCTAAGAAAAATGTATGAAACAAGCATCTGCACAGTCCAATCTGCAGAGTCCAATCGCCTTGTACCTTTCTTCTACACTCAGGAGAAGTTTTCCACTTTTCAACCTAAATAATCAAGGTTAATCTTCACAACTCAGGATTTTTGACCTGAATCCTATCTATAGCTTTATTTACTTTCTTCTAAGTAAAATAAGATAGCATTCCCTTGGTCTCTGTGAGGTTTTGGTTCCAGAAATTCCCGAGGATTCTAAAATCTGTGGATACTTGAGTCTGTTGGATAAAATGGTACACTCTTTGCAAGAACCTATGTACATCTTCCTATACACCTCACATCATCTCTGGATTACTTATCATACCTAATGCAATACGAATGTTATGTAAATAGTTATATTGTATTGGCATAGGGATGAGAAAGATGGTGGTATGTATCAGTTCAGATGTGACCTTTCAAAATAGTATTTTCCATCGGAGGTGTTTGAATCCCACATGGAAGCTGGGAATATGGAGGGCCAATTGTGCTTCCGAGTTCCAGAGATTAGAATGTAGGCATCTTGCCAGGCGTGGTGGCACATGCCTGTAATCCCAGAAGCTTGGAAGGCTGAGGCAAGAGGATTGTGAGTCCAAAACCAGCCTCAGCAAAATCGAGGTGCTAAGCAACTCAGTGAGGCCCTGTCTCTAAATAAAATACAAAATAGGGCTGGGGATGGGACTCAGTGGTTGAGTGCCCCTGAGTTCAATCTCTGGTACAAAAAAAAAAAAAATAGAATGTAGGCATCTTTAGGGAACTAGTATTCTGCCCTCCACAAAAACAGTTTGGCAGAACATAGCCAAAAGGTCACAGAAGACACAAATGAAAAATTTTCTAATTGGATGTAGCACATAGAAATGAATAAAAGCAACTGCAGTGTTTTGAAGATCTTGGAAATTGGTTAAAAAATAAAATTAGGGAGATTATAATTCAATATTTTTTTCAAGGAATCTGTGAGTAAGAAATGCAGGTGGAGAACCTCACTTAGGCCTAAGCAGATATTGATGATGACTGGAAGCCTCATAATCTAGAATTTTCCAGGTGGAGCAGCAGTTCAACATAACTGATTCCAGAAAATCTCTTTTCTATCCAGAATATGTAAGGAAAAATGAATGAGAAAATAATAAGTTTTAACAAATAAAAATAAAATCTGTAAGATTCTTGTCAACCAAGAAAATGAAGATAAATGCCAACTATATATTCTGAATTCCTGATGTTTATTCAAATTTTTTAAAATAAGAATTACCATATGGTTTTAGATACATGTGTTCCAGAGCAATCAATCATCTAATAAATATGTCTCTCATAAGAATCCGCTAATGGCTCAATGCTGGCAAAAGTAATGTGTTTCAAATCTGTTGTCTCTAAAGCCAAAAGCCTTCAGAATAATATCTGTGCTAATAATAGAGTTGTGCCTGAAATGAGAATCAGTGCTAATATGAAAGAAAAAGAAATCAAAATCAGAAAGAGAAAAAGTCCAATATTTATAAATCAATGAAAACTTAATAGTAAAAGTTAACCATTATTGAGTGAATAACTCAATTTCCAGTGCTATTCTAGATGTGGTGCATTAGCCCATTTAATCACTAAATGCTCCTACAGAGTAGGAGCTGTCATCATCCCCGTTTTAGCAATGAGGCCACTAACATGGCAGGCACCTGAGCTGGAATTTCAATCTAGATAGTCCACAAATTTCAGACTATCTGTAACCAACCAAGTACCCACTGTGTGTCTGTATAAGCAAAAATCATTACACTTCAACCTAAGTCCTATGAGGTAGGTATCTTCCCACCATCTTACAGGTAGATGAAGAAGCTGAGGGACATACAAATTAAGTCACACATGTAGTAAGGGGCTGGGCCAGAATTCATGGCCAGGCAGACTGGCACTAGAGTCCAACAATCTATGTAGATAGAATGTTATCTAGAATATTGGTCCTGTTCATTTAAAAATACTGAAAATTTTAACAAATTAATTTTGATAGTGTAGTCCATTTTCCCTCTCTGAACCTCACCTTGCCTTCCTCAATATCACATGCCAACAAAATATCTTCTCTGTTTCTTGGATCATCCATGACTGTTGTGCTTTTGCATGCCTGATTAATGCTACAATATATTATAATTATTAAGTATTCATAATAACATTTATTTGGTTACTTGAAACATGATAGTTTTTATACATGCACATCACTTAGCTTATTTTATATAACCCTCTCGTAACTTTGCCTATATTTTTTATTAGAGCATTATATGTATATATAATATCTGGATTCCTTTTGACATAATTTTACAAACAAGGAATTTTACTTCAATCCCCATTCCTACTTCTCTCCTCCACTCCTCCCTCCCCCTTTTCTCTCTTCTCTACTCTGCTGGTCTTCCTCTCACACCTTTATTCACTTATTTTTGATTAGTACTATCTACATATACACAAAGGAGATATTTCCTTTGGTACCTTTACATATGTATACAACACGGGTTCTTTTAGAGTCACTTCATATTTCTTTCCCCTTCCTTGCCTCTCATTCCCTTGCTTCTGCTCTACTGATCTTCCCTGTATCTTAAGTTTGCTTTCAGTTATGGTACTTTCCTGTTTCACAGATGAGGAAACTGAGTTTAGGACTTAGGAACTATTCAAGTCACACAGTCAATAAATACAGAGCTGGAGTTGAACCCAGCAGCCTCACCCAGTGCTCGGGAGTACGGTTGCCATTTTGCTCTAGTGTTATTGGTGCCAAAGCTGAAACAGCCTCAGATTAGAAGAAGGCAAAGAGGGGTCATTTGGCCTACATGAAGAATGGGAACTGAGGAGCATAAATGAGGTGCCTGCCTAAAATCTTATCTTTCTGACCCGCCCAAGTGATAATGTCTATAGTTGGAATCTTACCTTTGGTTTTGCATGTGGGGTCCAAAGGTTCAGCTTAAAGAGTAATTTGAAGTAGCAATGATTAAATCACTTATTCCCTGGAAGTGTAGACAAATTAGTGGGTTTGCAGCTAAAAGAAGGCAAAACTCTGAAGGAACATGAATGTGGTCTTTGAACTGAGGGTAAGGCTTGTAGAGCTTTGTGTATGTCTGAGCCCTGGGTAAGCTATCAGCAGGCATGATGAGTGTGTGTGTGTGTGTGTGTGTGTGTGTGTGTGTGCGTAAAGCCATGTGTATTTGTGTATCAAATATCTATGGGATTGCACAGCTTGTTATGAGACTCTAGAGGGTGTGTTCAATATGGAGAAGGGAGTAGCTACTTGAATGTGGAAAGGTATTAAAGAAAAGAACATGTCACCCAGCAAGTCAGCCTCAATTTGTTCATAAGCTGAAGGAACTTAGGAAATTCCTAGAAACATTGATGTCACAGGGTTAGAAGCTTGTGAAATTGTCTAGTCCAGCTTTACACTCTGCATAGTCCATGTGGATGGTCTCAGCAGCAATGGGGCCTGTTTATAAGTTCAGTAGGAGATTCCACAGTCTCCACTTGTGGGTGAGCTTGCTTGCTAGCAAGAAAGTCATTGCCTATCTAATTCTTCTACATCAGCTTAATCCTCAGTCTGTCCATAAAGACAGAGAAGGGTTTTGTCACCTCCACCTAAATGACCATCATTCCCAAAGCCATCACCAAATCACCTCCTGATCTCTGTCTTTCCAAGGCAAGACCTTCAGTTCCTTCAATTTTTCTTTCTGTAGACTGGTTTTCTTTCTAAACTGAACATCTGTGAACACAGCAGATGGCTAAGTGTCATTTATAAAATCCAGGATTTGTGCCATACAGTAAATGACCGTGATCGCCTAATGCTGATCAAAAGCAGAGAAGTAACATTTGTGCCAACAGCAGGACAAGGATTTTGTGAATAACAAGAAATCTCAAGAGAAGTTAGCAGCCCATACATATCTCTTCTATGCAAATCTATGGGAAAAAAATTGTTTCTTTGCTTATCTGGATTTTATTCTATAATGGCAAAAGCAGTTACAGCAATATTCCTCTAAGGAACTATTATCAGAATTAATCAAGTATCATTTGAGGATGTTTGATATGGCATTAAGTTCCAAATATCATTCATGAATCATAAATCTTAAATCTGTGCCCCTATACAGCAGTTATTCATGAAGATGATTATGTCATTCCTTTTTAATCAACAGAAATTGTCAAAATTTCTAACACTTTGGTGTGTCGTTCACAGGAATGTAACCTGGAATAGCTTAGCTATCCCAGATACACACTGCTCACCAGAGCTAGAAGAAGGCTACCAGTGCCCACCTGGATTTAAATGCATGGACCTGGAAGATCTGGGACTTAGCAGGCAAGAGCTGGGCTACAGTGGCTTTAACGAGATAGGTCTGTTTTACTGATAAAACACATTTTCAGTTTCTATTTTGTGATGTTTATGAAATGGAAAGTAATTTTATCACTGATATTTCATGTTATAGCTGGCTATAGTATAAAATAAATGCAAACACAAATTTTAATCTAAGCCCATATCATAAGATAGTCTACAACTGACAAAGTGTTTGTATATTCAACAGTGTCTGTGTAGAGTTAAAAATCTTTCACTTTAGGCTGTTTTGATTATTAATCATAGCACTTAAAAATATGTGTTCATTGAATAAGGTTCAGAGTTGTTAACTCAAAGATAACAAAACTTAATTTCTGTTCTCCTGTAACTCCACTCTAGTTAGCACGGTAAGTCTTAAAAACCTGTGATATTAGGCATTTATGAGTGTGGAGAGCTAAAAAATTCTCTGGAATAGAAAACAGCTAATGAAATACCTAATGAAGATGCATCAGCTTTATATGGTGAAGGCTTCTACATGATTGTGATGTGCCAGATGTATACATTTCTTCTTGTCTTGTTCGATTAAGTCCTGAAATGTGCCCTTACATGCATAGTGAAAGAAATCAGCTCCTGCCATGTTACTGTATTTATTTCACTTCCATCAAACTTACATGGATTGCATTATTAAAGCAAAAACCATGAAATTCTAAACAAGTTATGTTATACTTTGAGAATTGTTGCTGAAATCACTTTTCACAAACTTATTTTTATTTAAAATGTCAAGGCCCCAGGTGCATTTAAGAGAGTTCTAGATACTTTAACTCATGTCCTAAGAGACAAATCTTTATATAGCAGGATAGAGGTTATGCTCTTTTGGAAGCCAGACTGATTTCTTGACTTTTGATGTGGTTCACACCTCAGTGGGCAACTGAACCATGGGAGGTTCTGTAGCCAGGAGTGAGCATCCACCCCTGTCAACCCTGGGAGGCTTCCTGCAAACCCAGCCATAAGACCTTCTGACATCAGAACCAATGGCTGCTGAACAGACTCCTGCCCTGGCCTCCAGTCCATCAGAGTGCCAGGATGTTGCAGGAGAGTCTGAGCAAGGAAGCAGAATTTTATTGACTGAGGTTACTTTCCCGATTCATGTACTGAACTACAAAGTTGCAGCTTTCATAATAGAATATAGTATTGAACATGGGCTGAAAAATTCAAATAGGTTGTGTGGAACAGGAGATGAGACCCACAGATGGGGTAGCTGCTTGGAACCAGCCCAGCAACCCCACCCTGGGCAGGACTAGAACGCAGGTCTGCAGCTCATTCTTTCAGAGGTTCATTGGGTGCACCTCCATCTTTTATGAGGACTGGCCAACATTCAAGGGCTCAACTGTTCTTGTTAAAAAAAAAAAAAAATCCCCCTTTGCAAAAAATCCCCCTTTCATCCTTTAAATTCATATTGCTAAAGCAAATCATACCCTGACCATTTTAAATGCAGCCATAGTGCCTAAACTTGAAATGCTAAGTTACATTCAAGTTGATTAATCTTCCTTCACTGTGGCTTACATTCCATTAATAAAGGATACATTTAGCCTCCCTTTGAGAGAGGAAGTCTTCTCATAAAGAGAGTTGGCTTGAGAGGACCATTTCCAGCAGGGAATTGCCCTGGGGGCCACCAGCTCCCACTCAAGCAGTTATCCTACTGTAGTGGGACTGTGGATTTGCACATTTATCTCTCAAAGATTTAAGCTCTTTGAAAACAGGAAGTTGCATCTTTTTATCTTCATGTCTCCAAGGCCTCATGCAATCCCTGGCTCATAGGGAGCCCTCTGTAAATATTTACTCATGGTCTGAACAAAGTGTGTCTTTTGAATTCATCATAACCAGTCCTGTCTTAGAAAGTGGAGCCACAATAGAAAATGAAGTTGTTTTCTGGTTGTTCTTTTTCCCAAATTCTGTCTGTTTTTCTTGGTAATGCTCACTGGTCCTCATGACCTTCTTTTCTATGTAAGCTTCATGGAGTCTGTTTGCTTGTTTTTCTCAGAAGATGATTAAATTCATCATCATTGCATGACATTGTATGATAATGAAATGTGACTTCGTACCATAATCAAAAAATGTGTAAGTGGTCACTACAGTTTAGATTGAAATGGATACCTTCTTCCTGAGATTATATATCTCAGCAGATACTTAAACTGCTGCAGTTTCAAGAAATTATTTTTAAAATTCTTTTAGAAAGAAAAGAACAATGTATCCCCCAAAATGAGGACAAGAAATTATTTTATTGACATATGTGATCCGTGCTTTGTGGGTGCAGTTGAATTTCAAATAGTTATTCTCTAACATCTGGGTGGATGTATGCTACTCACTGCAGCGTACTCAATGTTGATATAAGCAGGAGACTTCTTTGACGCCTTTGTGGTAGAGTTTGCCTGACGTAATTCAAAGAAATGGCTCTGGAGATTGGTCATGGATCTGCCATATGCTAAATCAGTGACAGTGAAAGGAATTGCCTTAATTTCCCCATCTGTCAAATGGGGTGTGTGACAGACCTGCTTGTAGGGTTGCTCTGAGAAGTCCCTGGAAAGCCACACTCAGAAAGGTGCAGACACATGGTGTGCCGGTGACTGAGGGAGCTGGCGAAACAGGGGCGGATGACTGTGTTACCTGAGGAGAACACGTCAGAAGACACGCAGAAGCCTCAGATGAGCACACCAGTGTCCGATGATGGTGAAGTTCCCTGTGGTTTGCAGTCCTGGCTTCTCAGGTTCAGGATCTTCCAGAGGGGGAAAAGCAGAGGAGTTTGAAGCTTGCTCCTATCTCTGTTGACAGCCTCCACATCTCACTCAATTCTAGTCGATGACCAGCATTCTGGATGGTGGATTCTTGGCGCTGTGTTCTGCAGGTGGGGACACTGAGCACTGAGGTGAGCATAGGCAGGCGCTCTGTGCAGAGGCAGGGCCATCGCACCTCTCTTGATTTGCAGGTTCCACCACACCTTATTCCAGTTCACATCAGTGTTAATGAAGAAATTCAAAGATGATTTGTGAGGCAGTTTCATTCTTGCTTTGGTAGCATTACTTACCTTTGGGGAGTTTCTGGTGGACATGACCACTGTCCAGGTGATGGGCATTAGATCTGTCATACCTGTGATTTTCTTGTCATGATCTTTCTGAAGAAAGTAAGACATTTGGTACAACAGTTGAATGCAAGTGGTGTGAATTTTCTACAAATTGTATAGTAAGATAAAAAACAAAACACATTCAGTTTGGATTAAACAACCTGCTGAATGTTATTTGATGATAAAACTCATCCTGAAGAGCCACTCAGAAAGTAAATAAGCATCAGACATTTTTTTGACTAGTGTTTTGAATCATAAGAATGAAAGAGTCCAGTTTTAAAACACCCAGAATAAATTAAACCCAACCAAAACAAATTATATTAGAGGAAGCTCATAAACAAGCAAACTATAAGTCAGGACCCTGGGAAATAGCTAACAGAAATGACATTTAAATAATATATGCTTTTTATAGCATGTGTGCTCTATGGAGTTGACCAATTCCCTATTATTTAAATATAATAATCAAAGATAAAGCCAGGAAATGATAAGCGCTGTGTTGTGACAGTGACTAATTGTCTAGTGGACAGTCTTCATTTTTGCAATTACTATCATTACTTATGACAACCACCACTATCATGTATGGATTGCTTGTTACGTAACCGGCAGCTGGCAAAAGGCTTTCCCTCCATTGTGTTTTGAATCCTCAAACCCTTAAGGTATGGTCATCCCAACTGATAGGCAAGGAGAATGAAAGAAGAAAGGATTAATTTGCCCAGTCTCTTGCCAGAAACTTCAGGAGCCAAGGTTGCCGCCCTCATGTTGTGGAGAGTCAGGCTCCTGGGCTCCAAACTTCACAAGATCTCTGAAGTCAACCATGAAGAGCCTGCTCCATTCCAGAGACTTGTGGCAAAGGCTGGTCCATAACCTCGTTATGATGAGGAACCAGATACCTGGGTCCTCTGCACAATGATCCATCAGACATCTTTGCTTTTGACTCTTGTTCTGAAGTTTAGGGCCAGAGAACGTTGTGAGCAAGAGGGAAGTTGAAGAACAACCAGTCCTGCCAGATGCTCACTGCAGTCCAAGGTGTTCTGGAGCTGATGTCTGGCTCCTGATCTGGTCCTCTGCATTCTATGTCACCCAGAGTTGTTACATGGAGTGGCCTCATGCAAAACGGCATCGTGTTTATGGATGACCTGTGTACATCCTCCCAGATACATAATCGTGTTTACACTACTTATAACCCCTAATGTCAGCACTCTGCACAGAGTGGTTACACTGTGTTGTTTAGGGAATGTTAAATAAGAAGTCTGTGTACGCTTGGTACAGGTGAAATAAAAAAAAAAAAAATTTGACGTGCAGTTGGTCAAATCCATGGCTGTGGAAGCACGAATGTGGAGGGCCCACTGTGGTGTACATGTCAGTTGGATGTAAGGATCTAGACATGAAGGGTGCCTGGGAGGCAAGGCAGTTTTACAAAGCAAGGGACAGAAACAGTGGCGGCAAAAATGAGTAGGCACTGCTGTGACGCAGAACCAGGTGGTCAAGATATAGGGTGAGACGTGGAAGAGTCTTTAGGAAGTGAGGAAACAGAGCTAATTTGTTCAGGTTTACACTTATCTGAATTAAATTCAAAATTCCATTAGGAGACCTATGGATGGACTATATGTGATTTGTAGCCACATGTGTGAATTTCTCCTGAGTGTTTGAATTTACTTTTGCCTTCCCTTTAAGGTGTTAATATTTAATTTTGCTTTCTAAATTAGCACAGATTAAACAATAGTTTTTCAAAATAAATTTGGAAGTTTGCATTCATTAATTTCTGTTTTAGATATGTGACATACAGACTATTTACCTTATTAGTGCTCCTTAATTAAAAAAAATTGCAAGGTTTTTCTTATATGTGTTCTTATTAAAATATTAAGTGGGAAAACTACACCTTGTCATCTTCACAGGAGTTAAAATGTGAGTTTTTCGTACTTATACAAATTTAAGGTGATGACTTGGAATCTTTGTAAAACTTTTCTGGCACCGAAAAATTAATTGGGTCTTTCACGAAAATGCACAAAATCAAAGAGTCACTGATTCTTTCAGATTCTAGATAGTCCCAAGCTACTTCTGAAGAAGACTGCTATGGATATTGACATTTGGTACTAGTATTTTTTTTTCCAAGGGGAAATGCTGTATATTTTAGCTGTTATTTACTTTATGGGATTTTCCTCTTTTGACTTTGGGTAGTATTGACCATAAGATATGGAATCAGCTCCCTGTGTGGATTGTAAATCAGTCTTATTCAATATTGATGAGAAATGCCAGAGATTACTTTCATCGCTGGTGACTTCTATGCTGGCCAGCTCTGCCCCTGTCTTGATAAAATAATACTGACAATGAATCCCCCACAGATCTGATGTTTCAGTTTTTGACATAAGGAATGCTATATTTAAAAATCCCTCCCTATATATTTTTATTTACATTGTACTATTTTTAAAATTATCTATTTTTACACTTGATATTAAATATGGACATAAAATATCATGAAAGAATATCACTTGTATTCCAATCATAATAGGATGTAAATTGAACTTTGATATTGCCACTAAAAATTGATTCATCAGATTTAAATGTTGTTAAACTACATTTCATACTGTTGTATGTGGTAACAACAGAAAACTTTACAAAGTAATACAAAATAGATAGTTATTATGTATCTATAACTATGATTTATTACAGAATGTACATTTTTATTGCCATTGCATAAAAAGTCACAGTCAAGAATCATTTGTAAAATATGTAATTGAGATTTACGATGCTTTCTGAAAAAGCACCCAAGGGTTGTTTTCCCGGTATTAATCTTTATGTTGAGCGTTGCCCCTCGGTTTCATCTCAATGTTTATGAAAAACACAGGGAAGAGAGAACAGGGCAATAGAATTCAACCCAGAGTTTTCGTGCTTTTGTCTAAGAATTCTATACTTGCTCTCTGAAGGAATTCCTTCAAGACAAATCTGACATAGCAGGAAATTTCACCAGAGGAATAGTTGTGAAAACAGTCAAATACAGGGGTTTTACGCCTGTGTCTGGGATAAGTCACAGGCAGACTGTGTACAGACGCTGACTTTGGGTTTTATGAGATTCTCAAACAGTTGCACAAACTGACTTAAACTGACGTTAGATGTGCAGATGTTATTCAGCATGTTAGAAAGCAAGAGGGATTGTAGGTAGAAATGGCAAATGTGACTAAGGAAAGAGCCAGTGTCTGGTGTGGAGGCGCTGGTCAGAAGTTCCTGTTGAATGCATTAGAAAAGACAGGTGCTGGTGTTTCATCGGACAAGGAAAGAGGATGTCAGCAGGGATTTCTGAGGGGAAAAGGTGATGGTTGTTGTTTGTTTCTGTTTTTGCTTTTTTATACTCTACATGGGAGTAAATATTTGTTCACAGAAATCACTAGATAGTGGTTTCTAAGAATCTAGAATTTTGTAGTTATTTTTAAATATTTGTAGATTATAAAAGAAATACTGAAAATAATGAGATTTAATGAAGGAGAGTAAAATTCTGCCATATGTAATCCCTCCCCTCTCTCCTCCCTTCCCTTCCTTCTCATTTCCTCTTCTTAAGTGTCATGGTTAAAATAAATACTTTTAATTCTTCCTACTGAGAGACAGTCAAAAGACTTTCAGTTTTTATATAATAAATAATGCTGTGCTAAACACACATATATACACCCTGAGCACATGTATGAATATTCTTTAGAACAGATTCCTGGAAACAATTTCTGGGTCACAAGATACACACTTTTTTAGTAGAATAGATAACTACCAGTTTACCTTTTAAAACGATTAGAAGGATTCCTAATCTTACCCTTGTTGTATGAGAGTGAACTTTTAAAACAAAAGGTATTCATTTTTGCTGTGCATAAATATTAAAGGAAAAGACAGCTTTGTCCATGTGTATCCTGCCCTCTACTGAAGTCCAGCAGTGCATGATCTTCTTGAATGTCCACCCCCTTGGTCCTGGGATGTCTCTCTCCTGCTTCTCCCAGCCACATGTGACCCACTCTCCAGGCCCACTCCCCCAGCTTTCCAAATACACCAAATACTTCCCCAATACGTGTGTCCCTTCTATGAACTATGACAGGCTTGTGGCTGAAAGTTCACACTTCAACCCACTTGTGTCCTACAGTGGGTCCACATGACTACATGTATGTATGCGTGTGTGTAGGTGTGTGTGGGGGGAGTGGACAGGTGCACATTCATGTTTTACTCTGTCTTCTCCATTAGCTCATAGTTCCAGGTCCCTAAGTGGGAGCAAAGCTTCAGGTACATCTTTTGAGAGCTTTTTTGCTCATTGAGCTCAACACATACTTGAGGACCGGCCACTCATGATCAAGAGATATGTTATCTTTTAAAAACACCATTCTGTAGGATTTTCATGATTGAAAATTTAAAGAAAGTTCAAATCCAAGTCTAACCTTTAAGTTCACTCTTAATGAAATGGTTTCTATGATAAATCAAATAATCATATGATAAATTGAATAATAATATGAATCAAATGTGAATCATCTTGTAAGGACTCCAGTCAAAGAAAAGTTCTCTGCTGGTGACGGCAGAGAGTGGGACATAATTTCCCAGACAGTTGATGAATGTAAGTCAGTTTCACCATCTAACGACTTGGCATTAGGAGGAATATTTCATTTAGGAAGTCCCTCACCTAGCTCTTATGGCCAGCTTAAGAAAGGTCAAAGAAGGGCAGGTCCTGGCTCTCCTCCTGGAAGTCCTACTTAGAGTTAACTGCTGAGCAGGGTCAGAACCTATTCTCTGGAGGGAAGGTTCTCCAGCCTTTGAAAAAATGCTTCCAGCCTGAGCCACAAGGGGCTGTGACAAAGGAGGTGGCATCTACCTGAGCAGACACTGGGCTGCAGAGACAAGGAGGTGCCCTTCTTTCTCCTTTATTCTTCTCTGCCCTTCATCTCCCACACTTGAGAGCAAAATATACAAAACATTCCAAACCATACCAAGGCTACCCAAATAAGCCTGCTACACAAAATTAAATCTAAGATAAACAGCCCCAAGTAAATCATAAATGGCTAATATATATTAGGTGCTGCCATTAAAACAAACGCAACCACCACCACATTTGCTACTATACAGATTATTATTGATCACAGTTACTTTTAGATAATGAGTAGAAAAATGAGATCTATTCACATTTTTGTGAGAAGGTAAGGATTTTTAGAAACTATGAGAGGTATTCTTATAGTAAGTTTAAAATTGAGGTGTTTTCATATTTATTATATATTTTTTCTGTCTAGGTAATAAAAGATGATGGAAATAAATACAAGTAAATGGGGATGTTAAAGTAAAGAAGGTGAGATAATTGCAGAAGAAATCAATCTTTAACTCGTGGTCAGTCTGCAGATGCAAGGACACATGTATTCGTGTGAATATGTGTCCACGTGTCCCTTTAAACAGTGTTTGAAGAGTAGTGTGTTAATGTGGACCTGGAATGCTTCAATGTGCTACAAGTTCTATTTTTTCTGACATGTTTTATATCTCACATTTATGAAACCTGCCTAACCTCTGAGACAAATGCTTTCATTAGTTCCAGCAGTGGAAAACACTCTTTTGAGAATGACATTTTTACTTTAGCTTTCGGTGAGTAGCGTCTATAAAGATGGATCAAGCATACTGTCCTCCTTTTGTTCCTGGTCAAATCCCCATACTTCCTAAGCCCTTTTCTACAAAGGTTTTTAATTCATCTTATCATTTTATTAATAGCTCAAATAAGTATAACACTCTCAGTTATATTTATTTTTCTAAAATTTAAAAAAAATTATTCCATTGTATTCTGGAATCTGTTGTTGCCAGTATCATTCTGTCCATGAGTCAAAGTGGAGTGCTTTCTTTTTCTCCCCTTTTTATGACACATCTGTCCCATCCTTTCTTGTGCAGTGGTAGTTTTAACGATTTACCCTTGTCTTTGCTGTGTTATGATTTTACTATAGTAAGTGTAGGTATGGATCTTCTATGTTCTTATTCACTAGGGACTCATTCTTTGTATAAGAGATCCACGCCTTTCTTCAATTCCAGATGACTTGTATATGTTATTTTCTCAAGTCTCATCTCTTTATTATTCTTTGTTTTCTAGAACACTGGTTTGATATCTGTTAAACCTTGTTCTGTTCTGATGCCTTTCATTCTTGCTTTCTCACTTCCTTGTATCTTTCAGTTTGTCCTCTGGACATCTTATTAGATGTCTGGAAAATCTTGGATTATTTTTCAGGCCTCTCAAAGTTGTTTGCATATTTCTCTGCTCAACTTCTCCCATACTCTTATTTTTCTGCCTTGGTGTTACCTGGTCAGTGATTCAACTTACTCATTAGATCTTTCATACCAACATGCTTAATTTTCCTATCTAGAATTTTTACTTAATTTTATTTCGAATCTGTGTTTTCTTTGGTCTTTAAAATCCTCCTGTTTTTGCAATTTTCTTTTTGATCTTCTTTTATCACATTAAGCCCTCTACACATGTTTATTTTAGGATTTCTTCCAGATCCTTCCATGTCTTCTAATTCTCCTTTATTCTTGCTTTAACTTCCTTTTGTGGGTTATAGTATTTGGTTGTGAGCTTGTTTTCAATGAGGGTCTCTTTCAGGGGGCCCCTGGCCTGAACTATCTCCCGTTTTGTATTTGCTACAATTTCATGATATCAATCATTCTGGACCAGTCCTCCTGTTCATTTTGTGGCTTGAGAGGGTAGAGTCCTTAAATTAATTTAATTGTAAAGGCAGGGTACATTTGGATGACATACTTCAGTTGGCCCAAGATTGGGGTTCTGGTTTCTGTCAGGAGACTCTTGCCACTTTTGGCAAACATGGAAGTCAAGCAACTATCTGCTCCCTTGACTTGGAAGGTAGATTCTTCCAGTCTTGGTGTAAAATGCAGAGCCCCTTTTGTAGCTGCCAGTTTTGCAGACACACAGGTACCTACCTCCTGACCTATATTGGGAGGTTGCATCTCCTCTCTCCTGGACAATGAAAACCCTCGAGGTTTACATAGACCCCAGGTCATTTGTGAATCATCTTGGCTTCAGTGGCTGCTTAGAGCTCTGTTTTCTCAAACTCTGACTGCTGGATATATTTTTCTCACACAGTTTTGATCTATTTTATCCATGCAATAATTATCCCTTTTTGTATGTCTGTTTCTTTGCATCAGTGGGCAGAGGGTGGGAGAATGAAGGAAGGAGGTATCTAAATATGCATAATCCAGCAAATAGATCTATAGCTCTTGATTTTTCTGACTTTAGAGTTCTTATGTAACGGTACAGTTTTCCTTATTTGGTATATCTATTAATTATATTTATATATTATGTATTATATAATGGGTATATAGTGAATTTTTGCCCTTTATAATTCTTTGCAATAATTTCTTATAATTTGATAAGTAAGTAAATATTTACAGGAATTTTATAATTTTTAAAATTTTAACTTTACAAGTTTTTTATTGTAATATGATTATTTATATCATTTTTTGATGCTGAGTCATTATATCAGCCTCAGTTCAATCTGGTGAAACAATATATCAGCACTTACTTTGTGTAAAAACAAAAAAAAAATTTTAGACAGAGAGAGAGAGAGAGATACAGCAAAAGAGAATAAGAGAAGGAGACTAGGCTACCCATAAGCCATGACAATTATGAACACTGAAAAAAAAGTTGATGAGTTAAAATTGGGGTGCTTAAACTTCTTAACATTAATTCTGGCAAATATTCAATTACTTTCATCCTCCACATAATTGCTTTAGGAAATAAGCAAAACATAAAATGAAATAAAAGCCCTAATCCAGAATTACCTGAACATACAGCAAATAAGTTTCCCTAGGCAATTCTTACTCTCCTGAGTCTAATAATGTAGAGATACATTATTTCATTTAAACGCTAATGATGATGGCGAATCTTCACAGCAAATCAGAGCTGAACTGAAGTAGGCTTTCAGGTGGGGAGTTCTTGGGAGCAGAAGCTGCATTAAGAAACAGCACCTAGGCCTCACATCAACCCAGGGCCATGCTGCTTCCTGTATTCCAGTGGTCTGGTGGCTGAGATGTGGAGAATGGATGCAGCTCCTAGGGGAAGGGACAGGTCTTTTTGATATTGTGATGATGACTGATCGTGGTGTCTCCAAGATGGGAGTTACAGTAGTAAGTTCCTGTAAATGCTCAAGTCCAGATAAAAGAAAGGCACCTAGATTGCCTCTTACTAGGGGAGTGATGTTGGACATGTCCTTAATATCTCCAGCTTGTAAAATAAAGATAAAGATAGTGCTTATCTCAGAGGATAATGGGAAGATTTAGACCATTCTCATCCTCATATCTAAGAAGTTCTCAAAATTTTAACTGATTAAAATTATCATTTTTATGGGCTATATAAACATTAAGTATATGAATGAAGGAATCACAGCAAACAGTTCTAGGGTCACAAAGAGAAAGTGGGAGAAATAGGGGTCAAACCCGTTTGTTCTACTTTCTTTCCAGGGCATCCTTTGAGTCTTGGCAAGGCACTCATCATGTAATTTTAAGGCACATGCACATTTCACTCTGCTAGTATATGCTGTATTTACTGGTGTGTTCTCTTTTCTGTGCACATTTTTAAAAAATTGTACTTTTTAGTTATACATGAAAGTAGAATGTACTATGATATATTCTACATACATGGAATATAACTTCATATTATTGTGGTTGTACATGATGTGGCGTTCTCTGGTCGTGTATTCATATGTGAATATAGGAAAGTTATGTCTGATTCATTTTAGGCTGTCTTTCCTCTTCCCCTCTCTTCTACCTTCCTTTCATTCCCCTTTGTCTAATCCAGTGAACTTCTATTTCTCCCAGCCCCTTTTTGTATGCTAGCATCCACATATCAGAAAGAACATTTGACCCTTGTTTTTGGGGATTGGCTTATTTCACTTAGCATGATAGTCTCCAGTTCCATCCATTTATAGGCAAATGCTATCATTCCATTTCTTCTTATGGCTGAGTAATATTCCATTGTGCATATATACCATATTTTCTTTATCCATCATCTGCTGAAGGGCACCTATGTTGGCTGCATAGCTTAGCTATTATGAATTGAGCTGCTAAAAACATTGATGTGGCTGAGTCACTATGATATGCAAATTTTTTAAGTCCTTTGTGTATATATCAAGGAGTGGGATAACTAGATCAAATGGTGGTTCCGTTCCAGGTTTTCTGAGGAATTTTCATACTGCATTCCAGAGTGGTTGCATCAATTTGCAGCCCCACCAGCAAAGATGAGTGTACCTTTTTCCCCACATCACTGCCAACATTTATTGTTACTTGTATTCTTGATAATTGCCATTCTTAATGGAGTAAGTGGTATATTCTCAGTGTGGTTTTAATTTGCATTTCTCTAATTGCTAGAGATATTGAATATTTTTTCATATATTTGTTGACCAATCATATTTCTTCTTCTGCAAAGTGTCTGTTCAGTTCCTTTGCCCATTTATTAAGTGGGTTATTTGGGAGGTTTTTTGTGTTAAATTTTCTGAGTTCTTTGTATATATCTGGGAGATTAAAACTCTATCTGAGGGCAGGTGGCAAATATTTTCTCCCATTCTGTAGGTTCTCTGTTCATATTCCTAATTGTTTCCTTTGTTGTGAAGAAGTTTTGAGTTTAACACCATCCCATTTATTGATTCTTGATATTACTTCTTGTGCTTTAAGGGTCTTGTTAAGGAATTCAGTTACTAAGCTGACATGATGGAGAGTTGGTCTACTTTTTCTTCTAGTAGGTGCAGGGTCTCTGGCCTAATGCCAAGGTCATTTATCCGTTTTGAGTTGAGTTTCGCCATGCACCCTGTCATTGGGAATAAAAATTTGAAGAATATTTAACTGTTTCCAGCACCATTTTGAGATGCAGCCAGCAAGGCCATTTCTGAGTGGGGATATGTCCTCGCAGGGCATCTGAAGAGACCATGCTGCAGGCAGCAAACACGGCAGTGGTTGAGATCCTGCTTATGATCTGTTTTTAATAAATGAAGTTTGTTCCAACCTCCTGCCCTGGTGTTTACACAAGGTGTGTGACTGCCTTCCTCCAACAATGGCAGAGTACCATAGCTCCCCCAGAAACCCCAAGGTTCACAAAGTCTAAAATATTCGCCATGTGGCCCTTTAAGAAAAGGTAGCAAACCCCTAAACTACAGTAAAAGAAGGAAGTACTTCTAGGTCCATACTTTCTTTTATTTATTTTCTGCAGTGCTGGGGATCAATCCCAGGGCCTCCTGCATGCAATGTTTTAAGGCAAGACTGTAAGTTGCGAATAAGTTCATTCATTAACTACTCATTCATTTGTAAATATTTACAGAGAACCTATTTTATATAAGGCACTAGCTCTATGAGGAACAAGTGAAATGCTAATACAGAGCCAGAAATGGACAACATTGTATTTTCATCCAATTAAAAATTTAGTCTTACCCAGAAGTCAGTTTCCTTTTAAGGAATAACATGTTTCAAGCTTTGGAACTCTGTGTATTTACTTATTTATTTGACAAGCTTAAAATGTGCCAGATTTCAAGAAATAAAATATTCATATTTACAAAACTTGTATACGAAAACAAAAAGTAAAATAAAATCTAAACTATGATTTTAAAAGCAGACAATTTAGGTATCATAAGAGCATGATTATACTCTTGAGCAAGTTTCTGATCCTACACTGATTTCTCCTCTGTATTGTGCTAATTGTTGCTCATGGTGAGCTAACTCAGGAAGCTCTGGAAAATGAGGTCAGCAGCAACAGAAATTGAGTCAAAATAATGGATGACACTCCTTACATATTCTTCCCATCTTGTGTCCCTGCCATGCCACATTTTAACCTAAGGGAGACACCTGGAGAGGCTAATTAGCTTGCAGCTGTCTGTGGTTTGTCTGCAAAGGCTAAGAAGAAAATCAGCCCTAAGAAAGCAGGACCACTGGAGACAAAGAACAGGAGCAGCTGGTGGGAATGAGCCCCAGAGCCCCACAGGGGGTGGAGAGGGCCCTGGGCTGCTGAAATGGAACATAGGGGGGAAGTCCTGGTGGCAGACAGTACAGGATCAAGGGGCAGCAGCTGGCTATTGTGTGTATGGGGCAAAATTCAAGAAGACTTATGAATTAATTGTGAGTACAGTGACTATTCACTATTGTATGATAGGAAGAGAAATGCACATTTATTCAGTGATTGCAATGTGCAAAGCCCAAGAGAGGAACTTTCACCTAGGGGGATGAGCTTAATACACAAGGCAGGCTGCAGTGTGTAGCTCCTCCAGTCCAGAGTGGCAGAGCAAATGAAAGTTCCCTTGGCCAGCCTTATCTAGTTCATTAAATCAACCAATTCGCTAATTTAACCCGTGTTCTGTGTTCTGTTCTCTTATATGTGGACGATGCATGCTTTTTGGTGGGACGGTATTCCAGATTGATGAAGTGGAGATTTAAGCTACTTTAAAGATGTGGACAGACAGGTGAGGTTTTAATGTGGCCAAAGAAAGAACTGGCCTGTCCAGAAAGTTAGTCCTTGAAGAATAAGGATAGCAAACATAATGACAGTTGTCAAAAAATAATAGAAAAGTTTTCAGGGAACAAAATATATTTTAAATGTATGTATTAATAATCTGATAAAAATTTAAATTCTGGCATTACCAATATTAGGGGTTTTTTTTAAAAAGAGAAGTCCACTAAAGTATTACTCATTGATATTATTATTTTTACTCTTATCAGAGTTGAAATCTTATTGCACAACAGTATGAGTTCTGTATTTTATCATTTACTCCTCTGCCAACCAGTTGAGATGTGTTGTGAATATTCAAATTATTCAAACTGATGACAACCACAAGTTACAGAAGAATGCAGCCTGTGAGCCACATTATTCTTAACAGTAACTTTTTATTTAATCAGTAGTGGGGATTAAGCCCAGAGGTACTTTACCAAAATTCCACCCTTTTAATTTTTGATTTTGAGAAGGGTCTCTGTATGGTTTGTAGGTGAGGGGTCCCCAAAAGTTCATATGTGAAACAATGCAAGAAGGTTCACAGGAGAAATGATTGGGTCGCCGAGAGCCTTAATACAATCAGCGAATCGGTCACCTGATGGGATTATTCGAGCTTGGATGAAGTGGTAGGGAGTGGCTGGAGGAGGTGGGAATTGGGGCCTAGCTTTGGGGTATATATTTGTTCTGGCAGGGGGAGCTCTCTTTCTGTTTCCTGATCATCATGTGGGCTCCTTCCCCTCTCCACACTCTTCTACCATGATGTTTAGTCTCACCCTGAGCCCCGAGGAATAGAACCAGCTCTCTAAGACCTCGAATCTATGAGCCCTTAAATAAACTTTTCTTCCCTAAAATTGTACTGGTCAGATCTTTTAGTCACAGTGGTGAAAAAGCTGACTGAAACAGTTTCACTAAATTGCTTAGGGCCTTGCTAAATTGACGAGGCTGGCTTCAAACTTGGTTTCCTCCTGCCTCAGCCTCTCAAGCCACTAGGATTACAGGCATGCACCACCACACCTGGTGATAGTAATATTTTGACCTCTGGTTGCACAATAAAATAGAATTATTTTGATAATGTACATTTCCCAAAAGTTAATATTGTATGAAATTATTTCACTTCCCTTGGTTTACTGGGATGGAATGTTTAATCTTTTCAGTGCAGATATGTGCCTATGTACCACAGGGGAGATTCGGCAACTCCTTTACCAATCTACAATGAAAAGGAAGAGCAAGCTGATAGAAATGAGGGAAATGCAGTAGCTTACCAACTCTAGCCTTTAGCTGGCCCCCAACATCAGCATCCCAGGACAGAGACTGCATGGAGACTCCATTGCATTGCGTGATACGCCCATGTCTGTCCCTACTGAACTCATGGAAAGTTAGGAGATATTTTTCTTTCCCTGCCAGATTCCATTATAAAACCTCAGTTTTTATGGTTTAGGAATTCTAACCAACAATGAGTTCACAGTGTTGAATCCTCAGGTAGAAGGTAAGAGTTACAGTCAAGGCTTTATGTTTGGCACTTTGAATTGAGCTACTTCTTTAAAAATATAATTAACTGATTTTAAAACAATTTTAATTCACTGAGGAAATGCAATCTTAAAAATAAACTTTGAAGAAGATGGAATAATAAGGGATGGCCTATGGAAATAGAATCCAAGAACATACTGTACTTTTGCTGAATTAGCAAAGTTGTATTATGCTGTTCACATGGAGGATTGAGTACAGATTGGCTAGTAAAGGCAACAGATTATGTCATTAAATTTGTAATTTGTTTGGCAAATCTTGATACAAAGAGAAATTTATTCTAGTTAAGACAAATGACTAAGGACTATAATTACGAGTTATTTGAGCCTTGTCATCTGTCAAAATTGTGGCAAGTTCATTATTTATAAGTTACTTCCTACTACTCCAAACTAATTGTATGTCCCCTTTTTGATATAGTGATATAATTAATACTAAACTCTTTTATTCATGAAATAAAATCAAGGAATCATTGCATAATAAGAAACTGTTAATAAAGATAACTAGTCATGATTATTATTTGGAATATGTTTTTAGAATTTTTAAAGGCTTTTTCAACAAAATAATCTAAATTATCTTTAGCAGTTTTGTAGCAGTTTAAATAAATGGTCTTTGCATAAATCATGAATGATAGAAGTTAGGAATGAAATTAAATATATGAGATCATTAATCCCAACCTTCAGCTAAGACATATTAGCCTTCAAATAAAAGGCACATCAAACATTAAGATGATTTGTTTGACATTCTGTTTAAGAATCCATATTAAAGAACTTAAGATATTTTTTGAATTACTGTTCTTTGAGAATTGACTTTAAGAACCTTTATTCTGAAGCTGGAGTTGGTACTACCTATCCTAGCATTTATATAGTACATATTAAAATGTTCATTGTGCACTACCAAATTATTTTCACAGCATCATTCACACGTTGGTATCATTTACTTTGCTTTTGTTTATCAAATGTGTGCATGTGCATTGTTAATTGATTTGCACACTGAGAACTAAAGTCATGGATTTATATTCCCATTTATGTGAATTCCCCATGTTCACATGAATTATGTACTGGCACAGGCATATACAACATACTCTGTGAAGCTAAATCAAGTTGATGAATACAAAGGTAATGGCATTTAGATGTTGAATTAAATGGAAAATTTTGATCAACATGTAGTTTTCCCTGATAATTTTTACCTAAAATGAATATTGTATTTTTATTATGCCTTTGACTTATAAAAATAATAAGAGCTATGGATGTGGCTCAGTGATTAAGCACCCTTGTGTTCAATCCCTGGTACCTCATTCCACCCCCAAAAAACCTCAGTTACTTAAGAAATAAATTTCATTTTCTTCTTTAACACTCAAAACCAGCAGTCTTTTTTCATAACTACCTCTGGTTTTGGTCCTCTCTCCAGTGTCTCCAAGATAGCATTTTTATGTTCAATCCTTTTTTTTTATATTCAATTCTTTCAGACTTTCAAACTCATATGGGTATATATGTGTATTTACACAGAATATGTGTGGTGTTGTTCACATCATTCATATGAATAAATATGCATCTACTCCATGTAGTTTGACTATGACCAATACACATTTTATTTAGTTATTCTACAGCTAATGGTCATCTTTTTCTTGTGAGTGATTGCTGACACTGGAGTATTCAATAGTCTTGCCTGAGTCTCCTGGGCAATGCTCTATAGTATACAGGGCTCTACAGTAGACACCTGGAAGTGCTATGTGCACATATTTTAAATTTTTATCAGATACTTGGAAATTTCTGACACAGACTCCTAGTATTGCCTCTGTTTTTACCTTTCAGCATGTCAGTATTTGATGTGATCAAATTTTTAAGTTTTAGTCAGTCAAATGGGCACAAAAGGTATTTCTATATCTTTTTAGTGACTAATGAGGTTACAATCAAGTTAAGTACTTTTCCTGTTTAATAGCCAATCTGTTGTTGTTGTTGTTGTTTTAACCTGTGAGTTGCTGGTTCACCTGCTCAGCCAGTTCTCTTCCCACGTGGTGTGCCTTATCAAGTATGTTCCACATACTTGACTTGTGTGTGCCATTGGTGGAAGTTGTGGTATTTTGACTTACCTAACCAAAGATAAAATGCTAGAAGCCTAGAACTTAAGAATTAAATGTAGGATTCTAAGTAGAGCTGTGTTCTAATTAAGGATTTGGCTCATGGGGAAAAAAGGAAAGAAGAGAGTATGGGGTTTCAGAGATGAAGGATGGTGCAGAATCAAGACTGACTCGGTCACATCATCATCACTATCAGATGGTGCTCCACTCACATCATGATGGAGAAATCAACAGTGTGGCTGTGTGGAGAGGCAAATCTCTTTGTCCTCTCTCCTAACTCTGGGAAAGTATCAAGTATCAACCCTGGGAGAAAAGATGTGTGTCAAGGGATTGGGTTAAGAGGGTGTTAGAATCAAAAGGAGAAGTGGCTGTCCTAAGAAGCAGACTTGTAGCTGCCTCCATTCCAAGACCAGGAAACAAAACTCATAATGGGAAAGTTCATCATGGGCATCTGTCAGACGCAAGGATGGTGCTCTAAAAGCTACTGCAGTCACTAACAAAGAGCCTTTTTGAGACAGATTCCAAGAACCGGAAGGAGTGGTAATGGGCCATTCCTTCTAACTGGTGTCTTGAAAGGCAGTAAGCCATCTAATGGGATACAAAAATAGGGCCTTTTTTCTTCCCCGCCCTAATATTCTTTTATAAAAAAAAAAAAAATGAACTTTATATGGCACTGGGAATAATAGCACACAGCAAGAACTCCACTTTGTCACATTATTGAGCATCTTAAGTGTCTAAAGATATAAAGTTAAAAACTAAATGGTTTCAGCATAGAAAATGTCCCAGAATTTGTGATTTTCCTTCTAAAATAGAAATGCAGCGAGGGGGGGGGGGTGGAATACCAACCTTAACCTAAAATCAAACCTCACTGACAGTCAGAGGTTTTCGCTTATATTTTTATTTTAGCAGGCTAAGAACTTGTAATTTCCTCACTTTTTATTAATTTTTGAAAGTTGCAATTTGAGGAAACTGGGAAGGTTTTCTAAACCCCTTGCTGCCTGGGAATCTATCACATACATTCAAGACTTGCTTTGTTATGGTGGTAAGTGGAATGCTTGAAGGTAGATTTGAGTACACTAAAGAGGCACAGCACAGCACACACACTGTTCTCACAGGGAGGAAAAGACGGAAAATCAAATGCATTGGGGTGCCAAGAAGTATTTTTCTCACACAGGAGTGAGAAGTGAGATGGGTGTAAAGAACAGGAGCCAGTCACTATTGTGGGAAACATAAAAAGAATTTGGATGTAAGGATTGTGTGTTTGAGATTGATTTCAAAAGAAAACTGCTCACTGCAAAATGATGCTGAGGGAAAATACCAACTACTTTTAAGAAATAAGAAATTTTATGTTGGTAATTTTCACAGCAATGAGCTCTTAATTTCATATATAAATAAAACTAATTTCATGTATTTCCTGATATTAGAGTCTGTGTTTTAAGAGTCATCCAAATCCAGCCTTGTTTGCTCGTTATATATACAAAAAATCCTTTTTCTACCTGTACCCTGGAAAATTAAAAAGTATGTTGTTGTGTATATATATGATTTATATATAAATAACTATGTATAATACATATGACTTCTTGATTTAAAATACTTTTTCTCATTAAGAAAGTAAAACACCTGCATTCCAGGGTTGTTTGAAAATATTAAAATACATAACCAAAAGAATCATTTTGAAATCATGGTTTACAAGTTTTCCAAAAAATGAAATTAAACATAATGAAGAATATTTCATATTTTGAACATGTTGAAATTTCTTGGATTCAGAAGGTAATGTATTTTCTGAGTATTTCATGATTTTGAGCAAAAGTTTTCATCTTCTGTAAGTATAACTCTGGTCTGGAGGACCTGAACATTGAATCAAACCAGCCCTCCAAGCATCACTGGGTCAGGCACAGAGACAAGCAAGCTAAGGGGACCAAGAATGACAGGCAGGAGGGGTCGCTGGAGGAGTGGAGAGAGCTCATAATGAGGTTCATGGGATACAGCAGGTTAGGACCACACCATTTGGGTTCAGACCAGTGACGCTACAGGGGGAAGTCAGCTCTCTGGACAGTGGCCCTGGTACTCATTTGTCATCTGTACTTTGGAAAGTCAGTTTGTCCAACAGGATATCTAGCTCATGATCAAAAGTACTTGCCTGCATCTCATAAAATTGTCCTTAGTACGTCCTTGCTTATAAAGATTATTCATAACAAGCATCATTATTTATGCCAACAGTTGTGCTTCCATAAAAAACATTTTGTTTTTAAAATAAAACAAGTAGAAATAAAGTTTAAAGATCTAGGATAACTTTTTAAAATGTTTGACTAAACAATTTCAGGACATAAATAGAAAGTCATTTGAACTCCCCAAGACAAAATTTGACTTTGGTGAGTTTATAGAAAGCCTTAAAGTGAGACCCAAATAAGGAAATACAATGAATACTGTGCTTCAAAAAGTGTTTGCAAAATAGCTAGAAAAATTAAGTTTAAGTGTACAAAGTAGTTATAACTTTATTTGAAAAATTAAAAGGCATTACAAATCTAAAAGCTACATAAATACATTGTATTGAGAATAATAAAGCTACTTAATTATGTGCATCTATCAATAAAGCAATTTTCTCATAAATCAATGGTAATTTACATAATGACATTAATTTTAAATTAGTAAAGATGATAGTGGTCATATGGTCCCAACCCTTGAAATATCTGGAAATCAGGGAACATATAATTGAACACTTTTGCCCTCTTATAATGTATGCAAGGCATTAAAAGAATTTTCTAGGCTACAGGTATAAAAAGAGTATATTCCTTACAGGAAATCATACTGTTGACAGATGGTTAAGATATCCATCCAAGAAAAATTTGGGTTTTGAACTTAAGAAAACAGAAAATTTCTTTGCTGGGCTTCCAATAATATTTTCAGTGCTGATTGAAAAGAAAGATTAATGTGGAAATAAGATATTCTGAAAAACATAGCATAAGCCCAGTGTAGCACATGCCTATAATCCCAGCAGCTTAGGAGGCTGAAGCAAGAGGATCTTGAGTTCAAAGCCAGCCTCAGCAAAAGTGAGGTGCTAATCAACTCACTGAGACCCTGTCTCTAGATAAAATACAAAATAGTGCTGCGGATATGGCTCAGGGGTCGAGTGCCCCTGAGCTCAATCCCTGGTACTCCCCCAAAATAGGTAATTTTGAGAAATCACCAAAATGTATCTGTCCAGATAGATATGGTAGATACTCAGTGGGAGTATTCTCTGTAGGTAGATAATAAATCTAGAATGCTGAGAGGTCCCTCTAGCCGAAGTGTCTCTCTTCTTGGTTAACATGAGATCTCTGGGTATTCTTTAGGGCTCCTCCCGGCAATAGTTGTAGTTCAATTAGATTAAGGGTCATTTGAATTTAGAGGGATAGGATATCATTTGATCTGTTTGCTAATTAGTGTGATGAATTAGCCCATTATTATCTATTGCTGCAGGGAGTGAAAGAGAATGGAACACAGGAAGTTTGAGGAGAGCATTTATCAGGTTGCATTTGAGTGGCTTCAGTATATGACCCAAGAATCCTCATGCTATGAAATAACACAGCTTCCTTCATTCTTTCAATAAATGGCAGAGCTACCACTGTAACTCAAGTGTTGGGAGTTGTGGTTCTGCCAACCTGAACACATGAGGTAGATGGAAAGAAGGAAGGAGGGATGCACAGACTCCATCCCATCCATTTCATGGAAGATGTTGGGACTCAGGACAGACGGGAGCATGTTAAATGAAATGAAAGCCAGGGTGGCAGCTTCAAAGGAGTGGTCAAGTCCTGTCAACTCTGATCACCCTCCCCGGCAGTGACGGTTAATTTTTCCCCACTTGGAAGGAATCTGACATTTCTAAGTATATGCTTTCTGATGTCTGTTTTCATCATATTTTTAAAAAATGTTATCATTAGATCACTTTATATTAATGATTACTTGATATTAATAATTATTATTAATTAATCATTATCACTGGAAATCAATTTAAAAGGGTAATTGTGTTAAGGTTTTTGAGAGATTATATGTTTCTAGGGGAGCACATTCTTATTAGAACAAGTTTCCTCTGTTTATTTCAAACTAATATAAAATTTTTCCCTTAATTTCTTCATAGAAATTTAATCAAGATAAAATTGTTCAACCAACTGTGAATTCCTTTAGGTCTGCTATCATTTAAGACACTTTTTCTATCTTTGCTAAAGGATAAAGCATGAAATATCTTGTTGAAGTTCAGTCCTACCAGATCCACTCTCCTAGCAATCCAATCAATAGTCCATCTGTCCATCACCCATCTATCCATCCATACATCATACACACATATGTACTTATGTATATACATAAAAATTTTAAAAAGGAGAGTAAATCATTTTGGAACTGACGCCTTCCCACAGAGCCTCCGCCAGCTCCTGGCAATTTCAACTCTCATTTCTGAGTCTGCAGAGTGTCTAGACTCTTTTTAGGATGAATAATTATTTGGGGGGGGTTTGACAGATTTTCTTTCTCAGAGCCCAGACCACATTGGCTCCTTGCTGGCTCAATAATCATTTTAGTCATTTAAACCAATTTCCCATTTTTTACTAATTTTTCCTGAGGATTATAATTTACTTATTTCCTGATAATTAAATAATGATTAGATGAACAATTTGACAAACAATGATCCTTTGTTTTGGCATTACTTTTTACTCTGTAAAGACTTTCTCTCCCCGTTCCCTTTTCACTTGTAAAGCTTTTCTTTCCAGCTGATGACTGTCCTTTGGGTCTTCTTCCTAACATTTTCTAGTATTTTTTTTCTTTTTTTGCACCTGCCTAGCGCCGTCCTCCATGGACCATGGGAGGTGTAAGTGACTAATAGGCAGAGACTTGGATAAGGACTTAAGTGCAGACAGTCTAGGAGATCTTACAGGTGTGCCAATGACATCTTAGGCAGAGAGCTTTGCTCACCTGCCCTTGTGTGGGACCCTGCTGCTGCAGCATTGCAAGGAAACCTCAAGAATGAGCCCAAGTCATATTTGTAAGAGGGTCTTTGATTAACAAAATTCATTTTGATCAGTTTAACTTATGTTTTGATTTCAGTTGAATCATTGTTCTATACATTTGTTCCAATAGAGAAAATAGTGATTCCTTGGTTTCTGCGGGAGGTGTGGGCAGAAGAGGTACAATAATAGTGTGGCTGCCCCTGAGTACGGTTGTGTTTTGCTAGAGATGGGAGAACTCACAGTGACGGAACCAGGCAGGCTGTAAGATACAGACACCATCTGCCACAGAGAGAACACATTAGCAAAGAGCCACCTGTTCCTACATTGGTCTGGCCTTTGCCCCAAAATTTCACATGTACTCTTGTTTGCTATTTCTCTGACTCACGTAGCTAGCTAATGACTAATGAGATTATTTTCACCTTCCGTACATGAAAATCCTCTCATGTGATTCTTCTGACTTTATTTTATTTCCAGTATAGTTGAATGTCTTCCTTTACATTTTTCTATTAGTTTCTTTTTGACCAATCAATTATGGGAGAAAATATTTTTATTAATTCAAAATTCAAGAATAATTGATTAAGGATCTACTGTGTCAGGCCTTTGTTAATAATAATGAACAACCAGACCCCCACAACCCCCCCCCACCAAAAAAAAAAGGAATTTTCATTTCATGGAATGTACAACTTCTCCAGGAAATAATTAAGATAAATAAGTAAAAAAAAAATAGTGTGCTATTTAGTTACAGGTATTAAGAAGAAAAAGGAAGCAGGGAGAGAGAGGACGGGTGCAGGGTTTGTACTTTCAGGTGGGGAAGCCAAGAAGGCTTCCTGTCAAAACAGCTGTGGTGGTGTGCAGGATAAAGCCACATGGCCCCTGGGCAAGAGTGTGCAGAGCAGAGGGAAAACCCAGCACCCAGGCCCTGACAAGAACACAGGCTGGATGCTCTTCTCCTGACCTGAGGGACCCAGCATGTCTTGAATGAGGCATAGGAGAGAGAGGGAGAGAATTCAGACAGAAAGATGACGGGGACAGATCAGATAGAACCTTGCAGATCAACGTGGTGACCTTTGCTTATAAATGAGATGGGAAACCATTGGGGAGTTTTGAGTGTAGAAGGGATAAGACTGATCAGAGCCACTCTGCTGCTGTGTAGCAAGCACATCAAGGAAAACACAGCAGAGCAGGGCGCCAGTCAGGAGATGCCACATGAATTCAGGGAGAGACGGTGGCTTATGGACTGGGAGGTTGGGAAAGATGCTGATGAGTGTGCATGTCACACCAGTGGGATTCACTGATTTGTTGGCTGTGTGAGAAGAGGAAGGTCATGTCAAAGTGTTTGGCAGGTATGATTAGACAGAAGAGCATGTTTGGAAGCATATAGGAGGACCTCAGTTCTGTAACACGATAGGTTTGAGGAGTGTGCTTAGACTGAAAATGCTATATAGCTGGCAGGATTTGTTCTTTTTAGTTACATATGACAGAAGAGCATATTTTGACATATTTATACAAACATGGAATAGATCTTATTCTAATTAGAATTCCAGTCTTGTGGTTGTATATGATGTGGAATTTCACTGGTGGTGTACTCATATATGAACATAGGAAAGTTAAGTCGGATTCATTCCACTGTCTTTCCTATTTCCATCTCCCCTTCCTTCCCTTCATTCCCCTTTGTCAAACCTGCTGAACTTCTATTCTTCCCTTCCCATCTTGTTCTGTGTTAGCATTCACATATCAGAGAGAACATTCAACCTTTGGTTTTTTGAGATTGGCTTATTGCGCTTAGCAGAATAGTTACCAGATCCTTCCATTTACTGGCAAAGGTCATAAAGTCATTCTTTTTATGGCTGAGTAATTTTTCATTGTGAATATATACATTTTCTTTATCCATTCATCTTTTGAAAGGCGCCTTGGTTGGTTCCATAACTTAGCTATTGTGAGTTGAACTGCTATAATGCTGATGTGTGTCATTGTAGTATGCTGCTTCTAAGTCCTTTGGCATATATTGAGGAGTGGTATGACAGGGTCAAATGGTGGTTCCATTTCATGTTCTCTGAGGAATCTCCATACTACTTTCCCGAGTGATTACTCCAATTTGCAGTCTTACAAGCAATGTATGAATGTACTCTTTTCCCCACATTCTCACCAACATTTATTATGACTTGTATTCTTGATAATTGCCATTCTGACCAGAGTGAAGTAAACTCAGTGTAGTTTTAATATGCATTTCTCTACTTGTTAGAGAGGATGAACATTTTTCATATATTTGATGAAAGACCTCTACATTGAAAACTACAGAACACTAAAGAAAGAAACTGAAAAAGATCTTAGAAGAGGGAAAGCTCCCTCAGGTTCTTGGATAGGCAAAATTAACATTATCAAAAAGGCCATACTACTGAGAACACTATACAGATTTACTGCAATTCCTATTAAAATTCCAATGACATTCTTCATAGAAATAGAAAAGCCAATCATTAAATTCATTTAGAAAAATAAGAGGCCCAGAATAGCCAAAGGAATCTTTAATGAGAAAAGTAAAGCTGGAGACATCACAATACCAGATGTTAAATTGTACTACAGAGCTATAGTAACAAAATCAGTGTGGTATTGGCGCCAAAACAGCCATGAGGACCAACGGAATAGAATAGAGGATACAAACCCACATAAATACAGTTATCTCATGCTAGACAAAGGCACCATAAACATGCATTGGAGAAAAGATGGCCTGTTCAACAAATGGCACTAGAAAATTGGAAATCCATATGTGGCAGGATGAAATTTAAGCCCTATCTATTACCCGCACAAAACTCAACTCAAAATGAATCAAAGTCTTAGTCATCAGACCAGCAGCCCTAGACCGACCTACTAGAAGAAAATTTAGGCCCAACTCTCCATTATGTTGGTGTAGGAACTGACTTCCTCAACAAGACTTCTAAAGAGCAAGATTTAAAATCAAGAATCAATAAATGGTATGGTATCATACTTAAAAGCAAACGATTAAGAACATGGAGAGCCTACAGAATGGGAGAAAATCTTTGTCACCTGCACCTCAAATACTACAGCATTAATCTCAAGAATATACAGAGAACTCAAAAAACTTAACACCAAAAAAAAAAAAAAAGACAAATAACCCCCAAAATGGGAAAGGAACTGAAAAAAACACTTCACAGGTGAGAAACTATGAATGGTCAACAAATATATGAAAAAAAATGTTAAATATCCCCTTAACTTTTTGTTGCAAAACAGAAAACATTATTGAATGTGGAAAAGGACACACGCTTAAATTTAGAAAAGTTATTTTGACTCGGCAATGGGTCAGTGAGACTTATTTCTTTTTTGTCAAAAATATAAAAGTTAACCATAGGCATTCTCTGCAAATAGATAAGATTATTATAGATTGGTTGATGTCCTGAAGTAACCAAAGAGTATATTTTCACTGACAGATAAGGAACCGTGTCCCTACATTTCATCCTACTAGGGTATCAGGTTTACATCCAGCTCTGAGATACCCATCATTTAAGGTCAAAGTACTCTTGATGCTTTGCCAAAATACTTCCTGTTCCAATACTAAATATTTCTCATATTTGCTTGCTTAGAATAACAAGGTGTAGGCTCAGTATTCCTTCCAAGTATGTGAATTTCTGTGAGTGCCTTTAACTTTAATAATGTTAGATTTTTTGTGTAGGTACAGGTGTGTGTGTGTGTGTGTGTGTGTGTGTGTGTGTGTGAGTGTGTGTTATTCTTAGGACCTAACCTACATTTTAACATTTTCTTTTTTTTTTTTAGAAAGAAATAACACTGTTTGGGGAAGCTTTTTAGAGCCTTGAAATGAGACAAATTAAAGTATAACTCTTATTCTTGAGAAATAATTGATGTCTTCATGTTGTTGAATCATACCATTAGTCATGAAACCCAAGCCCTGTATTTAAAAAATTACAATCTCATGTTTAAAGTATCTCTTTGGAACATTTCAGGAAATCTTAAGCAAGTCTTTATGTGACATTGAATTGCAATTTTTACTTGTCATTTTAGATCTATGGGGAGAATTTGTTCTTTGGGCTCGGTGTCTGTATGGAACGTGCATTCCTGTGGTTCCGCTTGCCAGGAATTCGGGGCAAGGTTAATATAGTGGGTTTTGTGAGGGAAAAAGAGCTGTTTTATGGAAAGAATTTTGAACTTTGCCTTGTTTGGTTTCCGTGAACCTTCAAATCTGCTCCATATATTTGTATGGCATCCTGAAGTCCGTTTTATTAATTTTTAGTTGGCACTAACTGACATCTCTGGGAAGATGTGCCAGCCCTGAGAACTGTGCCCTCCTTTGAGTGACAGTTCATTGATAGTCGAGGTACAGCAAGCTTGTCAGAAGGTCCCCAATGCAATGGCTCAACTAGGGAGAAGCTGGTGTCCTTCTGAAGTCACCCTCCTAGGTAGGTGATGAACAGGTGAATTCTGTCCCACAAAGTCACTGAAGGCACAGGCCTGGACAGCAGGTCCGCCCTGCTCAGCACATACTTTCCGAGCCTGTCCCCAGTATCTGTTTCTAGCTGGCAGAAGGAAGGGGAAAAGTGAGTCCAGGGAAAGGGTTTTTAGGTGGCTTGGAAGTTTTCTACCTCTGGAAGAAAGGTCACAAGACCACACCTCCTCGCAGGAAATCCCAAGAAATCTATTCCCCAGCTGAGCAACCATATGCCCAGGAAGAGGGGAAAAATGAGTGTGAAGGGCCGACCACCAATATCTGCCACAGACTTCAGTAAGACAAGGACAGAATACCCTGTCCATTATAAATATATTTTTTAAAAATAGCAATTTCATTCAAACCAAGGCAGTTTTATTTTTACAATTTTTGTATTTGATGTTCTGCTTTGCAAATGATTATTTCTGTATCATGATACACATTGATAATTAGAATTTCCAATAGTACTACTGTCCAAAAACTAAACAAGAGTAGCATTTGAATTTTTACATTGTTTTGATTGACAGATTAGTCAAAGAAATTAAAAATCTTGCTGTGTTTTAAATTTTAAATCTAGAATTTTGGTGAGAATTATGAGAGTATCTAAAAATGACTCCATTCACTCCAATTAGATGATAATTTGGGGAATGAAGGGGCTGTGGAAAGAAAGCAGATAAACACCCCCAACCCACCCCCAACCCTGAGCAGACAAAAAAGAACTATTGCTAATCCAAAAACCCAGGGAGGAATTTTCCCCTCCCCTCCCTTCTTTTTTAGGCTAGTCTAACTTTAAAGGCAGAATTTTGCTTTCACAAAGTATACCAGACAGGAATTTGTTCAAATTCCTCAAAACCAAGCCAGGAAAAGTTTGCGAAGGCCCAGGCATGCAGGACACAGAGCACAGGCGCGTGGAGCGAGCAGGCAGCCCGGGGAAGGCTGCGCGACTGGGCTTCTGGGTGACTTGCATGTGTCTCGGCTTCCTTGACCCGGGGTCTCTCATTTTTAATATGAGTGATGAGAGTGAGTTTGCCAGTGTGCTGATACAGAGTTCACACACGTGTAACAGGATGGTTTCTCCCTCAGCATGACCTGGGAAGTCCTGGGAGCCCAAGGTTATCCTCCCTCTGGGGCTCACTGACAGAGCTGTCTGCGGCTTCCTGGGTTGGAGCTGTCTAATGGAGTGGATTGCAGCTGACCTGCTATCCAGAGATGTTCATGTTTCTCCTTGACACAAAGAGGAGCTAGCGCTTGAAGATTTCTAAAACTGGAGCAAGAAAAGAGGAGAGAGCCTCCTCTGGTTATTCATGGCAGTGAAAGTTCAAACAAGCTGCTGCCATTACTAGTTGAGGCTGATGTTTACCAGCAGCGTGAACTCCAAGCCCACCCTCTATCTGGCTCTTGCAGGGACAGAGACATCTTCAAAATTGCATCCTTTACCTCAGGAACAGTGGAGTGCTCTGGTTTCTCAGAGACCAAGAACATGCACCTGGTGAGAGACCAGGTTTTCCCCACACAAGGAAAACCTGATAGGAACCTGGGATTAAGTCAGAGTGAAGAGAGAAATCCAGCCCACAGACTAAGGTGCCTATGAGATTTAGATGAACTCAAGCATGCTCATTAGCCTGTTAGGAGGCTCAACACTGTAACTGATCATGGCAACTTTGGGATAAGCCTGATGCCCATGGAGCTGACCTGCTCTGCTGCCCAAGCATGTTCTGAGCACAAGGGAGCATAAAGATGAGCACAAGGGAGCTCCCAGGATGAAGGCAGAGGCAGGGCACAGTGGAGCAGATCTGTGGACACCTAGCCCTGAGGGATTTAACAACATGGAGAGTGAAACAGATGGTTTGTTCACTTGACTAAGGACTGATATGAGAGAAGAGTCACTTGGGGCAGCCAACTAGGCTCTGCAGAGAAGACGGAAGCCCAGGTCCGTAACGTCGAGCTGTGAAGTTAGCAGTGAGTGACAAGGAGGAGGGAGGCAGAACATGGTGGCATCTCTCTGCAGGCAGGGCCATGTCTGCAGTGAGGGCGCAGAACGTGCTTGGGCGGCAGAGCAGTCAGCTCCATGGGCATCAGGAGCTCTGGCAGCAGGTTTGGGTCACCAGTTGGCTCCAGGCGCTGTCTCTTCATGGGGATTAATGCCATAGGCCCCTCCTGGAGCCGCTCCAAGATGACAGATGAGCAGACTGGCCAGCTTTCAAAGTCTGTTGACCTCTATAATTGCAATCTCCTCTGCTCCAACTTTTCCTTCTTTGCATGTTTTCATTTTGAATATTAGCCCCAGCCCTTCTCCCTGGCCTACTCTCTGCTGATTGCGTTCCTTTGCCTGACCTCTATATTACGTTGTGTTCAGATCAACATAACTTCATATTACATCCCAGGCACTGTCCTGGGCACTAGGAGTGTGCCAGTGGACAGAACGCAGGGGCTGCTCTAGTGGTTTACAATTTCAAGGGGAGAGAAAAGATAAAGAAGCTTTGAATTAAAACTTGGACAATATTTTACCCATAAAATGAGATTAGCGATGGTATGTCCTACATTGTAGGGGATCAGGACATCCCTAAAATCAAAGCTTTGGGGAAAGAGGTATTATTGAACATGAATTTGTCATGAAGATTAAATCTCAAAGATCTGTGTTTTAATGGTCATCTTTTAAAGTGACAGGCAGTCAAGAATTCTAGGTTGAAGCTGGGATAAAATGCTAGAAAAATTAAAAGGACCAAATGGCAGAGCCTCCTGCCTAAAGTCTCATAGATGGTAAAATGTTCTTGTGTCCCTTTAAACTTCAGTGATTTGTGCTAGATATTTGATATGTGCCCCCAAGACAATAGCAAATGTATTCAAGAATAAGAGAATTGTGGAACACTATGAAACTTGTTTGTAATCTCCCAGTGCCCACCACTCATGGGAAGGCATCGAGCATTGAGGTTGACAAGTAACAGGTTTAGCTAAACAGTCAACTCCATTTCCTCTTCCCTCAAAGAGACAACATCTGCCATTGCTTTCATTGATAATCTTATTAAATGAATCTGTTATGGAACTCCAAGAAATCTCCTGTCAGTAGAATAATTCTAGGTTATTCCAGAAAATAGTAAGAATAATAATTTTAAAAATCACTCCTGATTTTTCTTTATATCTTTAAACAGTGGTTATTAAAGTTCAAATGGCTGGTTTAAAAATGTCTCACAACACACACAGTACAGAAAGACTTATGAATGTTGTACATTAACTCATGAAGAAGAATAATGGCTTATACCTGCTGAACAATTAAGTAAATAAAAATTATTGTGCTATACCAGGCATATTATCTGTGTGGTAGGCTTCAGTGTTTCCACAGCTTGATGTTCCGTCGTCCTCCTGATCAGGGATAAAAGTTAATGTCACTCCACCAGCCACACAGTGCAAATGTCT
Organism: Urocitellus parryii; assembly: GCF_045843805.1. Lineage (NCBI taxonomy): Eukaryota > Metazoa > Chordata > Mammalia > Rodentia > Sciuridae > Urocitellus > Urocitellus parryii. Next base: position 10,101,664 of record NC_135532.1, read on the forward strand.
GATTGTTCTCTTGCTGTCACTGGCACAGACACTTGTTAGAAAGGTAGGACTACTGGCCAAATGAGCTCTGGCTGGGTGCAGCAGTCTTGCCAACGTGCCTAATGAAAGTGTGGAAAGAGACTTCATGCCAGGCCTGGGGAGGCCAGATCACAGCTGCCCAGAGCTCTCTGGCTTTGACTAAATTTGTGGTGCTATTACTTGATGGTATTTGAACTGGCCTTTCTCCTCCCTTCATCACTGATATGTTATAACTATATTGTCTTTATCAAATGTTGCTGTATAGTTTTGCTGTTAAAATCAAGGAGAAAACAGGCAAATATTGAGGTAGAAGGAGAAAAATTTTTTAGTGGGAAAACAGCATACAGCATGCTAAAGATTCTGCTGCAGGGACTTGGGCTCAGTGTGGGGAGCATCTTCTTTCACGGTCCAGCCTCTCTTGGTGTGAATGATGGAATTTTCAGCCTTGTGCTGCTCCTACAGTGCATAAGCCAAATCTTCACCAAGCAGGCTAGACCATGTGTGAACAGAGAACTACACCTTTACACACAGTAAAATCTCATTTTAATCAAATACATTCCTTACCCATGCTATTTCTGATCGGTATCATAAATTAAAAAGAAGTTATTTTGACTTCTGGTTTCTGCAGAAACTTACCAGTCCTATCCTTACAACAAGGAAAAAAAGCTGAACCCACTCAAAGTCAACAACTGAAAAATCAACAATGCTTCTTAGATCCCAAAGCGAATTAGGGTCACAGAATAAATCACTGCCTCAAAATTTGCAGACAGGTAAATATAGAGAATCACAGCCCACTGGAAAGAAAAGCCACAGGATCCAAAAATGCTTAAACTGCAGTTGACTAATTGCTACTGGCCGAGATTGGACTTGTTTAGGAGTTCACCTCTCCCAGTCTTGGGGGATCCCTACTGCTTCCAGGTGTTTTTACCAGGTTCTCATGGCGAGGTTCAGGAAAAAATTGCCACTTGCTTCCTACATGGGGAGAGAAGTAAAGGTTTTGAAGTAAACCCAGAGTTCTCTGTTCATGAAAAAATGACTCACTCCAGGAAACCTAGCTCCCCAGAGCCTCACCTGACCTAAGGGAAGTGCACTCAGAAGGCCGTAGCCCCCTGCTGCCTTCCTGTACCATGTAAGTTGGGGTGGGGATGCTGAGGAAATCTGAAGGTTCCAGTCCAAGTACTCCAGCTGAGTGAAAAATCTGAAATGACAGAATGCCTCTCCTCCCCAGAACACTTCAGCCACATAAACAGGGGCCCAACATAATCCAGATACCTGAAGCACACAGGTTCTATTTAGAAGGCATTTCTAGGAAAACCCAAAGACAACAGAGGAGACAGAAACAAGGAGGCCAGAGGAAAACGAAGGCCCCAATACCTACAGAGCCAGCAACCTCACACATAACCCAACCCCTACCTAGAAAACCATAAAGCCTCACACAACTGGCCTTCTTACCTCAGTTATTGTTAACCCACAAATCATGTCCAGGCTTCAAAAACAACAACAATTATAAAAGACAAATAAAATCATGAACTAGCCAGATAAGGAGGCAAAGACAGCATCAGACACAGACTTAGATATGACAGATTTCATAATTATCTAGGATTCATTTTGAAAGTAAAAATAACTTTCAATAATATGCTAAAGATTATAGTGGAATAAATGGGCATCATACAAGAACTCATGGTTAATGAAAAGAGAAAGAGACATTTTAGGAAAGAATCAAATGAAGATTCGAGAAATTAAGCACACTGGAATGCAAACAGTGGGTGCCTTGCATGGACCCAGCAATAAAGCTAGATACAGCCAAGGAAAGAGTCATCTAGTCTGAGGTCTCTCAAAACCTCACAAACTGAAATGCAGAGAGGAAAGAAGTAAAAATGAAACAGAATGCCCAGAATGGGTTGGATAATTCAAAATGTGTAATTTGTGTGTAGAGGGGATATCAGCTGGAAAAGTAAAGAGAAAGAAACAGACTAAATATTTAAAGGAATAATGGTCACAAGTTTTCCAAAGTTAATGGCAAATGTACAAACACAGATCTTAGAAGCTCCAGGAACACTAAGCCAGATAAATACCAAAATCACTATACCTGGGCATATTGCATTCTAATTGCAGAACACCAAAGTCAAGAAGAAAATCTTAAAAGAGGGTAAAAGGAGAGATCACCTTATCTCTGGTAAAGGAGGTGAGAATTACAGTAGACTTATCCTCAGAATCCACACAGCAAGGGAAGGGCAAAGTAAAATATTTAAAGTGTTGAAAAAAAAAAAGAGAAAGAAAACCCTAGGTATTTATATCTGTAGAGATTGCCTCTCAAAAATGAAGAATAAATAGGAATTTTCTCAAAGAACAAATGGAATTTGCAAGAAATGTCAAAAAGACATTCTTTGGAGAAGGGAAAATAAACTAGACTTTGCTACACCAGCACCCTGACCTCAAGCTTCCAGCCTCTATAACTCTTGAGAAATCAATGTCTTTGCACATAAGCTACCTAATATGGTATTGTGCTAAAGCAGTCCAAACTGACATGCATGATCTTTGAAATGGTGCAGTGCTATAGAAAATGGACTTAGATTAGCTGTGAACTCTAGGTAAACTATTAAAAAACTTTTTAAAGAATGTTTTATTTCATATGTGGGAGCTAAACCAAAATAAGGGGAAAGAGTGGGGGTGAATCCCACAAAAACAAAGGAGAGATCAGGAAAGTAGAAGAAGGGAGTTGAGGGGGAGGCAGGAAGGATGAGAAAAGAGAAAAGTGGAATGCAATTAACCAAATATGCTATGTTCATATATGAATATTCCACAGTGGGCTTCACCTTTATGTGTATCTATAACGCGCTAATTTAAATATATATGGGTGTGTACACACATACACACAGAAGATTAATAGAGCAGCAAAAGAGAAAAGGGAGGTGGGGAGGGAGGGGGGTATTGAGGACTGAAGTGTAGCAAATTGTACATGTATGATTATATCAATGTGAACCCCAATAATTTGTAAAATGATGTGCACTAATAAAAATATGTATAATTAATATACTAAGAGGAGGTAAAATATAATCATATAACATAATAAAAATTAGAGGTGGCAGAAAGTGAAGAAAGCAAGTGCAACAAAAAGCAAGCAATTGTAAACATGCTGTGTCCTACTCCATCTGTATCAATGACCACTTTAAATGTGAATGGCATAAACACACCAGTTAAAAGGCAGAGACTAAGAGAATGGATAAAAAGACAATATCCCACCATGTGGTGTCTTCAAGAATACCAATTAACTATAAAGACATTTTTTTTTTAAGGAAAGTGATGGAGAAAAGCTAACAACATTGAAAGGAAATCTGGAGTACCTTTATTAATTTCAAGTAAGGCTGACTTCAGAACAAGAAAAACCACCAAGGAGAAAGACTGGCATTCTATGTAAACACACAGGAGACTTTTCTCCAAGAAGTTATGCAACCTTGATGAGTATGCAGCTAACAGCAGCATCAGAGATCCTGGTGCTCCCAGCTTCCTGTGCATACTCAGTGCCTTCCCAACCAGACCCCCAGCAGGTTGTTTTGTGGATACTGGAAAGCTGATTCTAAAGGTTCTAGGGAAAGGCAAAAAATCCTGAATGATCACAATTCTGAATAAGAAAAAATTAGAGAACTGAAATGACCCAAATTCAAGGCTATAAAATAAAACTATAGTATCAATTTTTCTATAAACCTAAAATTGCTCAAAAAATCATTTACTAATTTTTTTAAAAAAGTTAATTTGTTACAGTTCTCTCACATTCTGGTCTATTTTGAATCCCAAAATAGTTCTGATTTACACTGGAAATTCTGGACAAGTGGAAATACACAGAATATAGTTCCCTATAGAGCACAACTTTTAACATCCATGAAACAGTCTTCAACCTTAGTGTAATATTAACAAAACAAAACAAAAACTAAGATTGAATCTGTGACTTATCCAAAAAATCAATACAAACCACTTGAAAAATCTTGTTTTAAAATATGTTTGTAGGCTTTAGAAGTAATGAAAGAAAATGGATAGTAAATACAGGAAAATGATGTGAATATTTTTGTACACTCACACGGACACAAATATATTGGAGAAAATTTCCCCATATATAAAGTTCAAAATTTCAGCAACTAATTAATATATTCTACTCATTTGTAACCATTAAACTGTAGTGTTAGTATTAATGATATTAAAATATATCCTTGTTTCTAGGTTTATATTAACACAAACAATTTCTATATTAAAAAATTCAACCTTCTATTGTACTAATGGAAATTTCATATTAATTATAATGCAATAGAACTTTTTAAATTAAATTTATGTTCTTATCTCATATTTATTGCAAATTACGTTTGACTAACAACACTTTGGTATCTTTGACCACTTACATCTGGTTGAATTTTAAAATCTTTCTATTAATAAATGTCAATTATTTATTTCCAGGCTTGGTTGATAGCTGATTCACTAGTTCTGTCAGCCTTGCTAAAACTAAACAATAAATTCTTGCCATTATAGCTATTATGAAGTAGACTGACCTGGTCAACTTTATAGTTAACTTTTTGAGTTTTTTTTTTCCCCCTATGGCATTGGCATAATTAAACAGATCTATGAACTATTTGAATCCTAAGATAGGAGAAAGAGACAATATGAATACCTTTTTGGATATCTGATTCTAATTTTTGGATTATGATAAAATTCTTGTAACTATTAACTTCCTAACAATTATGCTAAATTCTGAGATTTTTGCCTTGATTTCCTTTGATTATAGGTCTAATAAGTCTTTAAAAATGGGTGACAAAGCTAAAACACTGTAAAGGAAACCATATTGCTGGCATGATATATTCTGCTTGCTTTTAAGAAAACTTAAAAGCTTCTGATTGATAGTTAGTCAGTGCTTTACAGGGGGATCATTGTCCTTGGGACATCCATGGGACACTGAGGCCATGGGTGATGTGTGGGCTGATCCAATGGCATAAGGACAGTTGATTTGAACGTTTGGAAAGGCAGCTGACAGCCAGTTGTGGTGAAGTGTAGATTTTCATCAGTCATCTCATGGAAAATAAATTTCTGCAAAGCTCTTTTGATCTGAAATTGCTACTCATCAAAGGCAGAGGGGTAAGAAGGCAGAGAGTATCTGGCATGACTTCTTTGCTACCTTTACTCACCTGGAAATTGTCCAGCACCAGAGGCAGGAAATATTTCTGTTGGCATGTGTGCCTAGCGTCCTTGGAAAGGCTCTAACTTAATACCTAAGCTTTCCTGCCAATGTCAGCATCCAGCCTGGCCAGCACTTCTGTTCCATTTGTGAATACTACGGTTAAAGACTTCACCTCTGCTTTTCTAGAATTATTTTCTAGTCACATCTTGGAAGTTTAGAATTTTTCTAAGCTTGAAGAAATGTATTTTAACTAAGAATCTTTTTTACTTATAAAAAAGTTTGATTTAGAAAATATAAGGTAAACATGTATTTTATTGCAAAATGATAGTTTTAAGGTGATTTAGCAATTTCACCAATGGGGCAAAGTTGTGCACAAAGAACACTTGCCTATTAAAAAAAAAAAGTCTCAACTAAAAGGTAGTTCAGAAACGTAAGGTTTATAAAACATATTTTAAAGTGTTTAGAAGAAAATAAGTTATTTTGTGTTTGTTCTATGCTCTGAAATGGCAATTAAAAATGTTTTCTTGTTTTGCTTCATCTTGCTTTATCATTTTGATGGCCAGGAACAGGTCTCAGGCTGACTGGGTACAGTTCATCAGTTGAACATGTGGCCAAGTTGTGGTAAAGATGCTTATAGTGAAAAGGTTGCCTCAGTCTATCATCAGGTTACACCACAGGAAAAACACTTAGGAATTATTTTGGGAATATATTCTAGTTAAATTGAACATGATTTAAAAAAATAGAAAATGTTGCTCATAGATTTTATGTATTCGAATAAATTATTCATTAGGATAATGAGAAATATGATGTCATCCCAGGTCATTTAATTCCAGTTGGTATACCCTGCAGCCAGTCTCTACATTGTAGGGTGGCCTTTCCTGCTAATGCTGGTCTGTTGATATTCTCATTTTATGAAGTGGAAACATTTGGCCTTCATGATAAAGGTTTATTATGCTGAATCCAGATGCCTACTTGAAAATTGTCTCACGACCAATAGGTTGACTTTAGGATAGCTACTGCAGGATAAAATTTACTATTGCCACAGATCCAACTATAGAGGTTTATGATACAAGTTCATATAAAGAAGTAAATGTTGAGGGGACACTTTGGTGGGAGAAAAATGGAACAGAAAATGAATTCCCCCCATGAGGCTGAAATCTATACAAGAGACATCAGAAAGTAACCAGAGATGACCCCAAACTTCAAGTCATAACTGAATTAAGGCAGTGGCCAAATCTGCTTTTTGCTGCTTAAACTGAACTTCTACCTACGTGTTCCCAAGCTCTTTAGCATATTTGTACTCAACAGTGTTTCATGGTCCAGACAGAACTAGATCCTGTGAACAGGGTTCAGAATTAGTCTGTTTTCTCCATGTCCATAAATATATCAAATGTCTCATTTGATTCAGAACTTAAGCCTGGAAAACTTGCAAAAAAAGTAAGTTACAGTTTTTCTTGAAATAACTCAGAATGTGGTAGTATAATTGTGTTGAAATAAGTTTTGTATCACTTATTCAAAACATGAACATTTTCTTTTTAAAATTTAATAAATGTATTTTTTTCCAGTGCTGAGGATCAGACCCAAGGCCTCACGTGATAGGCAAGTGCTCTCCCACTGAGCTGCACCCTGGCTCCCCTCATTAATACACTTCTAATGGTTCATTCTGCAAATGAAAACTTCTCTCTCCTAGGATACATGCGGGTGAACAGGAATCTTTTTAAATTGCAGAAGTTTAAAGAAGATAAGTTTTTTCTTCTAAGATAGTTGTTGAGATAACACACTGATAAATAGTAGCATAATGGTACATTTTCAGTTGTCACAGTGTAGGGGCTGGGCGAGCTGTTGGAATCTTGTCCTGGGTAGAGGTCAAGGATGCTGCCACCTACATATACTGCAGTGCATGGGACACATCTGCATGATAAGGATCATCTATCCCCAAATGTCACTAATGCTAGAGTTGCAGAGCCCTGCATTAGAGCATCCACTGGATAAGTCAGATATACTCCTTGAATGAGCAGATTTTTTTGCTATCAACACTTTGGCATTTAAACAATCTGACACTAAATTTAAATGGACACTACAACTTACCTTTTGGTGGCCTCAGTGAATTCTCCTTTAAAATATTTAGTGCTGGGGGTTTGCTTTGTTTTGTTTTTGGTTTTGTTTTTTGTTTTCTCTATTGGTTCTGCAGTTCAATAAAAAGATTGCATTATGAATTGGTTCTAGAGTTTAAAAATAGACTTTACTAGAATAATACAGATTGTATACATACAAACCTAAGAAAACAAATGAAAGCTAAATACACCACTGCCCTACCCCCATATTAATAGATGGCATTTTTTATTATATAATTTTTATACTTTTATTTTTTATTTATTTACTTTTATATGGTGCTGAGGATTGAACCCAGGGCCTGGAAAGTGTGAGGTGAGAGCTCTACCACTGAGCAACATCCTCAGCCCCTAGACTGCATTTTTAATAATAGTGTTGGACAAATGTCAAGGCCATCACACAGGTTCTTTTATTTGACCAGGACTGGATACTTAGTGATCACTACTGCAACTGAGGAAACAAGCAGTCCTTGAGTTTAGGATTGGGGTTGTGTGTACCATAGTTAAGCCACCCGTTAAGAGTTTTGGCATCCACTCAACTCCCAGTTGAGTGGGATGCCAAAACTGAAATTTGAAAGATGCAAAGTCAATCAGCTTGTTTCTGAAAAGGGTCAGACCTGGCCAGAGTCAATTGGAGGAACAGAAAGAACAACTTAGAAAAGGCTGAGGGAAGCCAAAACTCTTGAGTGACAAGAAGATTGTCATTTTGCCCTCACCAGGTGACGTTCTGTTCCCAGGTGGAACATAATGTAGAAAATGAAGCCAGACAACCAGGTCAGTTTCACAAGTGTGCATCAGGTTGGTAGGGTTAACAACCAGGTAAGAAAAGATGTATCCAGAGTGAGATGACCCTAGTGGAGGGAAGATGACCACTCGAAGGTGCTACAGGGGCTGATTCTGCGGATCTGCAACTTGTGGTACTTCACAAGGCTGGGAGCAGGTTCCTAAAGGGACTGAGGCCTGGCCAGCAGGCTCTGGAGGGGGCCTGTGCCTGAGTGGTGACTGGTTGCTTCAGGGGCGTGTGTGTTCCATATTGCTATGAGGTTAAGATTCATTGAGGGGGTCAGAAGGCATGGTCCTCACATGAGCCTCTGGTCCTGTTTAGGAACTTGGAGTGTGGGGGTGAAGGTTGTTTTTCAGAATAAGGCCTTGTATGCTTATTCATACTTATTCAATTATCTCAAACCTATATTATTATCCCCAAGCACCAAAATTCCTTCACAATAGATGAGTTTTACCATGGAATTACTTTGTTTTCTATTGATATCACAAAACACCTAAAGCAGAGTACTTAAAAAGATAAAGTTTATTTAATTTAATATTTTGGAGGCTCAAAGTCCAAGATGGGGCATCTTCATCTTGTCAGCCTCCTGTGATGTTGCCCTTGGCCACATCACAACATGCTGGGTGGCATTATGGAGGCAGCAGTGCAAAAGGGAAAGGTCACGTGGGGACCCCAGAAGCGAGAGCAACAGAGGTCAGCTCACTCTTTCTATAGCCACCCACACCCTTAGGAACTCAGAGTGGTTCCACAAGAACTGTATGAATCCCTCCTGGGCCCCTGGCCTCATGACCTGCAGGAGCCTCAGCTCTTAAAGGTCTCACCACTTCTTAACATATTATCCCCTTAAGGGATAAACTACATGCAAACCAGTGACCACTATTAGAACAGAAGCAGTTACTTTATATTTGGAGAGGGTTTAGTGGGGACTACAGGTTTGTAGGTTGTTGTTTTTTTTTAAATCAGTTATCTGCCCCTGTCACTTTAGGTTAGAAAGACTTAGTGTGATTATATAAAACTATGACTAGAAGAAACAAATGGGAATATTACCATGCTCACGTTTTTCATGGGGAAAAAATAGTCCTCAGAAGACAATGAAGCAACAAATATAATATTAACACTGAAAATCCAAATAACCTAATTAATAAATGGGCAAAGGAACCAAACAGACACTTTTCAAAGGAAGAAATAGAAATGGTCAACAAAAATGAAAAAAACTCAATATCTCTAGAAATTAAAGAAATGCAAATTAAAATTACACTGAGATCTCACATCATTCCAGAATGGCAATTTTGAAGAATACAAGTAATAATAAATGTTGGCGAGGATTTGGGGAGGAGGGTACACGCATACATTACTGAAGGGACTGAAAATTGGTGCAACTACTCTAGAAAATAGTTTGAAGTTTTCTCAAAAAAATTAGGAATGGAACCACCATTTGACCCAGCTAATCAACTCTTTGGTATATATCCAAAACATTTAGAATCAGCATACCACAGTGCCACAGCAATATCAATATTCATAGCAGCACAGTTCACAATAGCCGAGCTAGGGAGCCCACACAGATGTCCTTCAACAGATGAATGGATAAAGAAAAAGTTTATATATATATATATATATATATAGATAGATAGATATATAGATAGATATAGAGATATAGAGATATAGATATAGATATATAGATATATAGATATACATATAGATACAGATAGGCAGTGGAGAATGAGGCAACCCTAAAGAAGAATGACTTTGTTTTTTGCCAGTAAATGAATGGACTGGAAACTATTATGTTAAGTAAAATAAGCCCAAAATTTCGAAAGTCAAATGTTTTCTCTGATACACAAAAGCTAATCTAAAATAAAGATGGGGGGTGATAAAAAATAAAAGATCAATGGAGTAGACAAAAGGGAATGAAGGGGAGACAGGAGGGATGGGATAGGAAAGACAGTGGAATAGTCTGACCTCACTTTGCTGTGTACATACATGAATAAACCACAGTGGATCTCACCATCATGTATTTAACAAAAATACCATAAGTAAATGGCAGAAAGATCAGTAGAGGAGAGTGAAAGGAACAGGGGGAGGGAGGAGGGGACGTGCTAGGGACTGAACTAAAACAAATTATATTCCATGCCTTTACAATTTTGTCAAAATGAATCCTATTGTTGTGTATAACTAAAAAGAACCATTTAACAAAAAGAGTTCATGAACTATTTTCTCATTGTCCCTCTGTATGTAAGTTGTTTTGATCCTCCACATTCTACTGATAATTTTTCTTTAGTTTCTAAGGTTACTGTGATGCCACAGAGTATACTTTTCTTTGTATTAGTTCTGCTTGGAGTTCACTGAAATTCTATATCTCCAATGGATATATATTTAACTGTTTTCAAAAAGAAATCAAAACAGATGTGAATGTAACTTCATCCAAGCTAAAACATATCCTCTACTCTCTTTCAGTGTAGCAAGTCCTAAGGTTAGTATTTATCTTCTACATGTCGATGACTGTTCTTCAGTAATGAACTGAGGGCACCAATGGAAGAGATCAGAGAGAATGAATGAAATTCAGAGAAATGATGAACTGTTGCAATTGTGATTTTAATTCTTTTTTTTAAAAAAATCTCCCCTTCACTCTTTTTTTTAATTTTTTTTTAGTTATAGGTGGCACAATATCTATATTTTATTATTATTTTATTTTTATGTGGTGATGGGGATCGAATCCAGTGCCTCATGCATGCTAGGCAAGCACTCTTCCACTGAGCCACAGCTCCAGCCCCATGATTTTATTTCTTACCTAACTTTAATTTGCACCTGGAGAGCTTGGGGTCTAGAAAAAGGGTGCTATTCCAAGATGCCTCTGAGTATTTTTGGAATAGGCCTCATTGTTTTCTAATAAGGAAAGGCGTTATACCGCTGGGTGCTATTGTAGAAGCATTCTTCATTTGACAAAATGTGGACTCTTGTCTAGAAATTTTAGATCCATAATTAAAATAGACCAATAACATTCTGGAGTATACTTAGAAAATATATTTTCTATGTATTGATGTGTTTTCTAGACATTTACCATATTGGTCCAACAACAGAGGAAGGAAGAGTTTCCTGTTGTAGCACAGAATTTAAGGTTGACAGTGCATGTGTACCTGTATATAAGAGATTTTTAGAAATTGGGAAAATCACTTATTTATAAAATAGTTTCATTTGCTGCCAAATTAGCTTTGTAATACTCACATTGTGGAAAAATTGATTTTTTTTAGAACACAAATGTTTGTGCTTAAGGCTATGTGTTCATTGTTTAACTTATTGAAGTTCTTGAGTATTTCTCAATGCCTAGAACGGAAGTGAGAGATACAAGCCTAATTTTAGAGTGCTCATTCTACGGAGGTGACAATTCTGTGCAATGCATGACTTGACACAGGGGAGCACAGAGTCTCTAGAAGTGCTGAGGACTGTCACCTTATGTGGCCTGACAGCAAAGGACTTCAGCCCCTTGAACAGCGGAGGAGGTGTCTGCTGAGAGGGAGGCAGGGAAGCAGCGTGGAGCAGGCAGAGGGCAGGATGTGCCCGGCACAGTCAACAGCTAGCTTCTTTCTCAGGGTTGGCCCCTTGCCACAGAAAATGAGAGGATAATGCATCTGATTTTTGTCCATTTAAACACTGGTCAACCACTGGAAAATCCTTTCAGAAGTGATTTTCTTTTTCTATGTTTTGCAAAGCCAGGAGCAGAAAACTGATATGGACAGTCCCTCTGGCTCAGTTTCCTCTGTCCATCCTCAAGGCCTGCTTGTTACCTGGTGCAGTTCATGAGGCCAGGAAATGTTTCCTTCAGAAGTCACCATTTTCTGGCACAGTGTCCTGGCCATATTCCCACAAATGCCGTGTCTCTTTCTGCCAACACACTCTGCTCATCCCACCGCACTGTGGATTTCTACTTCTCCCCCAACCCCCTTTTTTTCTTTTTTGTCCAAAAATGGACAATGGAGTTAAATCTTGACAATCACACATTGCACATACTGTTTTTGCCATAATTTCAAATAACATCTTCCCTGTAGGTGTAATAAGGAGAAATCTGGGGAGGGAAGAGGAGAATAACTTCCAATGCTGTTCTCAGGTTTACACTTATATTAACAATTCCTATAATTCACCAGAAAATGGTCAATTGGCAAAGCTATTAAACTTTAATGGTGGTTCATAATGGATTTCAGCTGCCACTTTTCTGTTTTCATTCAAGAACTCGAAGGAAATAAGGGACAGCAATTATTTGTTTTATGTTAAAATGGTCCTTTATATTCAGCCCACAGAAGCAAGGGGTGCTCACTGTTGGTACACATGATCATTCATGGAAACAGTTTCTTTTCTGTTTGCTGTTGGCATCTTCTTTCTTGTCTGTCCTTCTCTCCCAAACTTTGAAAAGTCATCTTTCTTTCAAGAGTGTATTGATGTGCTCTAAACTTGGCCATATTCATTCATTCAGATTAATAACCAGAGAAAATGATCTCTTCTTAAAGGTGCAGTCTCAAGCAAGATAAAGTACAAAGAGCATGATTAAAAAAATGTTTAAATAGGTAACCAGATGAGTGGGTTCAGTTACGGGTCCTACCACTTTCTAGCCTGTGCACCTTCATGAACCAGGGACTTTCACTTTGCATTTCTGTAGAACGTGATGGGTAATATGTGCCCTCATCTGCACCTGCCTCCTACCTGATGAGATAGAGATTTTTCTTAGGATACAAATGTAAGCTGTCAAATGCCAGTTGTTAGGGCAGTGATTCACCAATATTCAAAATGGGATTCTTGAAGTGAGAGTCGATAGAACTCGTGTTCTCACTTAGGTGTGGAAGCTGAGAGGTTGGTCTCATGGGAGTAGAAAGCAGAACAGTGTTTACCAAGCCTGGGAAGACGTGGAGGAAGGTGCACAGAGAGAGGACAGGTTGCTTCGGCACAGTAGGATGTGTACAGTTGACAACAATTAATTGTATATTTCAAAGTAACTAATAGAGAGGATTTTGAATATTTCACAAAATAACACAAAAACTAATAACTCTGCGGTGATGGATGTGTCTGTTGCCCTGATCTGAATCTTACACATTGCTTGAATATATTGAAATGTCACACTGTACCCCATACATATGTATAAGTACTGTGTGTCAATGAAAAATAAAAATATGTAAAGAACACAAAGGAAAAACAGAGAGGCAGTTGCTATAGGATGTTCTGTAAAGAGCATCTTAACACACATTAATACATATTAGGCAGTCACCAAATAGGGCCGTGCTTTCCTTCTTTCCCTTATCTTTTCTTCCAAGCCTCCTGCTTTCTCACTGTCTGCATTCATAGCAACTTTGCTGTGCTCCACATGATTGGATTTTCCTCCATGCTCATGCTAATGTGTGCACAGGCTCAGAAACAGGGATGTCCACTGAGCCATAGTAACCCCCTCCTTGGTTTGGACATTTGCTCTAGTGCACATTCTGGTTGTGCGTTTCCATGGGATCAGAATGTGCATGGGTGGGCACTGGCTTATCTTCTATAATAACTTAACTCATTTGTTTCAGTAGAATTTATCAATGTCATATGCTTGCCAGTTTTATGAATAACATATATTATTAGTCTTATAACCAACCTTAAGTAGGTAATATATTTTACTTACATGGTAAACACAAATTTCCTCTTTTATAATAATAAAAGTAATGATATCTGAAATGCCTTAAGCACTCACCTTATACCAAAACCTTGCACAAATTCAGTAATTTATTCCTCACAGACTAGAAGTTATGTGCACAAAGGATGTGAGGCAGTCTGTATCTTGTTGAGATGTGTAGAACCTTGTTCCAGAAAGACTGGGCTAGTTCTACTTCCCTAGTCATTCATTGTCTGTACAACCTTGAACAAGTTCCTTAGTCTTTACAAGCTTTTGTTTGTCTACTTATAAAATATCTCATGGTGTTTTGAGGAAAAAACACGTTTTTTTTTTCCCTAAATGGTGTTTTATGTTCTCTTAAACAATATCCAAAAATCTATCTATGCATTTTAAAATTTCTTTGCATTATCAGGAATATTTTCAGTGAGACAATTGTCCCCTCAAGTATGAGACACTTTTGATGATTTACCTTTTGGTGTTCAGTAAACATCATGGAATCTGAACACGAGTTCCTTCAGAGTACTATCAGCATCCTGAGATACTTTAGTCTCCCATGACAAAGTGATTTCAAATGCAACCCAATTCTCAGATTTATTTCATTTTGGTTAAAACTTTGGTGGGTGATTTTCAACACACTGAAAGTGCTAAACTCAAGTGGAAGGCTTCAATGCTGCACATTTTGTTGTTGTTGTTCTTATCTATACTTGGTTGGAATATTTGTTTCCTTTTCCCTTTTATTAGATGCATTTAACAGCTAGAGACATAATACAAAATTATTTTTCTCACTGAAGACATCGGAATTCCTCTGGCTTGATGTCAGAAACAACTTTAGCAGAATTCTAAGCAAGGGAACGATGAAATGTCACATGCAGTTTTAATCTGTGTGGAAAAGCTTCTGTCACTGAGAAATGAGCATGGATAAATATTGATTGTTTCTCTGAAAACGTTTTTCTATTTCAAAAGTCAATGGTACCTCGATGTGCTCTTCTGTCTCCTGACAGGCACCAGCATCTTCACGGTCTATGAGGCTGCCTCTCAGGAGGGCTGGGTGTTCCTCATGTACAGAGCCATCGACAGCTTCCCCCGCTGGCGTTCCTACTTCTATTTCATCACCCTGATTTTCTTCCTTGCCTGGCTTGTTAAGGTACTGGAACAAATCGTACTAATAAAGTCCCCGCGTTGGGCAGGTTCTGTAAGCCTTCTGCGTTTGGTGGGCAGCTGCCCCCTCATTCCCAGTGTTGGGTAAACATGGCTTGTCATTTTCTTGCAGAATGTCTTTATCGCCGTCATCATTGAAACATTTGCAGAAATCAGAGTTCAGTTTCAGCAAATGTGGGGATCAAGAAGCAGCACGACCTCCACAGCCACCACACAGGTATGGGATCAGCACGAGGATGTCACTACCCACTGAGACAGGGGCAGAGCCCGTCCTCATCAGTGGAACAAGAGCAAGGTGTGATGGGCTTGAACAATCAGGCACAGTTAGGAAGCTGTTCGAAAACACAGGTGCAGGACCCAAACCCAACAATCGAGTCTGACTTTCTCAGGGATGTTATGATGATGCTTATATATTTTTAGTAGCTCCTTGGGTGATTTACATACAAAACCCAGATTGCCAACCACATTTATTTTGGACCTTTGATTTGGTTCTGACATCACAAGTCTTCATAGGGCTTGTAGATCCAATATAGCAACTATGGAATTTCCTATTTTTATTCATGTAATTGCAAGCCTAGATAATGGCCCTTATGTACAGGATTAGAAGTTTGGGAGTGGAAAATATATTTCATTCAAAACAAACCAATCATAGTGCAATAGAGAATGGAAAAGATCCCTCACCACCAGGGCATGCCTGTGATTTTTGTGGAGTCACTATATATTTGGAAGGATTTACATAAGCACCCTGAGGAGTTGGAGATGGCCTACCATTTCCAATTAATGCAGCAGAGCAGTAAATTACATAAGAGGGCAGTTCAGCAAAATTTTTGTCATTATTTGTGTTTTCATTTTGTGTGCTTGTTTTGGTGGTGGTTAGAAAGAGGAAGGGCAGGTTTATGTCTTATGAATCTTCATAGCACAGAGAGAAAATAAAAGTTCCAGAATCAAGAATAAAATGATATAATCCCTTTAAGTGTTATTTTAATATTAAAGTTTTAAAAAATTATTATAATTCTACTCACTTTTACTAACCTATTTAGGACAAAGTATATGAAAGATTCAAGGTACAAATTTTACTTGGAAAACTTTCAGATCAAACTCATAGTTAGAATTATGTGTTTAGATGCTATTCAACATATAAACACGTAGGAAAAACCTTATAATGCTATAGCATCTTTACGATGCTGTAGAGTCTAGATTGTTCTGAGCATTCGTCACAGACAACGACAGTGGTGACATTATTCAATTTCAGCAAAAACAAAACGCAAAACTGCAAATTTCCTTGAAAGATTTTTTTCAAATGCTGTCTGGGTTTCCCACAAAGGAAAGCCTTCAGGGAATCAACCACATCCATCTCTCCTCTCTTTGCAAACTGTGAGGTGTAATAAATTTCCAAGACCTCTCTGAGGTGATAACCTCTCCAAGGGCATGCCTCCTGTCCCAGGCATTGACACCTAATGGCACATGGCACTGTGAACTCAGTACTTGAGGTGCATGCAGAGCCCCTGGAGTATGGCCTAAAATGTCTTTACTCCATATTATGTTGATCAGGTAACTCTGATGGGTAAAATCACAGCTGGAATAGTAATGTTTAGAGGTGCCTCCAAATCAGCCCATGGTATAGTAGAAAATGAAATGTGAAGACTTTGAACAAAGTTGTACAGAATTATTTCGATGCCAAATTGTACTTAATCAGGAGGCCTAAGTCTGTAATTCGGAGGAAATGCGACTAGAGGTAATCACACAGAGAACTGTGAAAAACCTTCATTAAGAAAAGCGCTGTGACTGAGGACCAGGTTGCTAAGCGACTAAACTCCTGCCAGCATCCTCTGGTGGAAGACCACTTGGGCAGCCTAGCAACAGCCTCAGGCCCCGCCCACCCTCAATCCCCTTTGCCAGAGGCCCCAGGTGCTTTTCTGTGTATGGAGGAGAGGCAGCATTTTCTGTGATTCTCTTATATTTGTAAAATCTGGCCAAACACTGTTGAGGAGTACGTTGAAAGTGGTTTAAAACACTAAATCACACATTTCTGATTCTAACAGGATAGTCTAAGGAAATAAAATAAAAGATGGCATTGTAAAGCATGTCACTTTTCAGACTTGAAATCTATTCTTGCCTTTCCCTAGTATGTGAGAATTTGCAGTAATTCCATATGAAGGTCTAAAGGGGTCCTGGGCATGATGGACTTGTTAATGTTTCAAACAATGTAGGCTTCCCATGACAGCCATCCGTGTGTGTAGAAACACACACACACACACACACACACACACACACAGTCATAGGACAAAACCATGGTGTCCTGACATCTTAAGCAGCTGGCTCTGATATGGACCATTTAGAGGCAAAAGGGAATCAATGAAGAGGATTTTTCTCTAAAATAGCAAAGTAACATCTTTCAATTGAATGACTGCCACCAAATACTCTTAAGTCATAGCATAGACCAACTACAGAAAAGTAATGCTGAAGGACTTATGGAGACGGTAACATAGTAAGTGTCAAGGAAGAAGGAAATGGTGTAGAAATGATCAGATAGGTAATCCTGAGTCAGCCTGAATGTGAGGGGGCTTGTGAGTTTCATACCTGGATAGTTCTTAGCCATGGGTGACTGTGGCCATGTGCCCAGTGATGGACAGACTCCGGGGACTCGTGATAGTCCACACAGAGCTACTCCTACCCAGTGTTGAGGTGGAAGAAGTCTTGGGCGAAGCATCTCTTTAATGCAGACCTTTATCCCAATGTCCTCTGACCCACACTGGCTCATGATAAAGAGGAGTCTATCCCAATTGTTCCAGAACAGCAGCAAAAGAGCTGCTAAGCCTTAGTGCCACCCCAGACTGCTTTTTCTGTTATAGGTAGTGACAGGGACTCAAGCAGTCTTCAGGCAGCCAGCACACACCTTACATTTGCAAATGTTAGGTCCAATGGGGATTCTTTTGGGGCTTGGTAAATAAACATTCTGCTTCTATAAAGAGAGTAATAACTTCTGGGTCTGTTATAATCTCTGAACACTCTCACTGACACAAGTTTTTTGAATTGATAATCCCTAATTAAGCTAGAAGATGGATAAGAATAGGGTTGGTACAGAATTAAAGGGCACTTCTAAGTTTTTCTTCCTTTGGAATCCCATCAACAGTCTTAGAACATGCCCATAGCAATTTTGCAGTGCAATGCTCAGTAAAAAGGCAGAAAACATAAATGAAAAGATGCATGATCAAACATGGAAAGAATTCTCACCTCCCCAAAAAACACTGTGCATAACTTGATGCTCAAAGATGGTACATTAGAAAAATGTGTTTACTGTAGTACAAGACCATAGGTTTCCACGTGAATGTACATCCTTAAAATATGAGAAAGCAATACACTAAGTGTAGTCAGGGAAGGGCTCTCCTGGCAACCAGGAGTTCTGTCCAGTAAGAGGCCACAGGGATGGACCCCTGCACCATTACGGGAAGTCATGTGGAGATCAGATTTAAGGAGGCTGTTGCAGGATTTATTATTGAATAAAGAAATCAAGCCAGGTATCCCCTGTCATTATTTGTGTTTTGGTGACGATTACCTGTTTTTAAAAATGATTGATTTTGAAAGAATCCAAGCAGCATAAAATTTCAAAATGCATTGTAGACTTTCTCCACAATGCTCTGCCCATGAGTGGGCGGTGTCTTAGGTTTGGGATTTTAATTCAGTTCCTAGCTGTTCCCTGGGCCACCAGGGTTCCTTCTCTCACAATAAGATGAGAGTAATGATGATATTTTGCCTGTAAAAACAATTCCAGAAGCATTCTTACTTTGCCTGAGAAAACAATTCCAGAAGCATTCTTACTTTGTAAATCAAGTGACGCACTATAAAACTCTAACAGAGGCAAAAGGACACCCCTGTGAGAATTGTCCAGGCTGACGTCTTCCTGGTTTCCACATGATTATACGAAAGGGAAAGGGCCATGGAAATCCATATCTGTAATGATTGGTGCCATTCCACCAAGTCACACTGTCGTATTACAAGCACTAATAGATACTGAGGGCAGCTCCAGGCACGGTGCAATGACTTTACAGACCAAGGTATTTAATCTTCACAATAACATTGTAAAGTGCATTCTGCTATTGTTACCACTTTGCAGATTAAAAAGTGACAGGGATTAGAAAGTTAATTAGTTTGCCCAACATTACATAATGGGCGACTGGTAGACCTGGGACTTCAGCCAGGCTACTGAGCTCTCAGAGCCTTCATTTGACTCACTACAAGATCTGACCTCCTTTTAATTTAGCCATTGGAAGCCCTAGTGTCAACATGCTGTCTTCATTCTGGCCCCAAGCTAACTTCTCCTAACTGTTGGCTCAGAGGGACATTCTCATGCATAGTCAGTGAGAATGTGCATTGGAACATCTTTTCTAGGAAACTGTTGGGCAATATGTATCAGAAGCCTTAAGGATGTATATATGATTTGACCAAGACATTTCACTTCTAGGAATTTGTCCTATGAAGAATTTTGTACAAAGTCCAAGATTTATATTTAAGGTTGTTTATGGAGGCATTTTGGTAAATGAAAAGATTCTGAATGTCTAACAATAAAGTTGTCAATTATAAATTATGATATTGAAATAAATTATGATATTAAAATGATTGAAGTTTATTGACATGAAGGTCTGCTGAAAGCAAATTAATACAAAAGGAAAAGGATTGTGTGTTTGTAGTCATGTGGCATATGGCAAGCCTCCATTCCCAAATTTACCTCATAGATTAAAATGGCTGTTGTAGCTCTAACCTTGACATATATATTCCAGAGAGCAAGAATGAGAAATATAAGAGAAAAAGAAGGTTTCTGCTTAATGCTTATAGGCCAATATGTTGTTAAATGGTCAAGATCAACTTCCAAAAATAGACAAGAAATAATCTTTTTTTTCCTCCTAGAGGCTTAGTGTACCCATGAAAATTCTGACATTGGAAAACAGGGATAACAGAGAGGGACAGTTGGTAGCTCTCACCACGTTCCCGCTAAGGACTGGAGTCTCTAAGAATTCCTGGCTTCTGCTAACTAACCCAAGTTCTCTCAAAAATCTTCTGTTGTTACTACATGTTACTTTATAATTGAGGGACTAGAGAGAAATTGAACATGTTTTCATTTTTTTTTTTTTTTTTACTTTTTATTTCATACAAAGGAATGACCTTGACAGAACTCTTGTACTAACAATTAAATTGACTCATTTGATTTTGGTCTGCTGGAAAAATAATTTAACAAAGAAAATTAGTCTTTGACTGATCAAAGCAAATATAAGCCCCAGGGAGGCTTTGTAGTGTGATAAGACAGTATGGAATGTGTCCTCCAAACAGAGGGCTCTTAGCCAGTGACTGACAAGTGGGCTTTGTCTTTGGTCCTTAAAAGGAGAATCCCAGGATTCCGACAGGAACTTTAAAAGGCATCTTGACAGGTTGGCTTTCCACCCATGTAGTATTCTCAGAAGGAGCCTACTCAGGAAGGATGTGCTTGATTCTACCGCCAAGAACAGCTTTTAAAATGCATCTATTCTTAGTTGCTCTCATTATATCAAAGAAAATCTGTATTTGGGGTAAAAATGGGAGTTCATAACTCACTTGAAACTAATGTTTGAAATATGTCAAGAGCTTTGTAAGGTTTTGAACAACCAATTAAAAAAAAAGAAAATAAAAAAAAATGCATCTAAAAGGGAAAGTGAGCACTGTAAATGGACAGCGGAGATAAACAATCTGCAGTGGCATCTCTAGTCAAAGAGGCTGTGTGTAAAAATGGACCTTGATTTTGTCCTTTAAAAACCACATGTTCAGCCTGTGAATTTGGGCTTCACTTCTTATACAGAGGATGAGTATAGTTTCTGCAAATGATCTGCGATTCCTGCTGCTAGGAGTTTGAAATTATGATGATAAATCTTAGGTAATGTCCCTTGCATCATCTCATACAGATTTCCATCAACAATTACCCTTTCAACACAAGGTCAGACTAACAGGAAGACATAAATAAGGGTGGCAAAGGAAACTGTATGTGTACCAAACAGTGACCTCAGGCAGGAATGAAACAGTGAATGTTTAGAGTTAAGTTTCTTTTAGGAAAACAAAACTTTGCAATTACACCCTGTCCTGTTACCAGCACTCCTCCTGCCACACAGGCCTAGGGAACTGGGGATACAGTTTGTCAGTGGGAAAATATTTACAAGTGAGGAATGTCTCCCAGCTGGGTGTAATATTGATGGATAAGTAAAGGTTGAGATAGTGGAATATGCAGTAAGATATTCAGTCAAGTGAGTGAATTTCAGAATTTAGTAGGTATGAGTAGCCAGAATTTCAATTACTTACATCTTCTAAGCCAAAGACATTATGTATGCCCTTCATAAATATGCACCTGAAGTTTCTATTGAGCAAATTAGTTATGGCTTAGTTAAAATATTTGCACAAAGTCAACCAAATGACATGCTAGTTTGCTACCATTAAAATGACCCCAGTCTCTTTCCCTATGCTACATGCATGCTTCTGATATGATCTACCATGAGGATCTTTAATTATCCCAGTAAGAAGTGTCCACTAAAGATAAAAATCTACCACCTATGGTAAAAAGCATGACATTACACATCATGCCTTAGAATTCTAGCTTGCATTTTCCTCAAGATCTAATGAATAGTCATCAATAGAATGGGGATAAAAATATTTATCAAAGCATTTCTCAGGTGAAGAATAGTATTTGAGCAATTAGACACAATGCCTAGGTGAGGTAGAAATGGCCTGAAAAGTAACACATGCTCCATAAAAGGAAGTGATTATCTTGCTCTTGTTATTATCATTATTCACCTAAGTCTTCAGCTTTAAAATGAACATAATTGAAGTGAATCATTTTCTAAATATAAACCTATAAGAACACACATTTCCGATGACATAAACTGTGCAGAAAGTGGGAGACAGAGTTCTTAGTGTTCCATGTTAAGTGTCTCTGACTCACCTCCCTCTTTGTCTTGAAGATGTTCCACGAAGATGCTGCTGGTGGTTGGCAGCTGGTAGCTGTGGATGTCAACAAGCCCCAGGGACGTGCCCCAGCCTGCCTTCAGGTACAGTACAATGCCATTAAAAAAAATCACTCAGTGAAGATGTTTGACTTTTTATACAAAGAAATCCAAGCTCTATATTTGCCCAGATTTATGGCCTAGTAGTGGGGGACAGTGCTTCACTCCACCCTGTATTCCCAGGACCTGACATCTTCTAGATACACAGGAGGCAGTTGTGAGTTTGACTTTCTTAGATTCCACCTGTAAGTAAGCTCCTTTAGTATTGGTCATCCTGTGGCTCATTTCAATTAGCACAGTGTCCTCTAGGTTCATCCACACTGTTGAAAATGACAAAATTTACTTCTTTTCCATGGCTGAATGATATTCCATGTGGTGTATATACCACATCTTTTTATCCTTTATGAAATACATAATAAATCATTGTAAATTAGAGTCACCTACTGCATTCTAGAATGCTAGAAATTCTTTTCTGCTATCTAATTATATATTTGCAACTCATGATACAACCACCATTTATACCTCTTTACTACTATCCTTCCTACCCTCTAATGAACACTATTCTACTCTTTACTTCTATGCAGTCTACATTTTTTTAGCTTTCACATATGAAAGAAATAATATGCTACTATTCTTCCATGCCTTACTTATTTCACTTAACATTATGTCCTGCAGTTCCATCCACGTTACCATAAATGACAGGATTTCATTTTTTTGTGTGTGACTGAGTAATATTCCATTCTGTATCTTGGCTATTGTGAATACTGCTGCTGTAAACAGGGGAGTACCAGTATTTCTGATATATGGCTTTCATTCCCTTTAGATAGAAATGCTGTGGTGGGACGACATAATCAGGCGGCAGTTCCATTTTTAATATTCTGTGGAATCTTCTCCATGTTTTCTGCAATGTCTGTATCAATTTATGTTCCCACCAGTAGTGTACAAGTATCCCCTTTTATCCACCTTGTCACCAACATATATCTTTTGTAATTTTTGACAATCATCATTCTAACAAGCATGAGATGCTGTGTCATTTGGTTTTAATCTGCATTCCCTGGCAGTAGTAACGGTCAGCACCTATTCGTATACCTATTGGCAGTTCATATGTCTTCTTTGGATAAATGTCTACAGAGGTTCTTTACTCATTTTAAAAGCAGGTTATCTGTATTTTTGCTCTTTCGTTGCATGAGTTCCTTAGATATTTTGGATTTTATTCCCTTTGCAGCCCAAGATTTGCAAATATTGTCTCCTATTCTGTACCTTACCTTCCCATTTTGCTGTTGGTTACTATTTTCTATAGGTTAAAAGGATGAAGGTAGAAAGGGTAATGATTGTACATATATATTGATATATTGTCACTATTTTGTGATATCCTTTTGTCCTGTATTTGATGGTGACAACATTGCTAATATACAACTACTGCAATTACATCCACTACTATTCCTACTAATACTCAATAATAACAATAATAACAATAATAACAATGATAGCAGTAGCTGCTTTCTTAAAAAGCACTTTCACTAACATCCTTCATTAATCCATCCTCTAGTATTTACTGAATCCCTGGATGCGCTAGACACCAAGACAGACCTGAACCAGACAAGCACTATCCCTACCCTCATGGAGCTTATAGTGTGCTTGAGGGTGGGTGGAAAAAAGCATGTTGGACTGGCAATTACAAGAGCAATGCAGTTTTTGAAAAATGTAACACTAGACATTATGGGACTGTATAGTTTGGAAACCTCTGTTTTCATCTAGTAATGTTTAAACAAAGACCAAGAGAATGAAGAAAGAAGTGACTAACAAGGGGGTTCACTACAACCCTGTGATGCAGAAAGAGTGGCATGCAGATCTCATTTCCAAAGAAGAAAGTGAGTATTCAGAGGACCGAGGCAAGTCTCTTGAAGTTATACCTCCATCAAATGAAGAACGCCAGACTAGCTAGATCTTCTGGTTCCCGGTCTCTTGTTTTATCCAAAAGAAGAAACATGCAGAAGATCACAGGTTTGTGATAGAAATAAACTATCAGAGCTACTTCAAGTACCAAATCAGAGTCACAGGGGACCCAAAATCTACTCAATGCTTGTGAATTGATACCTTGAGGTTGCAATCCAGAATTAGAAGGCAAGTCAGCCTCCGTGTCAGGATGATTTGAAAATGGAAAGGGACAGATAGTGATGGAAACACAGAGCAAGGACACAGTGAAAGGAACGTGGGTGCCATGGTTCAGATGTTGGGCTTGTGTGGAGCTTCAGCCTTGGAGAGACTGTGCATGGGGCATGCTGTGAACAGAGCAGCATATTGATGAGTTTTCTGAATGTGAGTCCCAGGGTTAGAAATAGGGAGGAAGTCAGGTGATGCTGTAGGAAGGATGATCCTTCACATCTTTGGTCCGAAAGAAAGCAGGCTTTACAGAGGAGCCCATGCTCAGGAAGAGTGTGGATGATAAATGAGATGGCCAGGGATGGGGGTCTGTTTGTGGTAGGCAGGAACTGAGAATAGAGAGCACGTTTCCAAGCCTGAACCAAAATTAATAATTAGTTAATATTAATGAAAAGAATTCAGTAAGCAATATATTTAAGAGAAAATTGTTGTGAAATGCTTGCTGGCTTCTACTAATGATGGATGTCATAAAAAATAGCAGGAAATGTGGGATGCATTGGACAAAATCGTGCATGTATAAATTTACTACAGTAAATTCCACCTTTAGGTATATCTATAAATCATCAATTAAAAATCAATAAATAAATGAGTGGAAGAAGACCAGTAGAATAGGGGATGGAGAGTAGGGAGAAGGAAGAGGAGACAGAAATGCGGAGTTGTGCTGGTACTGAAATGGAGTAACTTAAATCCCATGCATGTGTGGTTATGTCAAAATGAACCCAGCTATTACCTACAACTCTAATGCACCAAAATAAGGAAAAAAAAAATACAGAAAATCTGTCATCTGAAGCATCCACTCACAGTTGTGGGCTCTAGTAACAGCTCACCCCTAAGGACAAACAGTGGCACATGCTCTTCCTTTTATCTTTAAACCAAGCAAAATGTGACAATGTTCTCATTATTAAACGTTGACTCTAGAAAACCAAAACGGAAAGAGCTTCCCTTCCAACCTGTCCCCTGTCCTCTCACCTTCCTCCCTGGGGGGCAAAGGTGAGTCCCTTCTTCCGGGCTGCGCACACACGCAGCCGCTCCAACATTCACACAGGCTGCCCCAACATTCACACAGGCTGCGCGGTTCTGCCTCAGGGGAGGGGTCGTCATCCCACGGGGGTCTCCTCTTGCCCAGCACCTTTTCACTCTCAGCTCAAGGTCATCTTTGTCCTCCCCATACAGGTCAGGGACCTCGCTTACTTGTCTCCATTTCATCCTGTACTTGTCTTTGGTGCTTCTGACCATTTTTTAAAAACACAAATTAATGGTTTAACTAAATATTTAATGTCTGTCTGTCCGCCCAGGGGAAACTCCATGACAGTAGAGGATGTGCCCTCCAAGGTCATTGCCAGCACTGCCCTACACGTGGCAGCTACCCCCCTGGGTTCCTCAGTCAGGAGAAGGACCTGCCAGGGCAGTGACGCGCCTTGTCTGACTTCTCGCGAGAAGTTGCTCTTCTCCCACCCACCCTTGGCCTTGTCTAGAAGTCGAATGGATTGTGTCAATAGCGACCCTTGCAACAAAACCTTTTGTTTCCCTGCGCAAGTCACTGCGGTCCAATAGGGGTTGTTCCTGGGAAGTCTCTAGGTTGCATGGCTTTGGGTAACTTTGGAGAGTTTTCCAGCATGTTCCTGCTAGAACGTGGGGCAAAGAGCCCTGATAGGACCTTCGGCCTGGCCTCTCTTCAGAGTCTGTCCTCTTCAGCATGTGACATGAATAGGCCTGTGCTTGGAAATGAGGGCTTAGGAACAACACAGCTGAAAGGAACCCAAACCCATCATCTTAATAAAAAACAAGACAAACAAAAAAGTTTATTGGAATTCATTCGAACAGCTACAATTAAATCGAGTTGGTAATTTTGTAGCTGTTGAAATATATTAGAAAAATGAATCAACAATATCTGAGAGATGACAGAGTTCCTCTTTGACTCTCAAGAATTTTTGCTTTTGTCTTTAGAGTGGAAATTTTAAAAACTGACCCGAAGTATCATAAACAGTATTTTACATGAAAATCTACATATTGTATTCTTCTTATCAAGTAGAAAGATCTGGTAACACAGGGCTTTCATTTCCACCCACCAGCATTTGCTAGAACTGGGTGGTGGCTGCCACATTTACCTAGCATAGCATCTCCATATGATTATAATTATGCCCATAATTTCCCAACTCTCCATATTTTGTCCAGAGACTATAACTACATGCTTTGTCATACAGATGTCTTCACAGTTTATATATATATATATATATATATATATATATATATATAGAGAGAGAGAGAGAGAGAGAGAGAGAGAGAGAGAAATATAGATTTTTTCCCTTGTTTTCCATGAATATGATTCTATGGGAGAAAAGTAAATAAATTCATAAATACATAAGGGTTTAGAAGCATGCAGAAATGCATGAGAAGAGGGAGAAGAGGGTGTTGCAAGAGCACCCTGTGTTTACAGAACACAGTAAGAAATGATCCTGATCCTTTATAGAGGCAACAGCTGTCCCTCTGTGTTTGATACATCACTTGGGGCCTGCTTTTCTCACAATATTACCTGATGGATTCCAGGGGGACATTTGTTTGGGTGACCTATGAAATAAGTTATAATAATATGACTTTGGATCACATTGAAAGATGGTATTACATGTCTGGCTGGGCACAATTCAGGAGCCACTTGTCAAAAGAAACTAACTTTATTTTTAAAACTACAAATGCCAAGCAAAACAGCTCCTCAGGAAAAAAAAAAAACCCTCAGAGCCCAACTGCCACCACCAGCTTCCACAAGCCTCTCACCCACACAAACCTCACCACCTCCCACAATCCTCCTGCTCTTGAGGCCGATTGGCTGGGTCGTGTGGGCGGAGCCAAAGAAGTCCCCCAATGAGCAGTTCCGTAGTCTGAAGGGCAGGGAAACAGCCCAATGAACATCACCGCAGAGGAGTCAATCAGCTAGATGTTGCTGGGGCCACTGTGAGCCAATCATCAGCCGTTAGCTGGAAGTTTGCTGGCAGCTGGAAGTTTGCTGGGGCCCCTTTGGCTGTGGCTCTCAACAATTACAAAAAATTCATTCAAAATAACCTTTTTGTATATTTTATGTTTTGAAAGTTTCAAATTTTTAAATTCATAGCTCAGTATAAATGAATAGTGGCTCAAATTCCCCTGGAAGATAAAAGACATTAAAAAAAGTCATCCTTCTCTTCTTTCAGTCTAAATTGCCCTGGATTCACTTTTTTTTCATTGGTATTATCTTATATTTTTCACTTTCTTTTCAGCTCTCTCTGTCCTTGTCAGAAAAGGTTTATTGGTTTGAACATCTGTCTGCCCCACCAACTATGAGTAATTAGATAATTTGATAAAATAAGATGAATTGATGTGGCTTAATTTTCCCCACACCCTGCTAAATTAAATACATGGTATAATTAATGTTTCTGTGATGTTGGATGTTTTATGCATAATAGCTTTTTCCTCTCTCTCTCTCTTTTACTCTTTTTCTCTTTTAGGAATTGATCAATAAATCTATTAGAATTTTATATATTCCAATGAGCAGTGATTAGGATATTCAAATGAATTAGAGCATGTAGTAAATCTTCTACAGAATAATAGGCTCTATAGAGCCATTTGAGGATGAAAAAAAATAGGCACTTCTCGTCTTTAATTTTAAACTATACAAATCCATTCTGTGTTCCTAGACACAAAATATGATTATAATTATGTCCATAATTGTAATTATAGTGGACTCATG
Organism: Urocitellus parryii; assembly: GCF_045843805.1. Lineage (NCBI taxonomy): Eukaryota > Metazoa > Chordata > Mammalia > Rodentia > Sciuridae > Urocitellus > Urocitellus parryii. The sequence continues at coordinate 10,129,431 of NC_135532.1, forward strand.
CAGGCCTGCTAGAAAGGATTCAATTTGGTACCCTTGGAGTGGTCTTTTCTATTTCTATAGTAAGTGAAAATACGTGTACTCATAAGCTTAACTGCAAAATCCCCAATATTGCCCTCCTTGGCAATATTGTTGGCCTTTTCAGACTGTGTGGTGAACTCTCTAATGCCATTTGTTGAAAATTTGTGACCAGTAAACTTAATATCAATTATGTTCATTTTGCTAGAACATTGCTCATGTCTGTCCAATATTAGTGGAATTCATGCCATGTTTAACAGGCTAAGTTTAATGGTACACTTAGTCATGATAAACATGTGCAATCCCTAAAAAACTCTGTGGGCCCTGGACACTCCCTGCCCTTCATCCTGCCTGGATGTCTTTCTGCTTCTGTCTCCACGGCCCTGTGCATTGCTGATCTGCTCAATGCCTATAACCTCCCCTTCCCGTCTCTGGTTCAAGCTATAGGAAATGATGGTTGGTAGTGAGAAGGAAAAGCATTGTTTTGTGGATGAGCTGTGCCCCATGGCTGAGTTTCTCCTCCTTTGTATGCTATGACTGCCCCAAACACACATCTCCTGACATGACTTCCTTTGGCCACCTCTTCATCCCCAGCTACAGACATCCTTCTCCTCTTCCTGTCAAGTGATACCCAGGACAGCATTTTCTTTGAGGGAGGAGAAATTAAGCTATTTCAGCCTCTTAGGAGAACTGGGGACAAACATATTTCAGCTCTGCTACTTATTATTGGTATGACCTTGGACATATTTATGCAAAATAAGGAGAAAAACACCTCCTTCCTGGGTTTGAGAGGACTGAGTATGTTTTAGTTAAGAATTGTTTAGTTGTAAGGAGAAGACCTCATGCTTACAAAGAGCATGTCAGCTTCCCAAGTGACACTTTCTGAGACTTTCTCTCCCTCCATTTGGGCCACCTGATTTCTAATCTCTGTTCCTGGGCTTCTGTCTCTAATTTCTCACCCTGAATGTTCAGACTTGACTCTGGTGGCTCTTGTTCATTACCCAAACATGGCTGATTGAGACTGAGTTTGGGGGCCTCTCAGTCAAGGCTCCAATGAGACTCACCAGAAGACTTCCAGAGGAAAAGGGAGACAGGGAGGGAATACAGTGGTCTTCCAGAAGGTCAGCAAAGTAGGAAACATTGGTCAAAGTAGCTGGTCATGAGTACTGAAACAGAAGCAGCAGGGCCACTGAAACAAAGTGCATTTGCCCCTCAGAACCCTGAGGATTGGTTTCAAGACCCCCAGGGTCAGATCTGTGGATGCTGAAATCCCTGACATACAATTGCACAGTATTTGCACATAATATATGTAAACACCCTCCTGTATGCTTTAAAATCATCTCTTGGTGACCTATACTACCTAACACAATATGAATAGTTGTTTTACCATATTATTTAGGGAATAATGATAAGGAAAAAGTCTCTAATTGTTCAGTATAGATGCAATATTTGTTTTCATCCATAGTTGGTTGAATCCACAAATGCATAACCTAGATATACAAAGGACCTAGCATATTAGGTGTGCCTACAGCATAAAACCAAAGTAACCTGAAGCCTCCCTTCTTAATCCTCTGTGAAAACCTTGCCCCATCTCTGTCTGGAGCCATGACTTCACTGTCCTCATCAGCATCATGGAGTGACTGAAGAGGAACATTCCTCTGTGATAACAGGAAGTACTGACATGACCTCAGAAGTTATAACTCAGGCCTAGTTTTCTCTACCAAAAATTTGCGTCTTATTAAGGGCTAACTAGGCTATTACTGCCTAATCTAAATCATAGATCACCCATAAAACAGTTTCTTTAGGGCTTCACAAAATAGTTTCCATCTACTTAGAAACGAACACTTTGTAAATCGATGCTATTTCACAATATTTTAATTCATTTCCTTGCATTAATGAATGCATATGTGATCACACACACACACGCACACACACACAATGTTGGAAAGGAAATAAGTAAGTAGAAGAAGGGAACCAGGGATAAGGAGGAGGGGAAGGATAGGCAAGGTATGGGCAATGAAATTGACCAAATTATATGTTTATATGAACATCACAATGAATCTCACTATTATATGTAATTATAATGTAACAATAAAAGCTTAACTGCCTGTAATCCCAGTGGCTCAGGAGGCTGAGGCAGGAGGATCATGAGTTCAAAGCCAGCCTCAGCAACGACAATGTGCTAAGCAACTCAGTGAGACCCTGTCTCTAAATAAAATACAAAATAGGGCTGGGGATGTGGATCAGTGGTTGAGTGCCCCTGAGTTCAATCTCTGGTACCCCCCACCCAAATAAATAAATAAAAGCTTAACTAAAGTATATATTATAAAATAATACAGAAACTCAGGTGTGAAAAACACATATGCATCCATTAGAAATAATAATTGCTATCATTTATTGACCACTCACTGTGTGTAGCACATTGTTTCATAGGTTTTATTAAGTTATTTAGTGCTCACAATAACACCGTGATTATAGGTACTAGTGTGATTTCTGTTTTACAGATGAGGAAATGGAGACTCAGAGAACAAAATTAGCCTGATGAAGATCACGCAGCTGGTTAGGGACTAGTAGTTTCATCTCAGGCAGTCTATCTTTTTAACCACTTCATTTTTAACCCTGTATATTATTCTACTATAAAAATATATGATCAGTAGCTGGATGTGGTGGCACATGTCTGTAATCCCAGCAACAAGTTAGAGGCCAGCCTCAGAAGCTTAGGGAGACACTTTAATTAAAAAGTAAAAAGGACTGGGTTCATCCCAATACTAGAGTATTTTAATAATTCCCATTGTTTTACATCCTTGTCCTTGTTATCAGACATTCAGACGTTTAACTTGATGACATGAAATGGTATCTCACAATGTTAAATTTCTGTTTCTCTGATTACAGCCTATAAGTGTTAGGCATTTTTTCATGTATTTATAGACCATTTATGAATTTCTGTAGCTACACAAGCATTCTATAGATTGCTTATTTATGTCATTCGCCCACTTACCTGCTAAATATTCTAAATGACTTTTTTTGAAATTCTGTATATGTCTAAGGGATACATTGCTTCTATCTAATTAAGAAGACATTACAATGTCATATATAATACAAATACAAAACATTAATAGTCGACATGCGAATGCATAATTTGCACCTCCAGCATCTACTTCTTTTGTGTAGTAATACCAAAACATTTAGAAAGTTCCTTGAATGTGTGCCTGGGCGTGCATCTCAGAAAACTGCAAAGTTCTAATTGACTCTTAGCGTGGACCCAGCCAGTTCTGTAGCTATGTAAATGCTACTTTTGTATAAGCAGGCTCTGTGTGAAGGGGTCACTCTAATGCATGATAAATAGAACTCAATTAAACGGGAACCTCACTCCTCAGCTGCTGCTGTGACAAGCCATTTTCCCCCTGCCTCTCAGGTGGGAGTTTTCATCTCTTGACAATTTGACAGATGTGGCTGCACACTTGGAGCCATCTTCCAACACCGACCCAGTGATGTATTATCATAAAGAAAGTCTGACAAGAAAATGAAAGTATACGTGAGACCCGCAAGCTCCTGCGCAATTCTCCCCGCCACCTCCCATTGCGCACCTCCCCCGTAAAGAACAGAGGTAGCTCTTACTGTAAGTAGGTCAAATTGTGGCAAAATTATTACTGTGGCGTTGTAATGCTTTCTGAGGAAATTTCCATTGAAGCTGAAGATGGGGAAGAGGTGGGCTGTGTATTTCAAGGGATGAAGTGACATCCTGGGCGCTTCTTAAAACGTCTGTCTTCTTAATGAACCTTCCCACGAACTGAACTGGCAGATCGCGCTTCAAGAATTGATGGAGCCCACGAGAATTTTCGGCTCTTTCCAAAAGCTGATTTCTATACTCACCATCTAGGGTGAGAAGAGAGCGAGGGGGGAGAGCTCAGGGGACAATTCGCTTCATCTCTCACAGCCTCGGTTTTCTCACTTGAAAAATAGGGAGGATGGTGTACTCCAGGTGGTGTGAGTCTTGGAACCCGTGCACAGAAAATGCCCGGCCCAGCACGGGAAGAGGCGGGCCTCTCCGTCTGCAGATAGCTTGCTGTCAACGCTCCTTCCATCCTGTTCCCCTGCCCCGGGCCTTCAGCTCCTGTGCAGAAAGTGAGGTCTCACACAGGTCCCCAGTCCCAGCCCTGCTTTCTTTTCTGCATGGTAGAGTATATTTCTTTTTCCTTTTTTTTTTTTTTTTTTTTTTTTTTTTGCCCCCAAATTTATTTAGTTATTTAAATTGAAGGACAAAGTAGCACGTGTTTATCACATACAGCACATTGCCCGGAAGCACAGGTACTCGGTGGAATGGGCGTGGCCTCGCATAGGCAGCTCATTTATGGTGAGGACACTGGACGTCCACTCTTCCTCCAAAAGGCAGTGTGTCCTCTTTAACTGCAGTCACCCCACCGCTCAGTGACACCCTGAACTTACTCCTCCAATCCAGATGTAATTTTGTATCTTTTAACTAACATCTAAGTGTCCAGCAGGCGCCTGTCCCCCCATTAACACAGGCACATCACCCCTGTTGCAGCAGAACTTAGCACCCCTCTCTGCCCTGCCCCTGAGCATGAGAAACCAGATGTTCCCTGCATTTCCAGAAGTTTGCAAACCAATGTAAAGCCTCTGTCTCTGTCCTCTCCCAATCCCATCTGTCTGCAATTCTGTCATGAATTCAGTCCTCCAGATTTCTTTTTTTTTTTTAAATCATTTTCCCCATTCCATCCTAATGGCCGTATCCTCAAAATCAGGTCCAAGAAAAATCTCTCAACATTGTGGCCTCTGGTCTTTGATTCTATTTGGTCACTTTCTTCTCTGTTGGCTCCATTATCGCTTTCACGCGATTGGCACTTGGCAAATCCTTTTTGGATGCATGTGATTCAACACGTACATGGCAGACACGGACCCTCCCCCTCCCCTAGTGCAGGTGCCACATGACTGCCCCCATAAACACACATGCACAGTTTTCAATAAAACATAAAGCAGTTGGCTTGGAGGAAAAGTCCCGGTGGAGTAATACTGGTGTGTTTTAATTTCCCTGTTCCACTACCCTTTTTCTAAATAGGGGGAACATGGCAGAAAAATATTGAAGAACTAGTGGTTTGATTTTTATTATTATTATTCATGTCTAGCAAAATAATCAACGTCAACACTTCATTATTCAAAAGCCAAGATTTCAGCATTTTTATTCCTTTTTTTTTATTCCCGAACGCCAGTAATGAAGTCATGTGGGGACACTGAGTTTTAATCCTTAAATTATAGTTGAGCTAATTGAAAGGTTTTGTATAGGACTTCATTTACTTCTCCTTTCTTCCTCTAATCCATAAATGTGTGGCTATAAAGTAGGAGGAAAGGAGAGAGATTAAGCAGTGTTCTGTATGATGGTTTGAATTGTGAATATCCATTATGGCATTGTAGACTGGAAAATGCATGTTGTCCTAAATTGAAGCTTTCAGAAAATTCACCATGATTTAAATCAATTCAAACAGATGATTTTATTGGGCAGGTAATAGGAAAAGTTTCATTTTAAATATTCCTTACTTCTGCTAATGTATCCAGATCTCGGCAGTCTTAATGACAGTCTTTCTGTGCCTAGAGATGGCTTTTGTGAGCTTTGAGTGCTCAGTGAGGCATCAGATCTCTGTGAGTGCTGGGGCTTTGTGGGTTCTGATAAGTATGAAGAGGAGAATGGGACCAGATCTATGTGGTCCAGCCTAGAATAACACAGCTAAGCCCCTTTGAAAAGCCCACATGTGCTCTTCCCTCCCTGCAAGGGTCATTGTTTAGGATTAGAAAAGAGTTTCTCAGTACCCCCCCCCCCCCAGAGGAGACCACTGCTTCACAGAGGTCCCAGAGAAGCTGGGGCAGCTAGAAGGTTAACAACCAAGTGATGTGGGTTGTAACCACTGAGCCACATCCCCATCCCCACCCCCATTTAATTTTTTTTAAATTTTAATTTGAGAATGGCTCTTGCTAAGTTGCTTAGGGCCTTGCTAAGTTGCCAAGGTTAACTTTGAACTTGCAATCCTCCTGCCTCAGCCTCCCAGGCTACTGGGATTACAGGCATGCACCATCATGCCCAGCTAAGCAGATACTAATTTTTGCTCCTGAGTTTGTCTCACTCACCAAATAAATCACATGACTGAGTTCATGTGACTCTGTCCTTGTGGAGGACAGAGCCAAGGTGTGGATACAGGTAGGTAGTTTCAACGGGAGGCCTCCAGGCTCTTCTGCACAGAGTAAAAGAGTCTTGAAATCATCACTGGCTGAGAATAATAATCAGCCAGCCTAGCAGTACTTCCCTTCCACTGGGCATGGACTTCTTCTAGTTTGTGTGGTAGGGTCGGGAGCTGGTAATGGAAGTATATTCAGAGTACTAAATATTTGTCAATTTGTAACTGAATATCTAGCCTCTGACAGAGTTGAGGGAAAGCTACACTCATGTTGGCCAAGACTGAAAAGGCGTTATGGAACTCCTCTTTCTTCTCCTTACAGTTTGATGTCCAGATGTCAGGGTCTTACACAGCTTTCTCTTCCAAGAAAAAAGAGCAACTCCTTTTTGTGTGTCACAGCTGGGAGGGGGGAAGTAGGTATGAGGGACTCCCAGTGCCCTGTGGGGAGTTACTTGTGGGTCTCTTTCATCCTGCCTCTCCAAGGACAGACAGGTGGGAGTCTCTGAAGATATCCATTAGTCAGTTCTAATACTGAAGCAAACACATTACCTTATAATACAAATTCTTTATATTGGGCAGAATGACTTTGTATACTGATTGAAGAAACAATGACTATCCAGATGCCTTCTAAATAAGGATGCACCATTTGCAAATGGAAGATGTATTTTAGGTTTTGTGCATTTGGTTTTTTACATGTTTAGGTCTTGCTCTTATACTCCTGGCTCATATGCAAGATGGTTTTGAAAACTGCACCTTATAATTACATTGTTTTCCCAATATGTTTATTTTGAAATCTTATTAGAACATAACTTTTAGCACATGACTGATGTGATGTTCTATGGATGATTTTTTTTTTGATTAAGGGTAAGGTATTTTATTCATTCAAGCCAATTGAAAGATTCAGTTTCTGAGCTGTACTATTATCCATAATATCCATTATCCTAAGTTGTATTTATTGTGGCCTCTATAACCACAATATTGGTGTGCCTTCAGAATCTTTAAGCCATTATTTCATTAAAAGAACTACATGAGAAATTTAACAGAAAGAGCTCCTATGAAGTGCTCAAACATTTATGCCACTGAAAATGAGATTAATTTAGGTTTCTTGAATGTCTAAGGATTTTCATGTCCATTTCAAGATGAGCTAGTTCTCTCTTCAACTTGATATCCTGTGTTATACCTTCTCTCCTTCCTCCAGATAGACTGACGGTATCTCTGCCTTTACTTCCACAGGGCATTTTCTAATTCAGTATTTGTAAGAGTTATGGAATGAATGTAAAATGACTGCCATGGGCTTGGCTCTTTACTAAATAGTCTCATTTACATTTATGTTACAGCCTAGAAACATAGATGTTATCACAAGCCCATTCCTAAGTGAAAAATCTGTCACAGAGAGGTTGAATCAGGCTCTGAACTAAGATTTAAACTCAATCTGTCTTCAAAACTGACCCTGTTACACCAGGATGATCTTCTGTTCTTCTACAAAAAAATGGATTATCTTAGCTTTTAAGTAAAGGTTTCATGTACTTCTACCTTCTCTTCAACCTTAAACTTGGCGAGGAGGAAACTGCTTCTCCTTTGTTTTGGTATCTAAAGTACTGCTAAGTGCTCTTGACCTCTCAGTAGAAGGCAACAGAGCACCTGCTCTGGCCCCACACCATCTGAGACCACTTTCAAATTCTGTGATCTTGGAAGCTTTGCATCCTTACCAAGAGGTGGTAAATTATCTATCCCGCAGGATTGTTGAAGATTAAATTACGTTATTACACCTACATGCAATATACTTGGCATGAAGGAAACATTCCTTCTCTTTTTGACACTGTATCTTGTTGGTGTCAATTTTAATTGTGTGAAGAGCCCTGTCTATGTTTGGCTTCAATGTCACAGTCTTTGAGGGTTTAGGATTCAGAACTAATATCAAAAATGTGACCCTTCTTGTTCTTCTGCTTGAGATTGGACTCAGTATCATTGTTTCAGATCCATTGCCTCATCCGGCTTTCTGACGTGAAGCAAGATGAGAAGTCCTAGTTGGCATGATGTGTTTTACTTTTGCTAGTAATAAATTTTACAGTGACCCCTACTGGCATGTGCCTTTAGGTGAAACCTTTTGGCCAGTAGTATTTTTTTAGCCCTGGGTACTCCTGTATAATCATTTGCATACATTTGAGTTGGTGTCTGTCAAAATCACTGACAGGGCTGTATGCTTTCCCACTGCTGCACTAACAAATTCCCACAAACTTAGACTTAAAACAACACAAATTTGTCATCTTACAATTCTTGTTTAGGTGAAAAGCAAGGTATCAATACTGAATTACTTTTCAGATATCCTAGAGAAAACACTGTTTCCTTGACTTCTTCTAATATAGTGCTACAATAGTCTGGTCAGTATTTTTTATAGTCTATTTCAGTCATTATAGGCTTTTGGAATCATGAATTTGTGAAGTTGTAAATAATTTTACGTCATGCAGTTTATCCTCTGACTCAAAGGTATCACCTACAACAGTAATTACCAAACTTAAAAATGCACATGAATCACCTGGCAAACCTTATTAGACATGCAAATTTGAATTCAGTAAGTCTGGGATGGGCCCTGAAATCCTGCACTTCTATTAACCTCCCAAAATGCTGCTAGTCTGGGAACCACACTTGAGTAGCAATGCTCTAGAGCATTCCTGACAGATTTTGCTTCCTTGGGGCTGATGCTATTATAGTCTCTTTTTTTGTATTTTGGTAATCCCAACTGTCAAATACACAAATAAGTAGTTCTTGGATCAGAGCCAAACTAAAAACATATTCAGCACTTGTCTAATGTTTTTAAAGATGTAAGCTAAAATAACATTGCAATCGGAGGGAACTTTTTAAAAAATTTAATGCATATGAAGGATCTTAAAAGCCTTATATTAAATATATAAATATGAATATATATATGCACACATAAACACATTTAGACACATATACATATATGTATGTGTGCTTCTCTATATAGATAGATTCTACATTTATATTAAATAATGCAATTATGGAAATCTCAAGTTGTAAAATATTACATGGCACTAATTTAACTTTAACATTTTCCTTTACCTTAATTTTTCTTGAAGAAAATACAAGTTGAAGGTACAAATTTGGACTATCCTAAAGACAGAGGCACAAGTCAGTATGGAATGTAACTGGCCCATTTGCATGGAGACTGGTAGCTAGTTCCAAACATCAGTTCAGTTGAATTGCAACCAAGTGGTCCATGTCAGTAGCATTAGCATTAAAGCTGGAGTTGCTGATTTTAGTACTTAAATTTAGCTACTGAACATACTTATCACCTTAATTCTTATTTAATATTTGAAAGTTATTACTTTGGAGGAAGTCAGCTAAGCAATGGTGATTATAGCATATCAAAATCCATTGTAAGTGATTATTTTAATGACTCTGTACCAACAGGGACACGTAGACATTCAGACAAAAAACAAGCTAATTATAATGACAGCACCAATGTGAAGCTGTGACAGATACAAAACCAATTTAAAAGTTTTTTTGACAGCCATGGCTAAAAGCTTTGTTTGGACCTTTCAGTAATAACAGTTTACTTAAGACATAAATTCACAGCTAAGGAAAATAGAAAGAGAAAGTTGTGGCTTTCCTGTCAGGCAGATAAAGTGGAAATCAGTTGAAATGTTTTTAATAGAACATTATGTTGAAAAGAGTATAGAAAAGGAATAATGGTTATAGAATTTAACTCTCACAATGCAAAGAAAGACTAAATAACAATAAAAATTCTAATGAGAATAGAAACTTGCCAAGTGATTTGCTTATCTATATTATGAAGGTCAGTAGTTCCTGCAAGAAAATTGATGTGCATGTTGATTGACAGTTCTGGAATTTGATTTTGTATTACCTATAGTATAAAGTCAAAGTGAATATAAGAACACATTAATAGATATGATGATACAAAGGCTCATTAAAAAAACACTTTTCCAGTGGCCCTGGCATCTCTCAAATTATTAGACCTTTATCACCTTTATTTTATCTCCCTTGGTTCTGGACTCACTCAAATGAACAGTATAATCAATTCTTTGACCTTGAGCTCTTAATTTTTTATTCCTGATAGAAAAACACCTGATTCACAGAATGCATTTCTTTTTCCCTGCAAACCTTCAAGAGAACACTTGTAATGTGCAGGAAATATTGTAAGCACTTTACAAACATCGATTCATTTAAAGCAATAATGACCCTCTGAAGTAGGCACCATTATGTCCAGTTTCCTGAGGAGAAGAACAAGTCACAAAGAGGTGTGATTAATCTGCCCAGGGGGACAATAATGGAGTTTCAGCTCTAGACAATTCAGTCCAGAGCCAGTGCTACTAATAAATACTGTGGGACAATGAAGACCCCAGAGTATCTGTAGATGCCTAGAGACAGTGGCTGTGCTTGGAGGAGGAAGTCCTATTCACAGGTGGTGCTTCAATTACACTCTTTTAGTTGCTAAGACAGGAATTTTGAGGGACAACCAAAGGAAAAGCAATTCTTCCAAACTCATCCTATGAAGCCAGTATCACCCTGATGCCAAAACCAGACAAAGACACATCAAGGGAAGAAAACTTCAGACCAATATCCTTGATGAACATAGACGCTAAAATTCTTAATAAAACACTGGCAAATTGCATACAAAACACATTTGAAAAATAGTGCACCATGATCAAGTGGGGTTCATCCCAAGGATGCAAGGTTCAAACCCTAGGCCAACACCACTCTGTCCAAGAGTCTGGGAAAGAACAGGGACCTCATGAAGAGGGTATGGTAGCACTTTTCCTGCTCAGGGACATGGACATGGCTCTGTAGTGTGTCCTTAGTGCTTAGCTGCTTTCCATGGGCAGCGTTTTCCTCCTCCCATTGTCCACAGCCTTTATTTTCTACTTCCATTTAGATACTCTCCACTGCAGAGCTGGGTCTAATACCAAGATAGACTTTGAACAAATGAGTGCAGAGCCTGGCTCTGCTGTTTCTTGCTGTGTGATCTTGGGCAAAAAAAAAAAAAAAAGTTAAGCTGCCTAAAATATGGAGTTAAATAATACCATTTAGAACTACTATGGAGGTCAGAAGAAATAAAAATAAGTAACATGTAGAAATGGACTGGATCAGAGTAAGCATTCACTATATGGCAGACATTATGAGAATATTCTGGTTTTTGAATGTTTAGTTAACTCCAGGTCCCTTTAGAGAGTGGACTTGTACCAGACTTGGGCCCAAATCCTTGGTTCCACTTCAAGACTTGTGTGACAGCAGAGAAGTTATTTAACTCTCTGAGCCTCTGTTTCCCTATCTATAAAACTGGAATAATTTCCTAGGGCTGTTATGAATATTAACTGAGCTAAGTCGAGTAAAGAATAAGGCACATTCTAAGTACAATGTAGCTATTAGTGTAGTATAATTTTCAATAAATATTTATGGAAGCAATAAGTACAAAACAAATCTCAGGTTTCTTCCATTTTCTAGTTTTATGACCATTTAAAGATGTTTTCATCCTCAGCCATTCTCTCTCTTTTAACACAGGATAAAGTCAAACTTGTTTTGTGGTATTGGCTTTCTGAAAATCACTTTCTCACACAGTCAGAATATAGGATAAAGACTACCTCACTGACCAATGAGCATTGAGCTACATACAAATTAAATGAAATTTATTTTCTATCTTTAACTTAAGGTCTCTGAAACCATCTTCCTAGCCATGTTTTAACCCCTTGAGGAAAGCAGTTCCTTTGGTCACACTATTCAACAGAAAAGCACATGGATCAGGCTGTCCCCAAGCTCTGTGCAGAGCGACACATCACAAGGTTCTCCCTCAAGGTCTCAGCACACAAATTCCATTTCATTACTAGGTTTCCTTCTGTGTGAGGAGTTTGTCTGTTTTGCCTCCCCAGAAAATGATGCGGTCGTCGGTTTTCCACATGTTCATCCTGAGCATGGTGACTGTGGATGTCATCGTCGCAGCCAGCAACTACTACAAAGGCGAGAACTTCAGAAGCCAATACGACGAGTTCTACCTTGCAGAGGTAAGCAGCTGGCCAAGTGCACAGCACTGGCCAAGGTCAAGGCCAACCTCAGACAGTGCCTTTTATGAATGTGAAACTTAATGTCAGCTCGTTAATTGCTTGATTTCCACCCAAGCTGACTCACTGTCTGCTTCTTAAAGTGATCCCTCTGGTCACTGTGTTGTCTGATTCATTTCCTGTCACCATGCGCCTGAGCAGTCTTCCCCACCACATGTCACGTTGCCAAGGCAACCCTCTTCCAGGGCTTACCTCGTGATCTTGCTGTTTTTCTGCCCACCCCTTGGTTTTCTCTCCCTCTCTCCTGTTGCATTAGTCTGCTTCCTACTAATGTGAGCAAGCGGAGATTCAGAAGAGGGTAATTAGACCAGTCAGCTCAACACCACCAAGGAGGAGGCTGCAGGGAAATTTAAAGAGATAACATAACAATTGCTGCACTGGAAACTGAGGTGTTTGGACCTGTGCTAAAGACCCCCAACCATCACAGAGACACAGTGAATGTGTGAGGTGAAGAATATGCTAATCACCCTGATTTGATCATTGCACCGTGTATATGTGCATCGTAATATCACGTGGGACCCCATGCATTTGTACAATTATTATGCATCAATTTAAAAAGATACCAAATCAGCAGCAGTAGGTTTACTGATGAAAAACACATCTGTCTAGCATCCAATATATCATATTAGAGTTTGAAACTATTATTGATCGACTTTGTTATTATTGGATTTTTAAATATTTTTAATAATTTTCAGAGAACACTTTCTTATTCATTGTGAAAAAATATATCTTAATCCAATGTTTATATATTTATGAAAAAAAAGATTGACATGTAGAAACCTATTCATCATATAGGTGATATCCATGTAATGGGAACTCCCTCAACATCCTACCTCTGTGTTCGAACTTTACCTGAAAACATTACTATAGGCCATGTTTCTATCTGCTTTTAATGACAACCCTTTGTCAATTCTTTGAGTGCTGGATTTGCACTCAGCGGTGGTGGTTATATTCCTTACCATCATCATAAAGGGATTAGGAGGAGGTATGTGTCTATGGGGTCGTATGTGTCTATGGGGTCGTCTGTGTCTGTGGCACTGATGGTAATGGTTTCATGGATTTATTCTTATTCCCAAACTCACCAAGTTAATACATCACATAAATACACATATTATATGAAAATTATATCCCAATAGACTGGTGAATAAGTAAATAAAATAGCTAATTCTTAGAAAGAAAATGAAGTAAATGAACTAAGTAGTCGTTTTAGTCGGTTTTTCTTTTTTTTCCTGCTGCGACTAAAAGATCCAACCAGTACAACTGTATAGGAGAAGTTTATTTGAGGGTTCACAGTTTCAGAGGTCTTAGTCCATAGGAAACCAGCTCCATTCCTAGGGTCTCCAGGTGAGGCTGAACATCATGCAAGAGTGTGGCAGAGGGAAACAGCTTATATCATGAGGAAGCAGAGAGAGAGGTCCCCACTTGCCAGATACAAATATATACCCAAAGCCTCGCCCCAATTCCCACCTCCTCCTACCACTTCAGTTACCACTCAGTTAATCCCTATAAGGGGATTATTTCACTGATTGGGTTAAGACTCTCACAACCCATCATTTCTCCTACAAATCTTCTTGCATGGTCTCACATGTGAGCTTTTGGAAGAACACCTCACATCTAAACCATAACGGTAGTGGTGATTCAATTCACTTAAACAACCACTGTCATCATACTAGTTTATTCTTGAACTTTTTAACCTTTCAGAATTTGTTCCTCTGGATGGACAAACTTTGGGTGTTTGCATTTCTAAAGTATTCTTGGTCTTTATTCAAAATTACATTATCTCTTTTCTTTGATCAGAATGTGTAGGTGAGTCAAAGTGATTTTTTTCTAAATGAGTACATAAGTTGCTTTTATCAAACTCACTTTTTAAATAAAATGCTTTCTTTTTTAAAAAGTACATAAGAATGGCTTGAATTTAAGGCAATCATAAGCAAACTTTTTCAAAGTGCCAGGTAAGAAAATATTTTAGGCTTTGGAGACCATCTGCTGTCTGTCTCAGCTCCTTGACTCTGTCATTGAACCAAACTGGGCGTGGTCTCAGAATGGTCGTTCTCCAGTAAAACTTTCTTTACAAAAATAAGCAGGAGCTGCATCTGGTCTAAGCTATAGAAGCAGAGAGCATTTCCACTGACATTCTCATGTGTTAAATCCAAATACATTAGTATTAACAATAATAATAGCTACTGTTGCTTGGAGGGCCTTTTATGTACCAGATGCTTTAAAGGAATTCATTATCTCATTTAATCCTTAAAACAGCTATAATGACAGCAATTCAGGTTTATGGACTATAATGACGCAGTATTTAAGGCAATAGCATTATGTAATATTTTTGAAAGCTTATTTTTAAAATAGATTACAAAAGGTCATGAGCTTTTAGAGAAGCAATTTCTTTAAGTTTCTACATATTCTGCACTAGATTACTTAGAAAGTCCAAAATAAACCACTCTACCCATTAGGAGTCAACTCAGAGTTCTGAAAAGACATTGTTTAAGAATAAATTAAGCTGCTTAACTTCTGTTGTGAAACTGAGGACTTGTTTTGTTACTTTGGATTAATTAACCTAAATTTAGAATTAACTAGGAAATAGGGAAAACTTCCCTTTATTCTCCAGAGCCTATACAGAAACATAACAAGGTAAAGATTGACTTTAAGAATTTTAATTTTTAATTTTGAGGTAAGAAATATATTATTATCATTGCACCTAAAATTCTGTTCTTATAATAAACATTTAAAAATGTATGTCCTTATTTTCTTCATAACAAATAATACAATTTGAATAACAGTGTCTTCTCTATTGTTATATAAAAATTTATTACTAAATATGTTCATCTGTTAGGTTGTACATGTAACAAAAACTTATTGGCATAGTTCAATGTTATGCACTAAAAGTGAACAATTTAACAAAATTCCCCTTTTAAGAAATTCAGAAGCTGATGGGACAGATGCAGAAGCCAGCAGTCAGCAGAAAGGCCAGCTGTTCTGTTGCATGAGGTCAGCTCTGTTTGTCCTCCTAGCATCATCTGCATTACATTCTGGTTTCTTCTGGACCCACCTGAGAGATATTCAGCTCTCCTCCTTCTGGTGTTAATTATCAGTGAGAATTATCATGTTTACAAATGATGCCAGGGAGAAGAGTGAAGAGGGACTCTCTGCTGTGTGCTCCACCTTAAATTAAGTAAAACTCCCCCCAAAGATGCCTCTTCTCCACGTCGTGGTTACCTTCTTCTCATTCCACCTCCATTTCTCCCCAGCTTGTCCTCCAGCAGGGAAGCAATCCCAGTCCACTCGAATTTGGATTCCCTACCCCTCTTTGCTCATCAAAACAGAAAGCCCTCTATTAAGTATATCTTCATCCTTCAGAGAGCCCTCATCGTCCCCTGTTAGCCTGATGCCCTGTCCTAAGCATTTCTTCCAAAATGCACTCTGTCTTCCTGTGAATCCTCTTCACCTCATTCCAGGCATGAAGAAAGAGGGGGCAGGAAGGGAGGAGCACCTGAGGTCCTTTTCCACTTGCTCTCTGTGCTTGGCAGTGAGAGATCCAAAGTAACGTGAAAAAGATGTGGCCATAGACTTGTGACTCCAAAAACTCACTTTAAATTTTGTGAGCTGTAGTTCTGTGAGAATCTTGAAGTTATTGGTATAATCTTTACTTGAGGTTTGTACCCAAAATTTGCAAAAATTAAGTGACTCATCAAAAAAATTCAGTGAATGTAGAGGAAGAAATGATAAAATGGTTCCTTAGTATGGGTCTTAATACATCACATCTCTATGAACATTTTAAGTATCAAATCCATGATTCCAGTAGATTGGAAATCATTGTCCATTTCAGTGGAGAACTAAACTATTTATTGACTTGTGAGAGGTGCTGAGTCATAATCTGCTGAAGGCTCTGGTTCTTAGGGAACAACTGTAGCAGGGACAATCTGTTTCTAAAAGGGATTATCAGTCAAGCAAAATAGTGCCAGGAGTAAAATTAATCATAGATTAATAAGATTAGAGCAGGATTGGGTTTACTCATGTCAGATACTGAGAGATCAAATGCAGCCATGACCCTTTATTTATCCCATAAGGTTATTTTCCAGACTCTTTTTCCTTTCTTCTTTTCTCTAGTCTTGGAAGTATCTTTTTCTTTTTCTGTTTTCTTTTTCTTCCTTCTTAATTGTCAAGCATGCCATAAACTCAACCCCTAGAGAGAATAGTAGAACCAACATTGGTGTGTCCACCACTCAGCTTTTTCAAAAATTAAGTTGAACACGTTGAACATGGTTTAGATTTTTCATTCAGAAACAAAACAGCATAAGTAGAAGGTCCCTATGCCCACTTCTTGATCTCATTCTTCTCCCTGATCTACATCATTTAGGTGTGTGACTTACAGTCATTTAAGGTATCCACATGCAACCCATTTTCCACATTCATTCATCATTAGGTTTTAGAAATAGCTTCATGTTGATACAGGAGCATTCACTCATTTGTTATGTATTTAATAGCAATAGATATGTCAATTGTTTCAACTTTTGCTGTTAAAAATAATGCATCATAAGCATTCTCATAATTTGAGTTTTGTGCCACATTGGGGAGAATGTTTTTTTTAAAAAAACCTCTAGAACATATATCTTTGTTTAAAATTGCTATAAAGGAGGATATGATCATATTCAAATTTGCCAGCTATTGCTGAATTGCACCCTAAAGTGCTTAGGCCAATTTATATTCCTACCAGATTATATGAGCAGTCCCACTTCATGCTAAATATTTTATGTTCATTCAATATTTTCAATTTTATATTTGATCTCATGTTCGAGATCATCATGGCTTAATACACATTTTCTTTATTACCATAGAGATTTAACTTTTTTGTTTTCATATTCCACCAGACCTAGGTTTCTTATTCTACAGATTTACCTGTCTGATCCAGACCCTAATTATTTTTCAGTAACTAGTGATAGCTCACATTTTCTCCCACTTTGCAGCTTGTCTCAACTTAAATTTGCTCTTTTCTCCCACACAAGTTATCAGTTTTAATCTTGTAAGACTTAGTAGTCTTTCAATTTTGACTCAGTGCTCTTCCTGCAAACACATGGTGTGAGCCCTGCCGCAGCAGGCTGATGCAGGCACACAATTCCTTCTCTGGACACCTTAGCCTGTGTCTGTGTGTCAAAGCTTTAGCTGATAAGGTGGTTTAAGTCCTGTCTCCTGTAATACACCTTGATGTCTATTAGGGCACACTCACTAATACTGGTATTCTTTTTCACATTTCTTTTTATCTATTCTTGGTTTTGCTATTCTTGCTCTACATTATATAGTTTTCCTAATGAGAATTCATGGATGTTAAAGAACATCTCTATATAATTATTCAGTTCTTCTTTTAAATTTTATTATGTGTTTCAGTAATATTTTATACTTTTTTTCCAAAAGTCTTACATGCCTTTTGTTAAATTTATGCCTAGATATGCTTTAGTTTCTTTTGTAAATGAAATAGTTTCAATTAAATTTTTGTTGTGATGTATGGATGCTATTATTTTTCGCATGTTCATTCGATATTGCAGAAACTTTACTATGATGTCTTGTTTGTTGTAATTTGTAGATTTACTTGAAGATTCTGTGTAGACAATCATATCATCCAAAATTAAGGAAGTTTTGTCTCTCCTTTTCTAATTCTTAATTCTCTGGGTTTTTTTTTCTTCCTTTATTATCCTGGCTTGGGTCCCTAATAAAATGTTGAATGGAAGGAATAATAGCAGATATTTGTGACTTTTTTCTTTGACGTGAATGCATATCATTTAATTTTTAATGTTTGTAGGATTTTGTAGATGCCTTTTACAACGTTGATAAAGTTCACTTCTGCTGTATTGAGTTGACAACATATTTTCTTCTTATATTTTGTAGTGCAATATGTTATTGTAATTAGATTTTCTGATGCTATTTTAGATTTCTGAGACACTTGATTTTGCAGCATTATTTTTAATATTTAAATCCAATATGCTGCCATTGCATTTGGTACTTTCCCATCTCTGTTCCTAAAGATGGCTGTCCTGTGATTGTCTTCTTTTACATTACTGGTCTGGTTTTATTGGGAAAGCTAAGCTTCCTCAGTAAAATGAAACAGGTTTGTTTTCCTCTGTTTTTCTTCTGTAGGAATTTTATGAATAAAGTTTGTGGTGGGGTCCCAGGTGGAGAGGAAAGAAGAGAGACATTGATTGATGGTCTACTTTATGGTTTAATGTTTATAGTTTATTGGATTTCTGGCTTATTGCCTGTTGTTTATAGAGTTATTAATTTTCACCAGTGTACATTTATATAGTATTCTCTCAAGAGTTTTATAATCCTCATGGCATCTGAAGATGTCATCCTTTTTGTTTCCAATATTATTGATTTATAACTTTCTTTTTTTTATGGAAGTGAATGACTTCTGATGCTAATTACTTGGAGTTAGGTGAAACCTTAGTGGTTAGAAGCACAGTCCTCCATGAGACTGCCCTCACCTGAGACACCAGCTTAGGGATTCCCCACACCTCCCTTCTGTGTGCCCAATAGGCCACAATTCAGGGGTTCCCAGTGCCCCCTCAAGTTTGGTGATTTGCTAAAATGACTCTATGAAATTAAAAAATGCTATATTTATGATTACATGTTTATTACAGCAAAAGGATACAAATCGGAGCCAGCCAATAGAAGAGACACTTTAAAAAGAAAGACCTGTGAGCATCCTAAATATCGGGCCATATTTGAAAACATGAGAGGGTCTCCAAATGTGCAGAGAGGATGCAAGAAGTCTTTTCCTCCGTGGAGCCCAAACATTCCCTCTGCACACACTGATATGTATAGCAATATGGAGATCATTGACAACTAAGGAAGCTCAGACTGTGTTTGGGGTATTTATTGAAATTTTGTTATATAGACATAATTGGATCCTTGGCTACTTGCACATGGTTGGACTTTCTGATTTGGTCAGTCCACAATAAGTCATCTCATTGGCAGAAATTACTAGGACCACCAGGAATAACAAAGATGCAACTATAGCTTGGCAAATTTCAAGGATTCAGAGGCTATCCCTCAGGACCCAAGACCAAAACCAGCCAAATTATTTTTGATTTAAAGAACCAACTTTTACTTTGGTTTATGTTAACAATTTCTACTTTATTTGAAGTTACTTTTCCTTTTACTGATCCCCTCTATTTCTTTGTTATATTTTAATTTCTGCTCTTAATCTTCACTATTTTCTCCTTTTTATTTATCTCTTTGGGCATCTTAAACTCTCTTGAAGTTTCTTTGGCAGAATTAACTTTAAAGCAAATTCCTATTCTGAATTTTAAAATTATGTTGTCTTTCTTAGTGGATTTGTTCATGTCTTTTAAAATATTGGCATGCTGGGGCTGGAGGCGTAACTCAATGGTAGAGCACCCACCTACTGTGCATGAAGCCCCATGTTCAATCCCCAGCACTGCCAAAAAAAGAAAAGTAAACAAAATGTGTTGGCATGCTGCCTCATTTTACTTGGGAAATTTTGTTGTTTCTTTCTCTCTCTCTCCCCTCCCGTGGTCACCTCTAATTTCTTAGTGATGTTTTGTAGTTACCTTTACCCTGATTGCAAGCCCCCGTCTAAAGCCAAGTTGTGAAGTGTCACTTGAAGGCTGCTGGCCTCTTGGTTTTGGAGACCTCACATCTCTTGTCACAGGTCCTTAAGGGAACTTGGTGGAATCCTTCTTATAGGCCAATTGTTTGTCCTCTTGCTTTTTAAGGCCTGCAATTTTCTACAAAGTCTTCCTGTAGTCCCCAGGGAGGAGGTCTCATTATTTGTTTCCAGGCAGAGGAGACCCAGCCCGGTCCCTGTCTGGAGGCCATGAGGTTCTTATTGGTCCCATGGTGCCTCCTCTTTGACCCAGTGTACATTTCTCATAAACGAAGACAAGTCCTTGTTCAGACTCCATGATGTTTCTCCAGATTCCTGTTTCTCTCTGTGATTGCTTTCATTAAGCGTAGATTCACTTTTCCACCTTGCAGGAAACCATCTTCTCGAGAAAAGCAATTTTTGTGTTCTTCTGAAGACATCTGTTTTCATGATATTCGTTACAATGAAACTAAGTTAAAGAGACATTTATTTTAGTGCCAACAAAATCTGACACCCATATTTGAGTTCATTAATCACAAGAACTGATCAAATGAAGAAAGGAACCTATCTTGTCATAGAAGGAATCTTTGACTAATTTCATTTTCTTCTGACAGTTGCTTTCTGTATGTTTCTGAAGGATTCGGGCGCAATCTTATTAGGTAAAATGATAATACAGAAGTACAATCTGGACTATTCAGCCATCTGTCTCAAAAGTTTGCTCTTTAACTGTATAGAATACTGATAGGACCCCATAAACTGGGAGTCAGTGATGTACAGACAGCTCTGGAATGATGCAGGCAATCATTTTGTGTTATTAAGCCTGAATTCCACTTAGGAGATTGAGGCTTCCTGAATTGAGTTTTTTGTGAGTTTTGTCTTGTAATCTTCTCTTGTGATAAATATGCATTCATTTTCTCATGAATACCATCACTTTTTATTTTGAAATTACAAACCAGAGACTGCAACACAAATCTTGGATGATCTATTTCAAGGATCTTTCCACTGTGAGCAGTATCTCCACCTTTTTATCTTCATGGGCCTGCCTGGCACTATGGGTTCATTTGTAATTTGTCACCTATAAATGATCATACATTATTCATTTAATTAAAAGGGCAGAGCAATTTCCCTTGTTCCCTTTATATTAAGCATGTCATTTTCCATTCCATTATTTTTCTCCCTGCCTTCAGAAGTTTGGTAATCAGCCTATTGTTTCACCTGCCAGCTTCACAAATCCCATTACAAGTTCCTTTGGACAATGCATATTTTAAACTGATTTCTCTCATTTTTCACTCTAAAATATATCCTTTCGACAAGTTAGGTGTGGTCCTGAGAACAAATATCAATAACTTGCTTCTAAGCCTGCATTCCATTATTGGTAATTTTCTTGAAGTGGAGAGGGTCTGTTACTATATATGTTGTGTCATAAGTATTATTATAAAATGAAAAAATTTGAGTTTAAATTAAAAAATGTAGGGCTTAAAGAATTCATTGAGCCTGTGTTTCTGAGAAGACCAGTTAAATTGTTATAGTGACAGCAAGCCAGTTATACCTGCTTGGGATGTGCTATGGCTTAAACATGGTTTGTCCTCTCTAAACCCATGTGGAAATTCAATCCACTTTGTGCAGGATTGAGAAGTAGAAACTTAATCCAACTTTGGTGTTCAGAGGTGGGCCTTTGGGAGGTGACTAGGATCAGGAAGTTCACCAGGATGGGGCCCTTGTGATGGGAAACAGTGTCTTTGAAGGAGAAGGGGGAACCAGAGGAGACACACACATGCTCCTGTGTCTTACCGGGTGATGCTCTGAACCATTCTGGACTCGCCAGCAAGAAGGCCATCACCAGTTCCATCCCTAGACCTCATAACAGGCCATGAGCCAAAATAAACATTTTTTCATTATGGCTTACCCTGTCTGTGATGTTGTTTTATAAGCAACAAAAAACAGAGGAGAACAGCATGGAATGCAGACACCCAACATGGAATGAAGGGGGTGGAAATTTATCCTGGGTTGAGGGGAGACAAAAGGAAAGAAAAAAATTATTCTTTTTAGGTGTGAAGCAGAGATAGGAATTTGGAGTATATGAACAGATATATAAGTATTAAAATTCCAAAGGAGGCAGAAAACAATCTCTAAAACACCACCTTGAAAAAGGGTGTATTTAATAAAAAAAGAAAAGGTTGGGATATGCAGCTGCAAGGTAATTATAAAAAGAAAGGAATATTTTTCCCCTTTTTTTGAGTTTTTTTTTGTGGGGGGGGATACTGGGGACTGAACTCAGGGGCACTTGACCACTGAACCACATCCCCAGCCCTATTTTGTATTTTATTTAGAGACAGGGTCTCCCTGAGTTGCTTAGCACTTTGCAGTTACCGAGGTTGGCTTTGAATTCGTGATCCTCCTGTCTCAGCCTCCTGAGCTGCTGAGATTACAGGCATGTGCCACCACACCCAGTATCACATGTTTGTTTCCAAGTGTTTTCAAGAAATGCAGCAAAAATAGATATGAAAAGCTTATTACAAATCTGCCTTAACACTTAGAAAGTTTCAACTTGAAAATACAAATGGTGGGGCGTTCTCCAAGGATGCTGTCTGAGTCCATTTTCTGTTCCTAATAACACAGTACCACAGACTGGGTAGTTATAAAGGAGAAATTTGTTTTGGTTCATGATTCTGGTCCAAGGTCAAGAGACCACATCTGGGGATGGCCCTCTGGCTGGCAGCACAGGGCATCTCACAGTAAGAGACAGGGAAGCACATAGGGACTTCACCAAGCTGGCTTTGATAACAGAGCCACTCTCATGATAACCTGTTACCCATTTATCCATTGAAGGGGTCAAGATAATGTAGGGCTGCCCAGCCAAGAATGACAAAGGATGCCTGTCCCTCTGCAGGCTGCCTGCTGATTGCCTGGAATTTGTAGAATGAGTCAGGTTTAGAGAGTCTCACTAGTGACTTTATGGGTATCCTTTGGGTAATTAGGTTCTACTGAGAGCCCAGTCGCCTTCCTTCTCTCATATGACAAACAGGAAGACTTCTGCCCTGTCCAGCTATTGTTAAGGTTGAGTCCACTGAAGTATTCTGGGGCTGCCCATTAAGAAAGGATTGCCAAAGCTTGTCTCCTCATAACTTCTACTCTAGTTCTTCAAAACCATTATATTCTTCTGAATTTAAGTTCTACACCCACATTCTTGACCTACACTTAAATAACCGGTGACCATTTAAACTAATTTCTCAACCTCCTTCTTTAAATCCTGACATAATTCTCCACGATGACTAATCCTAAATTTCAAGTAAGTTTTCCATAAAATGTGATAATTTTGAAGATAATTTCAGAGAGCTACATTGTTAGTTATGAAAATTAACCAAATATCTTAAAAGTGAAATATTTGATCCTAGGAGAATCTAGAGTCAGGAATTCAGTAGAAAAAAAATCACTGAGGACATAGGTATAAATATAATCACATAATGTTTTGATAAACTTTTAGTGCCTTTTAGTGTTTGAAAAGAATTAGTTTCCCCACCCAGCAAATAATAATGCAAATGGTTCCAGTTTCATATTTTTCTGTGAATTATTGTCAATCAAACAGATCAGTCCATCAGTCTTTATAATAAAAAATGAAAAGATGGTAAGGTGGTTAATTACATTTATATATGAATAGATAACGATCTAATATGATATATTTCATGCATTTATTAGTAGTTTGTACTTTTTAAAGGCTTTTTCATGGGTTTACCAGTTTTTCCTTTGGAGCAAAAGCCTTATGAGTCTCAAAATACAGGGGAACATTGAGACCGTTGTAGGTGCCTCTTGCTGCTTCCTCTGCTAATACCACAGCCAAGTCAGCATATGGGTGGGACCTTCATGACATGTCTGAGTTACAGTTTCTCCCAAAATCCCCAACATCTATAGGGGAGAGAACATTACGGGATTTCTGTATAGTTTTGCAAGGCCAGGACTAAGAAGCCAGTTCGAGAGTGAAATCGCCTCTTGCTGGGACTTACAGCAAAGGCTGAAGGCCTCCGGTGCCCTGGTGCTGCTGCTTGGGTGCAGAAAGCATTCCCTCCCCACAGGGGAGCTGCACCTACATGCTGGTGCTTGTGGTCCCAGGAGCCCCCAGAATCCTACTGTACTCAGTGGACCAGCAAGGGAACATTGCTCTTTTCCAGGTGGGGACAAACATGTCACTAGGCTGGGAAATCCTGTCCTCAAAGCCTCCCTCCTGGTGCCCAGCAAAAGGGCTTTCTTCCAGGTCTTTCACCACAAAAAATCATGTTGCCCTCTGCTGCCCCTCCTTTGCTACTGCTCTAAAGAGTAAAAAGACAGCAAGTATGCCAAAAACACAGCCATGATGAAGCAAGAAAATGTATGCTCACACAAAGGGGCTCAGAAACTGAGGATGGTACTCAGAACGCCAAGGTCAACTTCTAGTATGAGAGTTTCCCAGCCAAGTACAATGGATGGAACAGACAGCCGCTCACCTTCAGGGTTGCTGTTTTAATGTCTCAAGGAAAATTCGGCCTCAAAATGAACTTTCTGAAACTTTCACCAAAAAATTCAAAAAACGATTTAAGAAAAGGCACAGTCATTGTTGAGAGCTAACCACTAACCTGGGAGATCAAGTGGGAAAAGATAACTCAAAGAAACTGGAGAAACTAGGAGGGGAAAGGAAAGGAGACTAGCTACCCAGATAGGAATAACAGTCCCCGAAAGGAAAAGGGAACAGGTGGAAGAACTGTAGTAATAAAGGAGAAAATAATATTTTCCTAAATGGCAGGAAAACATGAATCTTCAGATTGAATGGGCTGGGTCACTAAATCTCAGAGGAATTAAATGGAAGAAGACACATTCTTCGGCATAAAACCTTGGTGCCCTTACTAGGTGGCAGGCATAAAGAAAAAGACCTCTGCCATTCTTTGAACAACTTTAAGGAAGATAGAGAAGCAACATAAATACAAGATGCCTTGGTTGATGCAGAAGCAACTCTGGACGGTGGATGCAGGGGACTGATTGACACACAGCACTGAGAGAAACCAACCCGACCTCAGCCCAGGAGTCAGCGCAGCACAAACAGGCACTTGTCTGACTTAGAGGTGCTTTCTCTGTAGGGAAGGATGACAGCTTAGGAACATTTACCCCTGTGTAAGGACGCCACTCCAAAGTACGCAGGCCGTGGGATAAGTAAATCACAATTCACACAACTAGAGAGTAGGTGCGGGGAAGAACCTAAAAAGTGCCCAGCTCTGGATCTAGGGGAAGATGACCATGAATATGTTGAATAAAAATCCCTGAGAAAAGGGGAAACAATGTGTCCAATTGTATTATGTATATGGCAACTACATTTAAAATTTAAATACATAAACAATCTAATTTTGCAATCCAACTAGCCTCAACTCTTTAAATTTCCAAACAGGTCCATAACATAAATTTAACATGGTTAGTTACTGTTATCAGTTCTTACTTAAAACCTATTTTTTTTCCAAGTAAATGTTAACTGAGGAGAGTATCAGGGAGAAAAGTGACCACAACAATTGAGAGATCTATTTATTTTCCTAGTTTTAAAAGGCAGCAGTATAGGTCCACAGCAAGCACCATCCATCCAATAAAGCATTTTTAAAAACTGTATAAAAAAAGGGACAGAAACTATTTATAAATTTGTAAGCTATTCCAGCAAAACTGGGGTATAAAAAAGGTACTGAATCAATGAAAAATGGAAGGGCAGGGGTGTACTATGAAGTTTGCAGATTGGCCAGCCAGTAAATCAATTTTCAAGCAATAATAAAAAAATTCTAGGTTAATTTATAATCATCAGGAATTAAACTGGGAGATTAAAAAAGCCAAGGAGAATGTTGAAGTTAACAATGAGAAAAAGAAATTAACAAATATTCGACCATGCAAGAAAAAGTTGAAAGATGAAATATTGTGACAATAATAAACAGGAAGCACACAATGAAATTTAACTTTGGTGCATTAAATATGAACAGGATGAGTTTCCTAGTAAAAGACATAGAAATCTGGTTGTGTTTAAACAATATCAAATAATATACCACCTATAGAAAATACATACAAGGGGGCTGGCTAGGGTTAAGGCTCAGCGGTAGAGCACTCACCTTGCATGTGCAGGTCCTGGGTTTGATTCTCAGCACCACATAAAAATAAATAAAAAAGTAAAATAAAGGGATTGGGTCCAACTACAACTACAAAAAAATAAATATTAAAAAAAAGAAAATACAAAGTGGCTCCAAAGTGTGGCTAAAAATCATTTCCACAGAACACCCCAAATATTAAAATATTTCAAATACTCAAGAGAATATAGAAAAAAATTAAGGAAAGTTCTCAAAAGGTAAGTATGACATAAGTCCAGAATGGAAAATAAGCCCCAAAGCCAGTGGCTGCCTGAGAACATTTGCTTTTCCCTGTTACTAGAACTTGCAATTTTTAGGGGTGTCCCCAGAACAGAAGGGGCTGGAACTTGTACAAGATGAGATGTTAGAAAGAGACCCTGATAGCATCCAGACACGTGAGGTCTGTACCACAAGAAAAGGAGGAAAAAGCCCATTCCTCAGAGGGAAATAATGACCATAACCTGGCTTGACCATTACCATTGACTGATGTCTCTGCTAAAAATACTGAACACAGTCTGCCTTCTTCTGGGGCTGGAGTTCAAAATTACTCGACTTTCGGGGTCTGAGAAAGAGCCAAGAAATTGTTTAAGGATTCTATATTTGTAAATGTCACTGGCTTCCTGGAAGAACCAATTCTATCTGAGGGGAAAAAAAAAATAACTCTACTTGCAGGTCTTGAACATATAGAAAAAAATGTGAAGAATTTCTGGAGAAATACAAACAACCAAAGGATGAGATAAGAAACATAATCAGAACAACAATGGAAAATTTTGCTCAGCCATTGCAAAAATTTCTGTGCCTGTGTGGTTTTTCTAGTAAATTCTACCTACTTTCAAAGATCTGATCATTCTTATTTTATTTAAGAAATTATAGATCATAAAAAAGGTAGAAAATTCTGCAGTGTAATTGATAAAGCTAGCATAATCTTTACCAAATCTGATAATAATATACAACAAGTAAAATTAAAGGACAGGTTCCTAAATAACAGTAGATGCAAAACTATAAATAAAATACCATGCAATAAAAATCCAACAGGTTAGCATTACCATCTAGAGTTTATTCCAGGGATAAGACAAATGGGTAACATCAAAGGCGGCTGTTACATAAGTCAGTGCATAGGTCATTGACATATGGATTGTTAAATCTCTCAAAGTAGAATAGGAAGAGAAGGAAAATCCCTAAACATGGTGGAAGTTAATTCCTAAGGCTCACTTCAATGATTTCATATAAATTCTAAGGAAAGGCTTTTTAAAAAATAAGAACCAAATTATGGATTCTGGCTATTAGCACTCCATTATTTAGTAACTACTGTGCAATTATATTATTATAGATAATGCATTAATATAATTAACTCCAAAAATAAATTTTGAAAAAGGAATAGTCTAAATGGTCTTTTTTGGTTTATAAATGATATACATATATTTCTATAAAGTCCAGGAGACTTTATTAAAATATTATAATTAATAGAAAAAACTAATAAGGTGGGATTAAAATATCAATATAGAGAAACCAATTAGCTTTTCTCTCCACTGGTCCACTGGAACTAACTAGGTGAAAATATATACGTGTGTGTGTGTGTGTTTATGTGTATATATATGTACACATACATATATATTTATACACACATATAGATGTACACATACACACACATCAAGTATATACGGTAGAAATAAATATATATTTTATATATAGATACGTGTTATATATAAATTATCAAGGCCCACTTTGAGCATTCTGAAGAAATTTTGTGTGTATACACACACATATATATTTATAATGTATATTTGGACGTTATATGTGTGTATATATAGCATACATTTAAGAAATACATATATACACACATATATGGATGGGAAATTTTATTTACAAATATAGAAAATATTCCAAATAAATGGAAAAGCATATGTCCTATATATAAAAAATAGATATTAACCTTCTAAAGATCATAATTTTATATGTAAAAAGTAAACTCATAAAGTTGAAGATGGATATGACAACATAAAATTTATGTTAGAGCCAACTGCATTGAAGTTAAAAAACCAAACTATCGACCAGAGAAAAAGTACTTGCACCATGTATCATAAATAAAGATTAATGTCCTCAATATCAACGACTCCAAAAACTGATAAGAAAAACAGAATAATACCACAGAATATTGGCAAGGATATAAATGGTAAATTTAAATTACTTTAAGAAGAAATTAAATAGAAGTGATCAATACACATATATAAACAGATTAGAACAAATTATTAAGTTTGATTATACTGGTGCTATTACAGATTTGGAAGGAGTAACTTTTCTACATTGCTGGAAGACAAATGATTTACAATAGTGTTTTGTCATGATCTCAATATTTTCAAAACTTTAAAATATACAAAACTATTTTTGCCCCAGCAATGCCAAGTTTGGAGATCTGTTTACAGGTACAAAAGCCTTAGTACATACTGATATGCAGAAGGATGGCCAGTGCACCTGTGTTTTTGAAATAGTAAAATGTTTAACCATCTTTTCCAGTGATTCTTTTAAGTACAACTGGTCACTGAGTTAAGGGGGAGAGTGTTGAGTTAAATAGGTTGTGAATGCTATGGGGATGAAGATGATAAGAGTATAAGTAGGATCTTTGTCCCTTAATCTAAAGGGACGAGCTTGATTTCAAATGAGAAAAACAAGTTGCCAAGATCATATAAAGTGCAAGCCCCTTTGTGTGACTGCCTATGTGTGGATGAGGCTGGAGACAGTTGAGGAAGAATGTACAAAGATGTTAATGGACTCACCTGAGAAAGGGGAGCAATGGGGCTTAAAATCTCCTTGTGTATGTAAGATTATTTCAAAGTAAAATGTATTATTTTCTTTTTTTAAGAAGGGAAATGCCCATTAAAAATTAAAAGCAACTAGAGTCTACAGAAATGTTAGACTTGAGAAGTCATGTTAATATACTCCTCCTATCTAAATTAATCTTCTGCATTGCTTTTATTGTTTGCTATCCTTAACTCTCAATTCTTTTCCACATTTTCCAAATATTAGCAGAAGAATATCCCTTCTGATATTCCATATGGGCCTAGAAAAAGAAAGAAACCAGCTCTACCTTATTCCTGTCCTCCAGTAAATCGTGTGGTATCTTCTCAGAGGAATGTGTTATGAGTAATCCCAACACTCACCCTTGCATTCCTTAATTAGAAGTTAATCTTATATTGCATTTTTAAATTCCAGTTACAACCTTCTTTATAAAATGACAATTCTTACCCAGAAGATAAGTAAAGGAAAATAACATGCTATTATGCTAAAATATGTGTATTTTATAATATTGCTATGATAGTAAATTCATGAATTTATGTGGGATATTAAAACATTGAATGAATATTAATTAGTAATATAGATTATTAATTTTCTTATTAATAAGATAGTAATTAGTTCATTGATTTCCATGTGCATACACACACATAAATCATTTGTTATAGAATCCCAATCTCTCTACATGTGGTGTGCCCCAAAGCATAGAAAGATCAATGATATTTTAATTTTTTACATTAGTTGAATTATGGTCAGTAATCACTTTATAATACACTATGTGTATTATAGAACTATGATCTTTAGAGAATATAATTTATATAAAAATATAGAATTTCTGTGTGTATAATTCTATAAATGTCAGTGGTTTTAAAATATCTAATATTGGATAATAAACATTCAAAATCCCAACATGTTTTCTAATGATTGTCTAAGATAGCTTTAGTCTACTGTGTTCTAGATGGTCTATTCTAAACTTGTCTCTCTAATAAAATTATCTCTTGACCTTGTGGAACTCTAGTTTACATAACCATGGCTGAAATTCATGTACTGAAAAATATGTGAAATAAGTTGAAAGAGTGTTTTGGATTCCATTTTCAATGTCTCTCTGTTCCCCCAGGTGGCTTTTACAGTTCTTTTTGATTTGGAAGCTCTTCTGAAGATATGGTGTCTGGGGTTCACTGGATATATTAGCTCATCTCTCCACAAATTTGAGCTATTACTTGTCGTTGGAACTACTCTTCATGTGTACCCGGATCTTTATCATTCTCAATTCACATACTTTCAGGTAATGCAAATAATGCCCATTTATCTTTAGAACATTTTTTTCTAGCTAAATACCAGTCACATTATTATAACAACTGTATTTAACCATATATTTCATATGTACCAAATGTGAATTTGAGAGAGGCCCTATGAAATCTTCTTAAATATCAGAAAGAATTCATATATAAATTGTAATGATTATTTTTAAAACTCCTTAAAATTCACAAAAAAATAAATGCAGATGTTTAACATACTGTTCCTAAATTAGCAGAATATAGATATACATATTTATATACATATGGATTTCATATATCTATACATATTCAGCAAATTTTAAACTGTATAAGCTGTTGGCACAAACTTTTAAGAGGAAATATGAATTTAATTCCAACTATATATCTCTCTTATAAATATCCTTGCCCAACAATTATTTACAATGGAAATAATAAAATTTACCTTTACAGATATTAATTAGTCATACATACTTTCCTATAAATAACTATTTCTTCTCTGTGATGATTGAATAATGGTACTTACTTTATAATAATTGGCTATTTTTCAACTATGATATATTGAGTCATTGCTTTATAATTATTTGATAAACAGTAACAATCATTTGCTTTCTTTGTAATTGTTAGGTAATAGCAATATGTCATTGTCATTGTTAAGTTGTTGGCAGAATGGTAAAACATGATATGAAATATCATCACCAAAAACATCTCAAATATAGTAACTTTTCTGACTCAAATCAGTCATTTATATAATTTATTCTGGGAGTACCAAATGTGCATTTTTTCCTAATAGATATTTGAAATAATTGGGAAATAATATGGCAGTGGAATTTTAAAGATTAATTTAAAGACATAAGATTTCAATGCCTTAGAACAAAGAAAACACATTCCAATTTCATTTATTTTGGTAATACCAAAGCTATCATTTTTATAACAATATGAACTTTAGCAAACAGTATTAACATTTGTAAATACATGAAAAGCAAATGTCCTACAGACCTAGATGAAAAGCTGGGCCTCCAATAATTCCAGCTAGTGTACCTTTGGACATGTTATTCTGAGACTCAGTTATCATGGGCGAGATGGCTATTACCAGAGTTATACACATTTAAAATTCTTGATAGAAAATGTATGTTCCAAATATGTGTGTCATTAGCTGCTCTTGTACACTCCTGACTAGATGAGGTGCTAAGGTGGGCAGTGATAATTATAGAGGCTGTATCAAACTGTCAAAACAATGAAGTATCTATTTTATAGACCTACTAAATTCAAAAAATATTGTTGGCTCTTTCAGCCAAGGTATAGAATAAAATATATTCAGGGCCTTAAAATTGCTGTGGTCTGTCAAAACTTATGTGCAAAGAATTTTTTTTGGAATTTTTTATGAAAATAAAAATGGAAACTGTTTAAAAGATAAACGATTGAGGAATAGCTTAGCCAGTCATAATGTGAATTTTACTATAAAATGATGAGTATAATTAATCTGTAATAACTTGGAAATGTTTATGCTTTATTTACATGTAAAACAACATAAAGTTATATAATGTGTATGTTTATGTGCCTATATATGTAAAAAGTCTATAAGTGGGAAAATTACTGGAAAGAAATAAAACAACTTGTTATGGATTATTAACCATCTCTAGTTTTCTACTCATCATCATCTCTGATTTTTCCTGCTAGTCTTTCTCACTGACTATCTAATATTAGCCTGCATGGCTCTAGCCGTTTTGAAGATATAACAATGAAATATCTTGTAGTCAAATCATAGTGAAGTTTACAGTTTTAATTTGTATATGCTTCTGGATTATAATTTGTAATGGTTTGATTTATGCTAATGGTGAAATGATTTTTATTTGTGTCTCTATATGTGGCCATATTTATATTTTTCTAATGAAATTTATGAAGCTTTAATTCTAGAGAGGAAACAGTTCACAAAGGAGTCTATAAGAGAGTGTAGAATGCAAGTGCCGGAAATGCTGTAAGATAGAAACAAGCAGGGTGAAGGGCATGGTGATCATGGTGTAGATGCTATTTTACCTAAGTTTCCCGTGAAGACCTGCTCTGAAAAGATTTCACCTGAGCAGAGGCTGAGTGAAGCAAGGGAAGGAACCACCAAGGCCCGGGGGGGGGGGGGGAGTTTCTGGGCAGAGAGAACCACAGGGCACAGATCCTGAGTGGGAGAATGATTGACATGTTCAAGGACTAGCACAAAGGTCAGTGTGCCTGGGCTGCAGTGAACCTAGGGTAGCATGGTCTGGGGGAAGCCATGCAGAATGCTTTGGTTCTTCCTTACCTGTGCAATCATGGGGGTGTTGGCCAGGGGTTGATTGTGCTTTGACTGTTAACTGTGCTAAGCTCATTGCCCCATTTGTTATTGTTGCCTTAAGAGACAGAATGATTTGCCCAAGACTGTGCATCTAGCAAATAGTGGAGCTGCAACTTAGTTCCCAAAAGTTTAATTTCAGAGTTCATATTTTTAACCAGGCCATTTGTGCAGCATCTCACTATGAAACAACAGAATAATCTTGAAGGAGACCCACTTAGGCATTTGACTAGCAGAATGTGCTTTGGAAATAACCACACCATGTTCTAAAGTGCTTTATTTCATGTCTATAGGAACAGATAGAGAGAAAAGTATACTTATCCGCAAATATGAAAAGGCACAACTGGAGTTACTGATAAGAATTTCTCCTTTCTGGGATGCAGATTTAACCCTTTGAAAATGCTGATCAAATCATCAATGAGGGAACTGTTTTCAGTTCTGTTCTTCAAGATGATAAAATATTAACTGATTAGAATTGCACAGATATGCATAGGCTATGTTAATTAGAATTTGGAATGAAATTCAAATTATTTAGGTAATATTTTATATACGATTTTAATACAAGCAAGGAAAACACATAGTGCTAAAATTTGAGCTATAAATCAGTTAAATTATCCTTGGAATACTTGCCTGGATTCTGCTGTTTCTAGTTAGATTGAAAAAAATCTGATAAAAATGAAATCCTGCCAGATTATTATTCTTAATATTAATGTTAGGATGTTAGGATATTGGTGTGTTAGTATATTAATTGTTCTAATAATAAAACCATTTTCTTTTATTTGGAAAGATTACCTGAGTGTACTATGTTCTGATTTGGAAATGCATGCCAAGAATTATAGCAAGGGCGGGGGGTTGGGATTGTGGCTCAGTGGTAGAGTGCTCGCCTAGCACAGGTGAGGCTCTGGGTTCAATCCTCAGCACCACATGAAAATAAATAAATAAAAATAAAGACATTGTGCTCACTTACAACTAAAAATTTTTTAAAAAATAAAATAAAAAGAAATTATAGCAGGAGAAATGAGAGGTGGTTGGATGCTTAGTTCAAATAGCTTGATTTTTCACATAAATTTTTCTTCTATACTGTGGCATCTTCACAACTTCCTGTCATTTGTCCAGTTAATTTTCCTGCCATGTATGTATACTCTGTAAATGGTAGGACTGGTGGAATTAGAATGATTTACTGAAGGAAGATCAGAAACAATAGGGAAGCTAGTGACATTGCGGAGGCAAAAGCAAATATTTTGTTTACACATGTAACAATTAAACTCTAGTTTATAAAATGTGTTTCCTGTTCTATACACCTCCAAGTACATGCAAAAATTAAAATCTAGTTTTTAATCCATTTCTTGTTCAGTACTATCTTCTAAATATAGCATTCCTCTTTCACAGACAACTTAGTTTCTGATTGATATTCTACTTACATTCTATTATTATTCTATTACTCTTCTACTTATCATCTTTTATTTATGCCAAGAACACAGTTTTCTAATTTAATATTTCTATATTTGAAATCTGCCCTAAAATCATTGTACTTTAATTGGCAGCATTCTTATTTATTAGAGGAACATAAAAAATCGATGACATCTTAGACTTAATGAAAAATGGCATTTTTCCATGCTTTTATACTCAATTTTTTTTTCTTTTGTGTTGCTGGGGATTGAACCCAGGGTCTTGTGCATGTGAGGCAAGCACTTTACCAATTGAGCTATATCTCCAGCCCCTCCCTCAACTTTTTCTTACATACCAATTTTATTTTTCTGGTACCAGGGATTGAACCCGGAGTGCTTAACCACTGAGCCACATCCCCAGCCCTTTCTTGAAACTTTTATTTAGATACAGGATCTGTCTAAGTTTCTTATCACCTCACTAAGTTGCTGAGACTATCCTCCTGCCACAGCCTCCCAAGCTGCTAGGATTACAAGCGTGCACCACCATGCCCAGCCCAATTTATGCTTTTCAATCATAAAAAAAAAAAATCCTTAAGAGCTGTATCTGTTCCACGTGCTTTTTGAAATAATAGCCACTGAATCAGATTTATCCAATATAATGTTTGGCACATAATCATCAGTATTTGTTGAATGAATAAGTGAGTGAAATAATTAATTAATTAATTAGTTGTGGGTAGGTTCTTTGAAAATAAATACATGCAAAACTTCTAAACAAATATATATTATTATTTATCATATGAGGAATAGATAACAAGCAGATATAGCAAAGGTCCAAAAATACAAGGCTTCCGTAAGATAGGTTGTTTCTCTTCAGTGGTTTCTGCGTGTCCAGGGAAAGTGGGTGCCTCTGCTTCACAGCGTCATCCAAAACACTGGCCTGTCAGGTTAGCTCAGACATGACATATTCTTTGCAAGCCTTCTACTTCTGGTCCAAAGGCACCACTCCATTTATTTCCACTTCTAGGCCAGGGGAAGGCATACAGAGGGTGTTCAGGGCAAGTTGAACTTCATGTGCCAAGAGCTGCACAAATCACTCCTTTCATATCCCTCAAACCCAGGCCTGGTTCATGGGACACACCCAGCTGCAAAGAGTAGGTGCAGAGACAGTGTGATCTACCCCTAGGCAGCCCTGGCAAGGCTCAAATTCCGGAAGTTCTGTTATCTAAAGGAAGAAAGAGAAAATGGATACTAGGGTAGATGTCTCGGCCAAAAGTAAAGAATCCCTGATAAAAGTATATTTTTTTCCATTTCTTTATGAATGTGTAATACTTAGAAAGGTTTATTTTATGGGACATTAAATATAACAAATAGTAGAAGTAGAAGTTTTCTTAGATATTTGAACATAAGAAAATATCAGTTTTATTTTGAAAACATTACTATTTAATAGTATTTAAATGATCACATTATAGGTTAAACACTTGGTTACCACCATTGGTATCTTGGTTATTCTATTTTTACTTTTAGTTTCTAAATGCACAAATAGAAAAAGGTGATTTTAATAGAGTACCATAGAAAATGATGTTTTAGTACAAATTTCTTTAAGGTTGTATGTGAAGAAATGATCAAACACGTGTGTTTTTCTCACTCATGGTAGGTTCTTCGGGTAGTTCGGCTTATTAAGATTTCTCCTGCATTAGAAGACTTTGTGTACAAGATTTTCGGTCCTGGAAAAAAGCTCGGGAGTTTGGTTGTGTTCACTGCCAGCCTCTTGATCGTTATGTCGGCAATTAGTTTGCAAATGTTCTGCTTTGTTGAAGAACTGGACAGATTTACAACGTTTCCAAGGGTAAGAATTAAAACCGCAGTCAGTTTAATTCATTATGCTTATTCTAGTAATAATTTTTAACATCAATGTAATTTCACTTTAGTTGTGGTTTTAAAACTATTGTCATATTTTTGATAACTTAGATAATTAAATTTTAATATTTAAAATTCCCTTCTATGGGGTGCAGGTGTTGTCAGCATATTTTCAGCACTGGGAGATTATTCATCAATTCTAAAATTGTGGAAATAATATAATTATATGCTGAAACCAGTAAAAATAGAAACTGGGGTTCTTTGTACCTATAAATTAAAATATAGCAGAATTTTAGAGTGAAATTTCCATTTGTTTGTGTGAGAGAGGTCACATTTTTATCTGTTTTACAGGTCATATATTTTACATCAGGCATAATCTAAGAGGAAGC
Source organism: Urocitellus parryii (assembly GCF_045843805.1). NCBI lineage: Eukaryota > Metazoa > Chordata > Mammalia > Rodentia > Sciuridae > Urocitellus > Urocitellus parryii. Next base: position 10,165,472 of record NC_135532.1, read on the forward strand.
CTTGGATTTTTAATGTAATAAAATTCATAGACTTCAAATTTGAAGTCTCTTTAGGAAATATCTAGTTCATACCTCTGCATTCTAATGAGAGGCTGGAAAGCAAGTTAAAAATCAATCCATAAGTAGAACTTGCATAGAAAATTTGGCTAACTAGAAAGATCCCAAAATGTAGACATAAGGTGTCAATGGGGACTTAGGATCTCCATGGAACTTTAAGCAACATGGGGTTGGAATTGTGGCTCAGTGGGAGAACGCTCACCTAGCACATGCGAGGCCCTGGGTTCGATCCTCAGCACCATATAAGAATAAAATGAAGATATTGTGTCCAACTACAACTTAAAAAATAAATATTTAAAAAATAAATTTAAGCAACATAAAATATATGGGGACCAAAACAAAGAACATATGTATTTTCACCAGAAGTTGAAATCGTAAGCCTTATTTATGGCAAAAATAATCTTATGTGTGTGGGGGGGAGTAAAGAGCATAAAATATATGTTTTAATGTTAAGCTTTGAAAGCAAAAAGGCCAGTATTCCCAGTGGATAGACTAATACAGTTTGGAGTGTGTGTGTGTGTGTGTGTGTGTGTGTGTGTGTGTGTGTTTGTGTGTGTGTGTGTTTAATTTTCTGCTAAATTGGAGTCCATCCTTCCATCATTTATCCATACATCCCTAAGCTTTGGTTGAGTGACTATGAAGAGCCAGGATTTTGGGGAATCCTGAACACATGGACACAACTAAGTTCTTTGCCCTCACAAAATTTGCTGTTGAGGGAAGGAGTTAGTAAATAAGCACAGGGTTTGAATTCTGGCCTTGGACCAGGCCATGGACCCAGAGGGAAGGACCAGAACTGGGATCAAAGAGTCCAGGGAGGTTTGTTGGGGCCAGTGGTTACTGAGGGACAGTTGGAGGTCACCAAACGAAGAGTAAGGGAGCCATGTTCCAGGTCCCGGGGACAGCATGGGCTAAAGGCCTGGGTGAGCATTTCTTCTTCAGAATGTGAAGGGAGACAGCGGTCAGTGGTAGAAGAGACTCGAGGCCAAGGAACTTTAAGATGGATGCAGTGGGAGCTTGTCTAACTGATGAGAGAGAGCAAGTCGAGGGTGTGGTCAAAGACGTGTGTGATTCAGGGGATGAAGGCAAGGGGCTCTGGGGTCCTGGAAGATGATATTCAGAGCATTGGAACCGAGATTCCTCAGGCGTCGAGGTGGTCCTGAGGAACACGAGCCAATCACAGTCCCAGTCAGGGCCCTGCTCACTCACCGTGGCAGTGGCTGCAGAGGCTAACGTAGTCCAGGGCTCCCCAGGGCTCCCTTTCCCTGCACTGCATGGGGGAGGTCGGTGGATCAGCACAGGCAGACCTGGGGAGAAGGAAAATCGGTTCACTGCTGAGCAGTCCTCTGTGCTTTTATAGCCTGGGGTGGGTGGGCAGAAAGTAGAAAGGGCTCATGGAATGGAGAAAAGTGCCCCAGCTCAGTCCCCAACAAGGAGGCTTCTGAGTAGAGGGACTAAGCTATGAATGCAGCTGTGCCTGTAAGCGTGGCTGGCTGGGTGGGAGATGGACCTGGGTCCATGGCGGCAGCTCCCTCCAGAGAACCACGTGCCCTGGCTATGCACCAGACCAGCAGGAGAGGGCAGCCAGGCAAAGCCTTGCCAACAGGAGGGGAGCTCCTCCTCCCAGGATGGAGGGATACAAGCAAGGATGAAAGTGCTATCACGAAGCCCGGATCCTCTCAGTCTGCCCCTCACTAGGTAATTAAAGAGAGCAGACAGCCATGTTTTACTTGGTGACACTAGGATTGTTCTTGTCATGGTTTATCCTTTCCAGTGTAATTCCGCACACATTACTGAAGTCACACAGGTTCAGCCATTGTTCTAGGCTTAGGGAATCTAAGGGGGGGGGGGGTAGTTCTGTTCTTTCTTTATAGTCGTATCTTGATTTCATGTCTTATCTTCATCTTTTACCATCTCTTCTCATTTCACCTCACGGATTTTATATCCCTTACCCAAAACCTCTTTTAGCCAGATGGTTTGTGGAGTACAGAATTTCCCAGATATTAGAAAGGTACTTACCACCCCCAGAGCCATCTGAATCAATACCCTGTAATCAGCACATTAATATTCCCATAGCAGAACACCAACCTTCAAACAGGATAAATAAAAACAGTTAGTCAGCCTTAGGTCAGATCAGATATCACCACTAAATAAACCACACAAACACACACACACACACACACACACACACACACAAAAGAACCTTTAGCAAATATAAATTAAATTCTGGAGTTGTAAGGAGGCCAACCAAGGTTCTGTGTGGAAGGTGTTGTATTCACAAGTCTACACTTCTTGCCACACAAGTCTTATTTTTCCTGCCTGCTCTATCACTTTTTTTAAAAAAATTCTAATTTGCTACATACAACAGCAGAATGCAATTCAATTCACATCACACCAACAGAGCACAATTTTTCATGTCTCTGGTTGTACACAAAGTTGAGTCACACCATTCGTGTTTTCCTACGTGTACTTAGGGAAATAATGTCTGCCCCATTCCACCATCTTTCCTACTTCCATGCCCCTTCTCTCCCCTTGGCCCTATCGAAAGATCCTCCATTCCTCCCATGCCCCCCATCCCATTATGGATCAGCATCCTTATATCAGAGAAAACATTTGGCATTTGTTTTTTGGGACTGGCTAACTTCACTTAGCATAACATTCTCCGACTCCATCCATTTACTGAAATGCCATGATTTTATTCTCTTTTAATGCTGAGTAATATTACATTGTATATGTATACCACAGTTTCTTTATCCTTTTATCTACTGACGGGTATCTAGGTTTGCTTCACAATTTAGTTGTGAATTATGCTGCTGTAAACATTGATGTGGCTGTGTCCCTGTAGTATGCTGTTTTTAAGTCCTTGGGGTATAAATCGAGGAGTGGTATAGCTGGGTCAAATGGTGGTTCCATTCCCAGTTTTCCAAGGAATCTCCATACTGCTTTCCACATTGGCTGCACCAATTTGCAATCCCACCAGCAATGTATGAGTGTGCCTTTTCCCCCCACATCCTCACCAACACTTATTCAGTTTGTGTTCTTAATAGGTGCCATTCTGACTGGAGTGAGATGAAATCTTAGTTTTGATTTGCATTTCTCTAATTGCTAGAGATGTTGGACATTTTTTCATATATTTGTTGATTAATTGTATATCATATTCTGAGAAATGTCTGTTCAGTTCTTTGACCCATTTATTGACTGGGTTATTATTTTTTTATGTTAAGGTTTTTGAGTGCTTTATATACCCTAGAAATTAGTACTCTATCTGATGTGCATGTGGTAAAAATTTGCTCCCATTCTGTAGGCTCTCTATTCACTTCATTGATTGTTTCTTTTACTGAGAAGAAGCTTTTTAGTTTGAATCCATCCATTTATTGATTCTTGATTTTAATTCTTGCTATAGGAGTTTTATTAAGGAATTTGGAGCCTAATGTGACATAATGGAGATTAGGGCCTATTTTTCTCCTATTAGGCACAGGGCCTCTGGTTTAAGTCCTAGGTCCTTGATCTGCTTTGAGATTTAGATTATTTCATGAGTTTTGTGCCTGGTGAGAGATAGGGGCTTAATTTCATTTTGTTGCCTATATAGTTCTGGTTTTCCCAGCACCATTTGTTGAAGAGGCTATCTTTTCTCCAATGTAGTTTTTGCTGCTTTTGTCTAATATAAGACAACTATATATTTTGTCTAATATAAGATAACTATATATATTGTGTCTGCATCCTCTATTCTATACCATTGGTCTACAAGTCTATTTTGGTGCCAATATTGTGCCGTTTTTGTTACTATTCCTCTGTAGTATAGTTTAAGGTCTGGTATTGTGATGTCACCTGCTTCACTCTTCTTGCTAAGGATTGCTTTGGCTATTCTGGGTCTCTTATTTTTCAGGATGAATTTCATGACGGCTTTTTCTATTTCTTTGAGAAATGTCACTGGGATTTTGATGGGAATTGCACTAAATGTGTATAGTGCTTTTGGTAACATGCTTATTTTGACAATATTAATTCTGCTTATCCAAGAACAAGAGAGATCTTTACATCTTCTAAGATCTTCTTTATTTTTTTTTCTTTAGCATTTGTACTTTTCATTGTAGAGGTCTTTAACCTCTTTCATTAAGTTGATTTCCAAGTATTTTTTTTTTTTTTTGCGTGTGTGTGTGTGTGTGAGGTTATTGTAAATGGGGTAGTTTTTCTCATTTCTCTTTCAGAGGCTTTAAATGCCTTTGATTTATGGGTGTTGATTTTATATCCTGTTACTTTGCTGAATTCATTTATGAGTTCTAGAAATTTTCTGGTGGAATTTTTGGGTCTTCTCTGTATAGAATCATATGGTTGGCAAATAGTGCTAATTTGAGTTCTTCTTTTCCTATCTGAATCCCTTTAATTTCTTTCATCTAATTGCTCTGGCTAGTGTTTCAAGAACTATGTTAAACAGAAGTGGTGAAAGAGGGGATCCCTGTCTTGTTCCAGTTTTTAGAGGGAATGCTTTCAATTTTTCTCTATTTAGAATGATGTTGGCCTGAGGCTTAGCATAGATCTGCTCTATCACTTTTTAGCTGTGTGACCCTGGACAGATCATTCACTGAGCTTTATATTGTTTTCATATCCAAAGTACAGGAAAGAAAGGGTGTTTTCCTCCTGTGTCATGTGTACCAAATAATAACATACAACTGGACCTAGAAAGCACTTTGTTAAGGTTTGATTATGCAGTGTGTTCTGTATTTGAAGTTGGAGATACCATCTGTGTCAGACAGGATGCTTTCTAGATCCCCCATGACGAAATCCCTTTGCATTCACTTTGGTTTTCAACCATTATAGTAATCAAGTGCCATTCCGTTTTTGGACAGCCCATGACTCAGCTGTGTCCTTCTGCATGATTACTGGACCATCCTGATGACAGCAGCTCAGCAGCTCTGCACCCCTAATCAGTAACTGAGCTGCTGACAGCATTGACATCCTGAACGGGTGCAGTTGGGGGAGGGGCTGGATTGCTCCTTGCATATGAGCATCATTAAAAGTTAAAGCTCTAAAAAAATAATCAAATTATTTTATAAGAAGTGTTCAAATTTTTACAATTGTAAAAGAGAGTCATGATCATTCCTAATCAAATGAAGCACCATCCATGGTGCTCCTTGCTGGCTAGGGATGCATTAGGAGAAATGATTCAAACACGTGCATCAACACCAGCTTTGTCGTCAGCACTGGTCTCTAGGGCTCACTTTTTCCCTGCTCCTGAAGCCGTCTTCCTTCTCATCTGGTGGTTGAATGCTTGGAGAGGGTGTGTTAATTATAGCATCGATGGAAGCACAGCCCATTAGGAAAACAAATTCTTTGTAAGAAAAATCACTTGATATACCATAAAGTAAAATAAGAATTGTGAAAACCCACAGTTTTTCATATTGTCTTGACATATTTAGTCCAGGCCATCTTGGGGGCTGGCTACCAGGAACATGCTGTGGAATGGTGCAGAAAAATGAACTGTGGAAGCATGTGTGAGAGACAGGGTGGCAGAGCATTCGCCTTGCAGAAAGGACGGGTCAGGCAGAGGCAGGAGCTTGGCTTGGCAGAGTGGGCTCAGGACTGGTGCCAGAGAAATCATTTTACTATGGCTGTCTCTCCACCTGGTCTGGATCCAGCCACCCAGTTGGTGAAAGCTCATCAGACTAGAGGTAGAACTGGACACTGGTTCAATTAGACCCCCTTGTACCTTGGGCTTTAGCAGCCTGCTGCAGAATCTCTAAGATGGCCTGGTGTGGACACATGAAGGCATTTTCCCCAGCCAGTTTTAGGAAGAGAAATTTGGAGGAGCAGAAAGAGCAGCAGCCCAGGTACACTAAGGGACCACCCAGTGCAGTGACCCTCAGATGAAGCACCAAAAATAATAGATGGCTGACCAAAATTTGATCCAATGTTCATAAGCTTATATGACGCACAGGATGTTCAAGTTACCCTTTAGCTCACTTTTAAAACACTCTTCTTCCTTCTTCTTGTATTAGGGATTGGGAAAATGCACAGATTCCGGAATCATGCTTAAACGCTTTTGATTATGCATATGGTCTTGGGTGACATTTAGTTGGTCCGACCTTCATTCATTTTTAAAATGGCAATAATAGACAATCAATACGATAAATGAAAACTCTATTTACAGATGATAAAACTGAAGCATGGTGTTTGTGCAACCCACCCAATGCTACACAGCTTGAAAACTGAATTGTAGCCATCTGTGGCCCCTCCCAACCATTATCTGTTAGGGCCCAGTGCACCCTGGCAAACATGCCGGAAGGAAGTCAGTTTGTCAGGAAATATTTACTGACTGCCAAGAATAGAAATATCTTTGTCAACCCATGCCTGGAAGGAAAGGCATCAGGGGTAGTTCATCACAAAATTCCTGCAGGACTCAATGACACCAAGGTGCATGAGTAATTAATATTGTTGGGGCATAGTCTGGGCTGATACAAGGATCTTATCAGGATCCTGGCCCTGCACCTGTTACAGGGTGCAGAAATCAGCATTGGTCAGAGAAGTTCCAAGACCCAAGGCAGGTGGAGGCTGCTCTGCGAGGCAGTTAGGGAACAGGAAGAATGAATGAAAATGCTGAAACTTAGCAGACCCATGACCCTCGAACACTGTCAGGTACCACATGCCAGATTCTTTCTTCTTCTGTGGTTCATTCCAGGGTCCCCAATGTCCTCCATCATTGTCCTTATCTAATCTCATCAGAAGTACCTGAATAACCTTGCCATGAAGGCATTGACTGGAAGTAATGGACATCTTGACTTTGACTGACTTCAATAATTAGGAAATTTATCTCAAAATTCAAGAGATGAGGTAGATTAGATTTGAGGGAGTCATGACTCTAGAAATCTTTCACGGAGATTCTCTTTGTTGTGGTCTGGGTTGAATTGTGTCCCCTCAACCCCCAAGAAGATATCTTGAATTCCTAACCCCCAGTACCTCAGAATGTGACATGTTTGGAAATAGGAGCAAATGGAGGTAAAATGAGGCCAATAGGTGAGCCATTCAGTGTGACTGGTGCTCTTATGAAAAGGAAGATGTGGACACAGACAGACAGGCATGGAGGGAAGCCGACGTGAAGATACATCAGGAGATGTCATACATTTTAAGTGGCATCTGCAAACCAAGTAACACCAAGGAATGCTGACAAATACCTGCAGCCAAAAGACACAAGAGAAGATTTCCCCCAGGGTCCATCAGATAGAGCAGAGTCCTACCAACACCTTCATCTCAGACTTCTAGCCTCCACGGCTGGGAGACAGTACATTTGTGTCATGAGCCACCGCATTTGCATCACCTTGTCACAGAAACCTGGCCCACTAGTTGCCTACTCCATACTGTCTTCCAGGGTTAGAAAAGTGGAAGTAGAATCCCCAGGCTTCATGATAACAGGGGAGTAAGTGGGTCTTCACTTTCCGGGTCTCATTCTTAGGAAGAAAAGGTTTCCCAATCTCATCCCTTCTGTGTTAGTCACTTTTTATCAGCATGAACAAAATACTCAACAAGAACAACTTAGAGGACCAAAAGTATACTTTCACTCATGGTTTCAAAGGTTTAGTTCATGGTGGGCCAACTCCATTGCTCTGGGCGCAAGGTGGTAGAGAACTTCATGGCATAAGTGCATGGTGGAAGAGCAGTGCTCCGTTCACTGCATTCAGAGAGAGAGGGAAAGATCCATGTTTCCTGAGCATGCTACTGGGACCCACTTCCTCTAGCCATACCCATCTGCCTATGGTTACCACCCAGTTAATCTATTCAAACTTGGATGGACTGATTTGGTTAGAGCTCTCATAATCTAATCTTTTCTCCTCTGAACAGTCCTGCATTAACAGGAGCTTTTGTTACAGCTTTTGTTACTTCTGTGTTAGTCACTTTTTATCAGCATGAACAAAATACTCAACAAAAATGACTTAGAGGACCAAAAGTATACTTTCACTCATGGAAACAGGATCTTTGTGGGGAACACCTCATATCCATATCCAAGCCATAACATTCTGCCCCAGGCCCCTAAAAGCTCATGTCTATCTCAAAATGCAAAATTTATTTAGTTCCTCTCTATTCAGTTGCACAGAGTAAGCATGACCATTATGAAAGGAAGGAATAAGGACATATAAAGAAGGATGGGACCAAGACGAGATCCCAAACCCAGCCAGGCAGATAGGTCCGCTAATTCTGCATACAGCGTGGACGTGAGTTGTGCTCTCCAAAGGGCTTGGGCAGCTCCACCACTCTGGTCTTGCCAGATGCACTTATGGCTTCACATATCCTGGCTCTCTCCACAACCCGCAGCTTTCCTTGGCAGACAGTCCATGTCATCATAATCTCCATTATCTTTAGCTTCTGCTTTACAGCTTAATTCATGACTCTCTTAGGGGAAGCCTTCAGGAATTCTGACCCTGCTACACTTTGCCTAACTGGATCCCAGGCCTTCCTTTGAAATCTTGGTGGAAGGCTCCATGACCCAGCATTCCACACTCCTACAGAATCAATACCACATGGATTACACCAAGATCGGCCACCAGCTAGCACAGGAACTAGGATCCCTGAAATCATTGCTGCATATCTATGAGCATGGCCTCTGCGTACCTGTGAGGCTGAACATGGTGAAATAACTCTCTAGGATCCCTGTGCGAGAAGAATAATTGTCAAAGCAGAATTTTTTGTCAAAGTTTTTCCTTTTGCACCCTTAAGACTGCAGTAGGTATGGTTTTGCAGATTTCTGAGATGCTCCAAAGTAATCATTCTTATTGTCTCTGGGCAAAGTACTAGTTAGCATCACCAACTGAATGCTGTATTGTCTTGACATTTTGTTCATCAAATCAATTTGTCCATCATTTTACATTCAGCTTCACACAGAGTCTGAGGATGACAGGGGCCAAATATGGCCAATTTCTTTGCCATAATGTAACACAAGTGGCCTCTAGTCCAGTTTCCAATAGAATCCTGGTTCCCCTTTGAAACCTCACTGAACAGAGTCTTTATTTTCCACATTCTGATTTTCTGGATCCCACCAGAAACACCCATTAAGGTTCATTTACAACATTCTAAAGCTTCAGCCTGTACTTCCCGACTTTTCCAATTGCCTCCCACAAACCAGCTTCAAAGGCTTCTGAAGTACTTGGTCAAGTTAGCCACAGAGATGATCCTATTTCTTGGAACCATTTTCTATGTTAATCAACTTTTCATCCTATGATCAAAATACCTAACAGGAACAACTTAGGAGAGGAAAAGTTTATTTTGGCTCACAGTTTCAGAAGTTCAATCCCTAGTTGGACCATTCTGTTGCTATGGGCCAGAGATAAGGTGGAGCATCCTGGCTGAATGCATGGCAGAAGAGCACTATTCCCATCTTGGAGGCCAGGAAGCAGGGCTTGAGGGAAGGCTGTGTAGGGAACATAAGCCTTCAGGGGCAGGCCCCCAGTGATACACCTCCTCCAGCCACACCCCTTCTGCCTACAGATACCACACAGTCCATTTACACTAGGATGGACTGATTAGGTTACAGATCTCACAATCCAGTCATTACACCTCTGAATATTCTTGCATTAACACAAAGGCATTTGCAGGACACTTCATATCCAAATCATAACACCTTCTAGTCCCAGAAAATATGCTTTCATCTCTCATTGGCAGGGTTAGGTATCACAGTTATTCCTGATCTCTGACGAGGTGTCTGTGATTAAAATGACTGGCTTAGATTAATCACATGGGAAGGAATGAGTGTGGGGGAGACAACCATAAAAATGCTAAACAGGACAGAGCAAACCTAGAGAGGATTTCTCTCTTATCTTTGTCTCCAAGGCTCCTGTATGCCCTATGCAAACTGGGGATGCAGATAAATATATGAGAGAAATATGTGTTTAATTTCTCTCATCAGATGCATCTGGGCCCCAGATCCTTCCCAAGATTTCCAAATAGGCATTTGCAAAGCAGCCAGCCTGGGACTGGGCAGAGAATGATCAGCCAGAGATTCCTGCTCTCCCTATGATTCTGGCCACTTTCTATCATATGTCACAGACACTTATGCACAGGTACTTAGAAGTCGATAGTGCTGTGTATCCCTGCCCCTCCTAAGCCCTAACACTGTGTGTGTGTTTGTAGGGGATGGGAAGGAGATCATAGGCACCAGAGAGTCAGAGAGAGGGAGACAACCGGCAGAGCATCGGCATAGAGTCCCAGGAGATGGAATAAAAGCACTTGAATGTTTCTCAATGGAACAGAAAAAGACAATGATTCATTGATAGAATTTAATAAACAACTTTATCATCCCATGTCAATAACTTTCTAGTTTGAACCAAACAGAAATTCTGTTAAATAGAAATAACAAATGCAACTGAATCCTGCTATGAGGGAATATTCAACAGCTCCTGTTTTTTTTTGAAATGAATAAATTGTATTATGAGGATAATTTAGATTAAATTTTCATGATGGAACAGCTCGTATAGGTCACAAGACAGATTGGCACAAGCAAGCAACTGCAATCTTTCTGTAACGAAAACAAATTGCATGCTTTTCTGTGGTTGCCTAATGAAAGATGATAAGTACAATTTCAATAAGGTTTTGCTCAGTTTCTTCCTACATTTATTACATAAAGCAACTGCCTGTAAGTTACTAAGTACAGTATTCATTGTGCATCTTTAACCATTGCAGTATCTTTATTCCTCCTAATCCTCTACTTTTATTATAATAAACAGGCCTCATTTGTTTTGTAATTGTGCAAACGAAAATAATTTTTATTTATAAGTAATATAACCTCCATAACATGAGCTACTTGAATTTTAATGTGATTTATTTGATACAGTTTTTCTTAATTTGCATTCTCTAAATGATACTTATTTGCTTTATTGAATTTTCACTTATGAAATCATGTCCCAAAGAGTTATTATACAGTAAAAGCAATAAATGCTATAAAACACTTAGTTATAAATTAATTTCCCTGTTTCTTTTCAACCATCAAAATGATTAATCATGCTTTAAGTCATATTGAAATTATTACTGGGAAATTTGAAGAAAAAACTCACTCCTAAATTTTCTTTAATTATTTGCCAGATGTAACTAGAGATCACCACATTTTAATAAATTCAAAATTTATTTTAACTTCAAAAGTAATAATCAATATCGCTGGCATTTTTATTGATTTTTTTCTTATTGTTTTTGTCTTTCATTTATTTTTAATTTTATCTAAAATATAGTTTAGACATGCAAAAAGATACAAAGAATAACAAAACAGGAATTAGAGGTATAATTTAATGGTAGAGCATTTGCCCAGCATGCATGAAGCCCTTGGCTCAATCCTAAACTATGCAAAAATTAAAATAAAAATAAATAATTACCTTAAAATATTTTAAAATTTAAAATATTAAAAATATTAATATTAAAACCCACACAGGGCTTAACTAGCACAACATTACAGTAGATCTGATGTCCCTGGGTGCTTCTCTCTGATCACTTTTATGTTTCCTCATGGAAAATCACTTTTCTGATTTGGATGTTTATGTTCTTAGTACCTTTCTTTATGTTTTTAGTGCATATATAGAAATAAACTCAAAGTAATGCATCTTTTTGCATAGAGCTTACATTTGTCTTATATTGTCTTAGACTATACTATATCTTCAGATAATTGCTTTTATTGTTCAACATTATATTTGTGAGATTTGCCTATATGAGTGCATGTAGCTGCATTTCATTTATTGTCATTACTGTATAATATGCCACTGTATGTGGTATCATAAATATTTTGCACTATTTGTATAGACACTATACAATTTATGTTTCCATTCATTTATATGGTAGATAAATTCTAAGATGACTCTAATGATATATGTCCTCTAATGTATATGCTCTATATAATCTCATCCCCTTGGATGTGGGTGTGGGTGAGGATGTGGGCAGAACTTTTTGATCCTGCTAGTATATTGCTGATCATTTAATGTTGAATCAACCAAAATGGAGAGCATCTTAGGTAGACATGACCTAATCAAAAGTGCTGAGTCCTTCTTGAAGAAGGAGTTATGAAACAGGAAAGGGTCTTCTGTTGACTTTGAGGAGGAAAACTGTCATGTTGTGGATAGCCCTGTGGCTAGGACCTGTGAGTGGCCTCAAGGAGCTGGGCATGACCCTGAACAACAGCCATCAAAAAATCAGGACCTTAAGTCTTACAACCCCAAGGAAATAAATTCTGATAACACAAATGAGGATGATTGAGACCAGCCCTATAAGGCCAAGCTCCAGCTAACACCTGGGTTTCATTCAGCTTTTGAGACTTCGAGCAGAGAACACAGATGTACCATCCCCGCACTTCTGACCTACAGAAACCACAAGATAATAGTTGAGTGCTATTTTACGTGGCTAAGTGTGTAGTAATTTGTTATGCATTGGTAGAAAACTAATGCACCCAGATGTTCGATGTTGGTTTCTAAATTTTGTGAATCCGAATGGTGCTGTTCTGAACATTCTCACACATTGACTTGTGCACATGTGAAGTAAATGTTTTACAATACGTAACTATGAATAGAATTGCTAGATCTTAGAATAAACATATCTTCAACTCTAATAGAATTGATAAGCCATAGACGTAGCAGTCTATCCAGCAGCAGTGTTTGAGTGCCTCCTTCCTCACAACTTGCAACACACAGTCTTGGCAGGACGGGCACATATGCTGTGGCTTTGCTTTGCTTTAAACACTTAGCTCTTCACTTAACTTGAATTGATTTTTGTGGCTGATGTGAGACAGGGAGCGATTTTATCTTATTTCAGTGGATAACCACTTGTTACAGCACCTTATTGACTTGTCTCTCCATTCCCCTCATTTCTGCACTGCCAGTTGGTTTAATAATAGGATTCCATATTTGAGTGGCTGGCAAGACATGCGGACTGTCCTTCATTTCCTTGTGCCATTGAATTCTCTTTCTGAACACCTTCCTCTCTGAGAGTGAAGGCTAATAAAAATCTAGCTTTGCTCCAGTATCTCAGCTAGCAATCTCCACCTGTCAAGGTTCCATGACTTTGTGCTTATTTCTGACACAACATTAAAAACCAAAGCCTACCAGAGATCAGAAATTCTCTAGGGAAGGGGATTTAGCTGCTCCTTAGTTTTTGATTCTTGGCATTTCCATTATTTTGTTGGGATCCTAACAAGGTCTTTAAATGGATGTTAGTTTCATTCTACCTATAATTTTCTGGGGGTTTTAACTCATTTTTCCCATACATGATCAGAAACTGAGGTTCACTAATAAATTTTTGAGAAGAAAAAAAAACACTCCACTATCTTTCTTCCAGGTGTTTTTTTTTAATTTGTCCTTTTTAGCTATACATGAGAGTCTATTTTGCCATATTTTTTGCAAATGTGAAGAGTATTTTATTCTAATTAGGATCCCAGTCTTGTGGATGTACATGATGTTGAGACTCACTGTGGTGTATTCATTGATGTACATAAGAAAGTCATGTCAGATTCATTCCACTTTCTTCCCTATTCTTATCCCCCTCCCTTTCCTTCATTCCCCTTTGTCTAATCCAGTAGACTTCTCTTCTTCCTTGCTCCTTGTTGTGTGTTAGCATCCACATATCAGAGAGACCATTTGGTTTTGGGGGATTTGCTTATTTCACTTAGCATGGATCCTTCCATTTATCAACAAATGTCATAAGTCATTCATCTTTATAGCTGAGTAATATTCCTCTGTGTGTGTGTGTGTGTGTGTGTGTGTGTGTGTGTGTGCATGCGTATTATCACATTTTCTATTCATCTGGTGAAGGGCACCTAAATTGGCTCCATAGCTTAACTAATGTGGCTTAAGCTTCTATAAACATTTATGTGGTTACTTCACAGTTGTATGCTGATTTTAAGTCCTTTGAATGTAGTGAGGAGGGATATACCTGGGTCAAATGGTGGTACATTCCTAATTTTTTGAGGAGTCTCCATACTGTTTTCCAGATTGGTTACACCAATTTGCAGTCCCACTAGCAGTATATGAGTGTGCTCTTTTTACCACATTCTTGCCAACATTTATTGTTATTTGTATTCTTGATAATTGCCATTCTGACAGAAGTAAGATGTGTAATCTCAAATATAGTTTTAATTTTCATTTCTCTACTTGCTAGATATGTTGAACATTTTTCATATATTTTGACTATTCATATTTCTTCCTCTGTGAAATGCCTGTTCAGTTCCTTTGCCCATTTATTGGTTGGGTTATTTGTTGTTTTAGTGTTAAGTTTTTTGAGTTCTTTGTAGATTCTGGAAATTAATGCCTTATTGGAAATGTGGGTGGCAAAGATTTTCTCCAATTCAGTAGGCTGTCTCTTCTCACACTTGGATTAGTTTCTTTGCTGTGAAGAAGATTTTTACTTTGACATCATACCATTTATAGATTTTTTAAATTTTACTTCCTATACTTTAGGAGTATTGTTGAGAAAGTCAGTTTGAAAGCCAACATGATAGATTGTTGGGCCTATATTTTCTTCTAGTAGGCACAGGGTTTCCCAGATAATTAATTTTTATGGACACCACCTGAGGCATGCCACCCAAGTGTTTGTCTTCTCCATTCCAAATCACATTTCTTTGCCTTCATTTGCATTAAGTATATTGTATCCTTTTTGAGTCTTACACATCGTGTTTATACCACCCCGCCCATCACTACATCACTGAAAATCACTTTTCACAAAATATCTGATGCATCCATTTATAATGAAGTCTAGATAATCATATTCCTGGATGTCACCATTCATAATTCTGTTAGTATTCTTCATGAAATATACAGACATAAACAAACGTACTACCTTCTCCATAGCATAATCAAGAACCTAAGGAAAAACTCAACTTATCCCACAGTAGAAAGCATAAGAGTAGACTAGTTCAACTAAAGAGAAAGGTGAAATATGCTACCATAGATGTACTCAGTTTGAAAGTAATATCTAACATGCCCTGGAGATTATTTACAAATTCTGGGAACTTACTATGGGCCCAACCACTCTGATTCCAAATGTCATCTAATTCTCATCAAAGGAAGGGATTGCTTCCAAGGAAATAGGTAAAGCTTTAGGGGTAAATATGATTCCAATGGATAAAGATTTGGGTTCTGACATGGCATTACACGAGGACATTCTTTATAAGGGAGTTTGAATGATTAAATCAGAATCACAAGGGAAACCTGTGGGCAAGGGCCACATTGGCAGGCTGAGGTCAGCCCACTGAGGGTCTCCAGTGGTTGGAATTGTGGCTTGGGAGAGCATTGGAAATGTATGCTCTTTCTTACTTATTTCTTTCCTAGAGAAAAACTGAAGAATGATTTTTGAGGCAGGTCACACTGGAAGACATGTTATTTCTCTGAGGGGTGTATTTTTAGTGAACAAAATTCATTTTTATTGACCAAAGACAAAAATTTATGACCCATTGAAGATTTTCAGGCATCATTGGAGATATCTTTTTAATGTTTTGTGTGAGGCCATTACTGTGTCAAATCTTTCACAGTCTCATAAAGTGAGTCCCATCTGAGGATTTAGAACAAATTGCTATCCATGCCTGGACATGACTGTGCAAAAAAACTAGCAATTTAGTTTAAAATTTAAAGTAGCCATCTGTCTCCTGCCCCAAAAGAGCCTTTAAAATTAACCTTATCTCTTTTCTGCTGTAAAGGCTCTTTTTTTGTTGTTGTGACATTGGGCTGGGGTTGTGTGTGTGTTGCTCTTATTGGATTTGTTTTTGTGGTGACTCATCAGTGGCACACTGATAATACTCTGTGCGTCTTTTAGTGGGTGACTTCAATGCTTCATGAATCACATGGAGAAGGCAGTCTCTTCCTGTTGTTTTGTGCTGACATCATTGGTCAACGGCACACCAGTTACTGGAATTATTATTTCCCTTGACAAAGCATAGTTACATTCTGCCCTTAATCCCAGAAGTGTCTTCTTTTGGCGAAGACCATTTTTTTCCCTCTGATCACCTTATGGACATTCTTATTTGCAGTTTCCCAACCATTAATTGCCATATTATATTAACATTATTTTAGTAAATCCATCTTCTCTATTGTACCAACCTCAAAACTAAATGAGAGCCGTTAATGGGAAGTAGTTGTGTTTTAGCCTATGAGGATGAGTAAATATGTTTTCACTGATAATAAGATGAATGTATTATTAAGTATTTCATTGAGTCATGCCCACAGAAAAATACAATCTATGAAAAATACTATTTATAGTTGGACTCTTTATTCTCTCATGGCTACCTACAACAGCTCATCAATAAACAATAGATAAAAAGGCATCATTTAGAGGATTGTTAGGAGGGAAACAGGAGATAATAGACAAGAATTAGTTAACACTGTTCTTGCAGTCAATGACTAGTAACAGCTGGTGTCATTCTTAAATGGCACAGAAAGCCAACTTCTAGTCATGGCATACTAAATTCCAAGCAAATTAAATAATTCAACATACCAAGGTTCCTCCCAGAAATGATTGGGGAATTAACTAAACAGTGGGTACCCTGTTTTTCTACTATATGAAAAGTTTAAAACTTTAAAAGTAGTCCCTGATTTGAGTCTAGAATATCCTTTTTAGTCAGTCTTTTGCAAATTTCTGCAAAAATGCAATATAGATATATAGATATACAGATCAGAAAAATAACACTAGCTGCCAAGTTATTGGCAGAATCTGAAAGAGTTTGTCATTAACTGTTTCCAATAGGGAACTTCACAGAGGACTGACTACTCAATAACTGATGAAGAGATTCCTTCCTTCCTTCCTACACACTTCTTGGGTGTGACACTCAGATCCCTAATGAACTGAAAGACAGAGCTGTCCACCCCCTGCAGACAACTGCTCTATAGCTTCTTCATAAATCAGCTTTAAAACTTGTAGGAAACAGGATGGGATAAAGTGTAGGTGTGCACACTTGTGAGCGTGCATATAGCTGAGCAGGGTTGGGGGAACAGATGGGGTGGGGAGGAGAGGAGGGCCCCCAGGCACGTGAGGTGAATGGGTTATATCCTATAATCCTAAAATGTGCAGTACAAAAGGAAAAGAGCTGTGCCCATGGGGACTGGACACAGCAGTCTGGCCGCTGGTTCAGACCTAGGTCTGCAGCACAGCTCTTGTTTTGGCTGTGGCTTGTTTTGTTGTCATTTCTGTTTCTCAATGCCGTCATCTCAGAGTCCATGAGACAAAGACAGTGGGCAAAGGACAACAAGAGATGGACTTGACGAGCTTCTGAGAAAACTCTAGAAATTTAGCAATAATGTGTGCATATTAATATGAACCACCAAAAGAGCATTCTCTTAACAATTTACACAAATGCCACATTTTCCCTCTCTTGGGATAAATCAAGTCATTTCAGAGCATAAGAAAGAATGTTTTTCTGCTTTATTCAACCAGGTAAAAGTTATTATTCTTATAAATAAACAGTAAATGATAAAAATAAATATTGTGTTTTGCCTTGTTTAAAAAGACTATAATGTAGTCAACAAGGATTACAGTAAGTCAAATGTAAATTAATTATTTCAAATAATTAAAAGGAAAATAAAACCCAAATTAAGATGAGAACAAAATGAGACCCAAAACACCCCAAAATCTCACCATCAGGACATGCATGTTCCCGGAGTTCAGGAGCAAGTCTGACTGGGATTTTTCTAGCAAATATATACCTGGATAGGGAGGTAAATGTGTTCATGCAAGTTCTACAGGGATTGGGATGTGCATCCTCGTCCCAGGGGAGGCATAAGTAGCTCTGATGAAGTCTAAAACCATATTTCCCCAGTGGGCATCCTTCTCTAAGGAAACAGTTCCTGTACAGGAATACTTTCCACATGTGGGGTAATAAGAACTTTGCATAGGTGGATAGAGAACAGTACACGTGCTATACACCTACATAGATACCACTGGCATCTCAGATAATCATCCAAAACTCCATCAAGAAATAGTATATGTCATTCAAAAAGAAGCAAAGAACATTGTCAATCATTGGTGAGAACCAGCAAGAAAACATAGAAGGCTACAATTAAGAGCATGATTTAGGGTTAACGGGCAGGTGAAACCCTCTATACCTATTGAAACAAAATATGGCAAAGAAAAGTATCACAATGAAGAATTAAAAGACTAAAATTATTAAACGGGATTATGTTGAGGTTACTAGAGCTCCTTTATGTTAGATTTCAAGTAATCAAATGCAGAGAGCAAAAAGAAAACATAATCTTAATGGTCAAGGACTGTCTAGACTAACAGAATAGATAAATCATAAGGAAGAAGGATAAATATGAATTTTAAAACAAGACAAAAAATAATGACGATGACTACCTTCTAATACAAAGGAAACTATGAAAATACAACTTTAATTTTCTATCCGTGCCAGTAAGAAAATGTCAAAGGAAAAAGGTTGTTATTTTTGGCTTTGGCTGACAGTGATGCCAGATACCAAGGAGCTTGGGTGGCAGTGCAAACGTGTGCCACTCTTCTGGGAGTCCCTGTTTTTCTTATATACCCAACACTAAAAAGCATTTTGCTCTTTGATGTAGTAATTGTGTTTCTAGACATCTACTATAGGAAGGTGACCAGAGATGTGCAGGAAGACAGGAATTAGGTGATGTTTTACAAAATATAATGTAATCTCTCTTACATTATCTGCTATTGTCAAGTTTGAAACAGGCTTAATGTCCAGCCAACTGAAGCATCAAAACAAATTTTGACATATAATGACATTGTGTCATTATCAAAAGTATATTTTACAACTAATGAGACAAGTCACAAATGGTGATGAGAAAATGTTAACCAGAAGAGCATAAAACAGAACTATATTTGCAGCTGAATTCCATTTTGTCTCAAACATTTTTAAATGGCTAGAAAAAGAACTGGTGGAATATTCAAATTCTAAAACCAATTACTAAAAAAATATATGCAATCTCTTGTTTGAATTATGAGTAACTTTTTATCTATTCATTTTAGTATTTTCACATTTTCTACAATGAATGACTTCTTAGTTTAAAAACAGAAATATATGGGTAAATAGATAAAAAATCTTTACAGTTATGTCACAGAAAAATAATGATTTTTAAAAATTGCAAATACATGAATAAGTACAATTTTAAAAGAAAAGTATATAGACATACATATGTAGTTGCATTTATAGTAAGACTAATTTTAGTCTTTGATTTGCAAAATCCATTTTATCAATATCAAATTATTTCAGTTAACTATAAACAACTATCAACTTTATTTTCAAGATATCAGAATATTGTATGAGCACCATCAAGAAGAAAGGATGGCTTTGAAATTTAGGTTTGTAGAACAACAGAGCAGGCAAGATAATTTTCAATAAGGCCCTTCATGAACTAATTGATTAGAAGAAAAAATTCATTATGTAGGTCATTTTTTCACATAATAAAAAATATAGGAGTAAAGAAGACAGGAATTAGGTGATATTTACAAAATTTCAGATGTGATACTTTTAAAAATTAAACACACTTTTTACTGGACACAAGAAAATAAGCAGGGAAAACAGTAGCCAAGTTTCCATACTTACAAAGAGAGTAATGATAGGCAAACTCCACATCTAAAATGAATTTTACTTTAATATTCAACAAAATAAGTATTTCTCTGATCAAACCTGCTTTCTACTTAAAGGTAAGTAAACACACACACAAAAAAATCTTGTTCTTGAGCATAGTTATACAAATACTAAAAAAATACAGTGAAATTTCTTGGGTAGATTGGGTGGTATTTTAGTTATAGCAGTCTTTTAATAAATCCTCAGATTATTTAACAATAGGATATGCATCTGTGTTTTTAGGAACACTATTTTATATATATATCACTGAATTAGTATTGCACCAAAAGTAAAATATCAACTTTCATCTGCACTCTTATAGCACATATTTGCCAAGGAAATGCATGATTTACATTATGAAAATTTAATATGACTGACATTAGCAAAATCACTAATTAAGAAATAGGGCATAAATACTCCAAGAAATCTGACAGTCTGTTCTATGAAGAAAATTAATTCAGGAGTCCCCTATTTGCATAAATCTCCAGGTCTCATTTTCACAGCTGTTTGTTCTGTCAGCTAGATGGTTGCATTTCAAAATTATTTTAACATAATCGGTGGGAAGTATACCTTTCAACTAAAAATATCATGCTCTGCAAGAAAGATTGTTAAGGGAAAAATGTAAGTTCATTTAGTTCATCTTAATATTTTTTATTTTAAAATAAATGTTTTAATGAAGGAACTTTTAACATTTGAGTCTCAAATTACTAAAATATTTTATTAAAATATATTTTGCAATTTTAGACTTCATTACAATGAAAAGGTTGTGTCTTTTTCATGTGAAGAATTGTTAATGAGGAGAGTTTAATTTAGCAGAGAACAAAAAGTTCTGAAAGTATCTATTTTTTCATTAATCAATGGAGCATGATATGGAGTTCTAGATATCTTATACTCTGTCTAGATATACAGATATATGTATACTTTGTATGCTAGACAAAGGTGATATAAAAACATTAATTAGAATATAATTTAGATAATAGAAAGAGATCAACAATTTCAGATTTTAGTATATCCCTTACCTTCAATATCCAGAAGGACATCAGGAATTTGATGTCAACAGATGCCAGTCTGGACACACAGCAATGTCATTTGCTTCCAATAAGACTGAGTTAATCATTGAAGACCTCGGAACTTCAGTTCTATATCTGCAGTAGGGTCTACATCACCTACAGAAACTTCCTCACTGAGTAATTACCTAGATGACATTAAATAATGGACCAGTATCTGCTTTGGCATCTGCTAAGAGTCACACAAATACTCTTCCTGGTTCAGTATCTCTGTTCTTGTCATTTAATTTTCAATGAACAGAAATCCTGGGAAACTATACAAATCCATGATCTTGTCTACAGTGTCATTTAGGGTATTGCATTCAAAGTGACCACAAGCATGGCCAACAAGAGAGATGACTGGGTACACCTACAGATATTTTCATTACTAGAAAAAGATTCACTGGTTTTTGCAAATGAGCTTCTAACATTTTTTTTTTCTTTTACTCTTGAAATTACATTTAAGTGTAGACTCTACTTAAAGTAATTTGCTGCTGGAATAGGCATAACGTTCTGATGTCTGCTTTGCTTCTAATTATGTTCAAGCTCATTTTGACATTTGAGGCCAATTACATTAGTCTAGATTCAGCATGACTTTTCCTTAGTCATCTAAAATTTGACCAGTAAACAGTTTTCTCCTCTCTCTTTTTATTCATTTGAATAGGATGCTTTGCAACAATCATATGCTGGGAATTACAAGAGCAAATAAATAATGTGGATTTATTTAGATTTTAAAAAAAAAGAAGAAGAAGAAGCACAGAATTTCTTGGTCTTTCTTGCCAACATGAAAAGCAGCTACAGAATTGACTGAAACTAACAGTTTCGATTTTATTTCTTTCTAAATTACTAGGAATAAGACATGGAGTAATTGTTTTTGAGAGATATTGATATTTTCAGTGCATATTTTCTATTAACACAAGGGTCATTGATTTCAACAGACCTCTAATTTCAAAAGAGTTCACACAGGCAGAGATATATGTGGTTCCAAAAACTTTGTTGTTCAAAAGTCACTAATAATTAAACCTGCAGAATAGGAGTCCTCAACACAATTCCAGCACTGTTTCATTGCTATAAAATCTCAGTCTATAATGATGACTTAGGACAAAGAACAAAACGCTTTGTTTACTGATCTCTTTATTTTTGCTAAATCTATTATATAGTTTATTCCGTAAAAGACTCAGATGAGTCTACAGCACCAAAGGGTAATTTATAATGTCTATTAGTAACAAAAATTCACTATAACTTTTATGATTTTTATAGGTATACTCTGGTATGGAAAAACAGACTGGAAAAAAATATTGTCTAAAAACAAAGTTTCCCAAATGACTGCCATTAACAATTAATAGATAAAAAATATGGGACACTCATAGATGGAAGATATATTAGGATGAAATAAAATGATGCCATCAAAAACACTGCCAAGTTTTCAAAATCATGTTATCTAAAGGAAATTTTCCTTAAAAATACATTTTACCCTGTATAATTTTTTTAGAGAGAGAGAGAGAGAGAGAGAGAGAGAGAGAGAGAGAATTTTTTAACATTTACTTTTTAGTTCTCGCCAGACACAACATCTTTGTTGGTATGTGATGCTGAGGATCGAACCCGGGCCACACGCATGCCAGGCGATCGCGCTACCGCTTGAGCCACATCCCCAGCCCCCTGTATAATTTTTGAGCTTTACAAAAATGGAATCACATTATATATGACACGGAAAGTTTTAAGTTACAAATATGTAGAGGAATTCTAAAATATTTGAACCAGTGTGATAGAAATTTTTTTTTAATGGAACGGTTAACTTTTTGACAGATTTTTACATCATCATTTACAATGCTACCTGTACAGTGCTTTAATGTTCATCAGATATTCACACACACTTTATTTTGACTCTCAAAACAACCTTTAGTGAATAATGATATGATTGTGAATTTAAGGAGGATTGATGTTAGAATGGCTGTGTGTTTTACTGAGAGCCACCAATGCAGTCAGCAGTTTAACCTCAGATGTCTGCAGAAGAAGCTGGCCTTTGGCCCTCTGCCTCACCTTTCTATAGGATTCACAGCATCATAGCCTTCACCCTCACCCCCCTCAATGTCTACCTTAAATGGTGTAGTTCTTCTGCTGTCCTTCTTAGAACTAATACAGGAGTGGCCACAGTTAGACCAAAAGAAGTCTCGGAAATCTCCTGAAGTTTTGAAAACTGCGAAGACAGCGAAGAGGGCTGCCTGGCCATGTTGAGAGCCCCCTGGAGGCTGTGGTGGAAGAAAGCCCATTTCCCTTGGTCTAACTTCCTCCACAGTGCAGCTGGATGGGCAGGTACAGCCCGGGGGAGTTAGATTCACCTGTGTTGACAAAAAAACAATAGAGAGAGGTGGAATCTGGAGAGCAGGAAAAAGTGTCATTGAATTGATGGATATTGGAATTCTACCTACACCAAATAAGGAAGGACTTGAAGAAATGACTAATGCCATTATGCACAATTCAGTTTAGACATAGTAAGGGGCGGCTCTTGGGACATTTATTTACTGTGAGATTTTAAATATGCTAACTGCCATTTTAATGGATTTTTCAATCCCTAATCCTCTGTAAGATCTTCATCTTGTCAGTTATGATTGTGCCAATCAGTGCATATTTTAGAAATTTTATCCCAACACTAATTAAGTTTACCATCTACTTATGTCCTTTTAAGTATCGTTAAAGCTTTAAGTAGTTCAGTAAGTTTTAAATAAAAGGTTTTAAATAGCAAAAAAAAAAAAAAAAACAACAAAACGTTAACAAAATATTAAAAGATCATGAGATCTTTGGGTTTTTAGAAGATACACTCCTCTACAAATTACTGCTATTTATGTAGGAAAAAAGAAACAGGAAGATTGAAGAGGTGAATAATTAAGGCAATTAAAACCCAGGGAGATGTCACTTTGGGACTCAGTGAATCCCATCAAGGCAAGGCTATTTTAGGTCTGTCTGGTAGTAAGAACAGCAGGGATGCTCTCAGTAAATGGCTGAACTACTCTATAAGTTGTCAAATGGATTTCATTTTGAAAGCAGTTTTTTTTTTTTTTTGGAAAGAGTTCTTTGAATCAGCTAAAGATAAAGAAAATAGATGCAAGTTCTATTGTGAATTCAAAGTACAAGCGTAATGTGAATTGTATTTCTCACTGCATTTTAAAAAAGTTAATGTGTTTTAGAGTAAATACCTTGTTTTTACATGGATTTCTATACAAACAATAAAAAAGGAAGTAAGTGTAATTTTACAAGAAAATATGTTTATAGCAGCATTATTCATGATAGACAAAAAGTGGAAACAACACAGATAATCAAAACTGATGAAGAAATAAATGTGGTATACCTATACAATGAGATTTTACCAAGTAATGATATTTGCTACAATATAGACAAACCTTGTCCATGAAGTGATTTTTCTCATAGAAAATGTCCAGAGTAGGTAAATCCACAGGGATAGTAAGAATATTAATGGCTGCCAAACGCCGTAGACAGGAAGGAGGGGAGTGGCTGCCGGTGGGTGTCTATTTTCTCTTGGAGATGGTGGGAATGTTCTTAGATTACATAGTTGTAGTGCTAGTAAGACTCTGTAAATAAATGAAAAACCACTTAATGATACACATTAAAGGTTAATTTTATGTTATGTGAATTGTATGTCAACAAAGCTGTCACTTGAATAAGTCCAAAAAGAAAGTGCTTTTTCTCCTTTCCTCATTCCTTAATCCCTTCCATTCCAATCAGCAGAGTTTCAAGTTCATTGTACATGTTTTTAAGCACTTACATGTACACAAAGCACATGTACATATACATATTCTAAATCACAATACACTATATATTTTACTTTCTACATATTGTTTATCAGCTCTACTTTTTCTAAATATTTGAGCATGTGTAACCTTGTGATATCCACACATACTAAAATCCCAAAATACACATCAAATTTCAAATGTTATCCATGATATATTTTTTAGAAGGATTAAGTAATAAGAACAACTTTGCAAGTTCTGGATA
Organism: Urocitellus parryii; assembly: GCF_045843805.1. Lineage (NCBI taxonomy): Eukaryota > Metazoa > Chordata > Mammalia > Rodentia > Sciuridae > Urocitellus > Urocitellus parryii. The sequence continues at coordinate 10,190,120 of NC_135532.1, forward strand.
AATAATTTCAGCCTATTTATTTCAGCACTGGACAATATCCTTGCTTTGCCTTCACTTAACTGTAACAATTTCTACTGGAGAGACTTTGGGTCAGAAACAGGTTTTGGGGACTTGATAAAGAACATGATATTTGTCAGTGTTGACCTGGTGAGTGAGCCTCAGTGGCCCTGATGGAAGTGTGTCTAGGAAACATTGCCAGGTCCACGTGTGGCCAATGCTAAAGAAGTGTTAGGAACAAAACAGACACTATGGATATGCATGTTTATTCCCCTCCCTTCCTTCTTTGGAGAGCTTATTTTCATCTAAGTCTCCCAAATTTAGTTTATAACAAAAAAAAAAAACCAAGCAGCAAAATTGGGGACACTTAAGGGAAAATATTAATTGTTGTCAGTGATAAATGCAAAACTAAGACCAAGATCTAAGGTTGGATTTAATACAATCTGATAGATTCGATGTAGGATGTGAGGAAATGAGAAATACTACAGATGGCCCGAAGGTCATCAGCCTGAGTAACTTCACAAATGGACTTTTCATTTACTGGGACAGAAAAGAATGTAAGAAGGACAGATTTGAGATATCCAGTGCTTGGGATTCCTACTAGACGTGCAAGTGGAAATGTGGAGTTGATTCTGGAGATGAGGCTGGGAATAAAAATGTAGGAGTCGTCAGTTTAGAAATAGTGGGTGAAGGCATGAGAATGGAGAGGGTCAACAAGTGAGTGAGTGTTGAGAGAGAAGACAAAGATCTGAGGATCCTTCTGGGGTTAGGAAATTGAGGTGAAACCAGCCAAGGAGCTCAGGAAGGGCTGCTGGTGGATTTCATGGCTCTCTAATGTGTTGGCCATTTCAGTGACTCAAAGATCCTGATTCTGTGTTTCTAGAAATGTGTTCTCCTGCACCATCCCTGTGAAGGCTCTTTCCTCACACATCTCCTGTGGCCTTTACTTGCTCTTCTCTGTTTCTTGCCCTTTGTTTTGCTCCATTTATAACAAAGGAGTATGATGCACTCGGATTAGAAATAGAAACCACTAAGCTCATGATCTTTAAAACCTTTTTTCTCCATTAAGTAAAAATCTTCGCAGTCTCTCTGCTCAATACATTTTCTTTCCTTCAGATTTTGCTTCCTTGGAACATCAGTGCACTTGTAACTCTGATTTTATGACTCTCCTGCCACTGCAGCTACTCACCTCCAGATCCCACTGATAACAATGTGATTGTTCTCTGTAGCTTCCATTTGAAATTCACTTAAAATTCACTTTTAGTTGATTTAGTTCTTCCTTGAAAGGGTAGAGTTGCCTGTTTCAGATCACTTCATGTACAATTTGGACCAGTCACAGGCTAACTTTTCAACCTGGTTCAGTGAGCAACACGCAGGCACCTGAAGTTCAGGAATGATTGACCTGCTTAGTGATGTCTAAGGTGAAATGATGACCTTAGAAACAAAAAGAAAAAGTTTACCCATATTTACACCAACAGGTATGGAATTGAAAGAGCAAGACTACTGACACCTCTGCCTAAAACCTAAGGAAATGAATAAAACAGTAATCAGCCTGGAAAAATCACACCAGCATAATCACACAAAGGAAGGGCTCCAATTTCATACAATTTTCTTTGAATAGCAGCTACCAGGAAGGAGAATAAGGAAGAGACAGAGAGAACCAGAGAGAGACAGAATGAGAAAGAACAAGAACACCCTAGGTTCATCCCCAAACCCTGTCTTCTAGAAGAAGTTAGGGAGAAATAAAGTTGGAAAAGCAAATCCTAAAACATATCCTCCTATCCCTCAGTATGAATGGACTCCAACTGGGGGGAGTCCTGGGAAAGGACAAGAACCTCTCAAGTGTAGAAGTCTCGTTTTCCAAAGACAACATAAGCTCACCATTTCTATTTTTTCTAGCTGGCAAGAAAGTTTGAGAGTAAAAGTGAAGATATTATAATTTCTGAAAATGAGTTCTCTCCCACAATAAAAGATTAGAATAAATAGTAGGAAAAGAGGAAAACCAAAGCTGTCAAGGAACTGGAGGCCCAGGGCAGGGAGATGAGCAGAGCCCGAGAGTGGCCCGGGTCCCACATTCAAGGCAGTCATGGGGCCTCCACCACCTGCATCCTCACCTGGACTTCGGAGTGAGAATGGCACCTGGAGAGAGGCCAGGGGCTAGAGGAAGGGGACATCATGGACTCACTGGCTCTGGCTGCAGTAGAGTCCACGAATCTTCCTGATTGGAGGAATATCTGAAGGCCAGTACTTCTCTCCCTGCAAACCCCTGTCCTCAAACTGAAATAGTCAAGAAGAGATAAACTGAAACAGGATTCTTAAAAACTGGGGATGAGATTTCAGAAGCATCCTCTGCTGGTGAAAATAAGAGCTCTAGATAACAAAGTTAAAAATGGAAATTATGACATTAGAACAGCTCTCGAAAGCAATTGTCCCAAATTAGGACAGGTAGTGAGAGAATGCCAAGAGAAATACCCGCAAAAGGAAGAATGAAATGGTCTCTAGGTAAATGAAGGTTCTCAAGAGAACATCTGCAGGATAGGGGTAGAAAGAAGAAAGGATTTATTTATTTTCCCAATCAGACATATGAAAACAAAACGAAACCGGAAAGTGACCAAGTAATGTGAATTAAATTGAGCCAGATTCTAAAACATTAGTGGAAAGTATGAAAAAGACTCAAGTTAACCTTGACCTTCTAGTATCATACCTGTCATAATATAATCTTTAGAATATTACCTGGCCCAACAGGGAATGATATTTAGTCAACATATTGAATAACAATCTAATGCTCATCAATGTGCCTAGAAGCATAGAAAATCCAATTATAATAGAAAAGTAAAATATAAATATTGTCAAACTTGAGGATGTAAATGTATGCGTGACAAACGATGGAAAAGGGAAATGGAGGAGGTGAGGGATGAATGGCAGGGCTAATACCTTCATCTTACACAGTGAGGTGCTGAGCCATTCTGGTTTCATGGAATAAGAAATACAGGTTTCCCTTGGGAGGGGCCCAGGGAAATGGGGGTGACTTTGTGCCTGAACTAAATCTTCATGTATGGTAACAGAAATCCATGTCTAAAGTTGGCAAATCAAGAGTTATTGAATAGGGATGTGGATTAGCACTATGGTGAAAACATTAGCATTATGGTGAAAACAACATTAAAAGTGATACCCTCTGGGTTGTGGAACTGAGGTAGTAAATCATCTGAGTATTTAATGTATAATAAGAGGGATATTGGTCGGGCTCAGTGGTGCCAGCAGGTCGGGAAGCTGAGACAGGAGGATCACGAGTTCAAAGCCAGCCTCAGCAACAACAAGGCACTCAGCAACTCAGTTGCTTGTCAGTAAAACCATGTTAGGCTTCTTCAGTAATTCATGTTTCCATCATATGGTGTCACCTTCACTAAAATTTTGAAAATGAACATAAAGCATGAGCTTAACAAGAAATGAGCAGAAACTACATTTAAAAAAAAAAATCTGTTCAACATTATAGATGAACACTTGATAAATGAAAATAAATGTCTTTTTCCTAAATTGGAAATAAGTTGAGAACATTCTCAATTTTTATTGAATTGTCTAATATGACCTCAATAAATAAAACACAAGGGTTTGAGGGGTGATATCATATAACAATAAATAAGAAAATTCTGACAATGAAGGATTGTGAAGAAGGGCTAGTGACTCTAACAGTTATTAAAATGTACATTTCCTAGGATACTTGGAAGTGAAATAAATTTCTGGGAAGTGTAGAAATAGAGCCAAAGGCACATGAGTGTTTAATGTATAATAAAAGGGATATTGGTCGGGCACAGTGGTGTAAGCCTGTCATCCTAGCAGCTCAGGAGGCTGAGACAGGAGGATCATGAGTTCAAAGCAGAGTGCCTCAGCAACAGCAAGGCACTCCGCCACTCAGTGAGACCATGTCTCTAAATAAAATGCAAAATAGGGATGGGGATGGGGCTCAATAGCTGAGAGTGCCCCTGAGTTCAATTCCTAGTATACTCCCCCCACAATTTTTTTTAATAAAATAAAAGGGATATTACAAATTAGTAAGAAAACATGGATTTATTTAATTAAACTGTGATTAATCAACTGATGGCCTGTTGTAAAGAAACAATGAAGACCCTCTATCTCATTACCTACATCAAGATAAATTTAAGCCTTAAACTTGTTTAAAGGGTAGTTTCAGATTTGACATATTCAACATAAAAAAATAAGGATATAGTAAAACTGCTAATAAACCATCGACAAACTTTCATCTAATCTTGCAGTGAAACAAATCTTTTTTAAGAAAGATGAAAATACTTTAAATAAATTAGACCACACAGAAACACAGCATGTGCCCAAGACAACTGAAAGGTGGAATTGAATTTTTGGTTTCTAGGTACCAGGAATAAATCTATAGATTCTTTCCTTCATAGAGCTATGGCTAGTAAATTTCATTTTATGCTGGTAGGAGTTTTGATATTTTTCCAGTTGCTGTTGATACTAGAATATATACACACTTTCACACTGCTGACATCTTTTTTGAAGAAAATAATATGGCGATCTTCATATGAGTCATCTTTGGAATTTGTGTTTCTTGGCTTTGGGTATAACAAATATTCAATAGAAAAAATACAGAGGAAAAAATAATTATTCTCAATGATAAGGTCTGGCATACTTATGAAGTTAAATGATGTGCTGAAAAATTCTCCGAAGCACTTTTAGAATGTGTTAAAGCTAATTTTTGCAGAAAGTGGGCTTCTCCTAAGTATCACAGTAAGGAGAGTATTACAGTTCTGGGTAGATCTGGGATCAAGTATCAACAACAACATGTTTCACAGTTTTGTGAACAAAAACACTTTGGAGAATAATGAGATTAAGGAAAAATTGACTCAAAGAGAAGTTAAATGCTTCATACAGGGACAAAGGGTAAGTGGGAAATTGATTATCTCCAAATTCAAGATTTGTTTAATAATGAATTACTCTTTTATTCAAATGAGTTCACTGTGTCCTGAGCATTGGAAGTCCCACTCTGGAAATCTCAATTAGCTCTAGTAAAAGAAACCACGCTGAGACATCTAGGCCTGGAAATGGTAGATTCAAAACTCCACTTAACACATGATGTAATATTTGGAAAAACACTTGCTTAGGAATCATAATGCCTGAATGCTACTTCTGTCAGTGCCACAGATAAATACAGTGACTTTTGTGCTAATCGTTTATCATCTTTGAGCCTTACTTTTCTTATCTTTTGAAAGAAAGGATTGGATTAGACTATTTTTAAGGTTCCCTTTGGCTCTGAGATTCTATCAGCATAATGGGGCTTTTATCTTGGCCTCAGTCCATCTTGGCATTAGCCTGGACTTTGCTTTCCTTCTTAGAATCCAAATACCTGATCATTTAACTCATGTCTTCCTTGCACTGAAGACTGTAAAGACATTTTTAGAGTCACTAGACCATAACTGTTGACTTTTTCCAGATATGATTGTTTCATTAAGAAGCATTTATTGATTGCTAATCCATATAGGATATCTGAGTTAAAATGCATGTATAATCTTATATTTAATTAGAAAAACATGTCAGAATAGAAGTAGCCAAAGATCTTTGCAGATCTTTGCAGAGTATGAGCCTTTTTGTTTGACTGGCTTTTGTTGAGATGCCCTGGTTTGGGGTCTTGGCTTCTTTTGTGATATTAACTGTGCCTTGAAATTTTTTGTTAAATAATGAAAAATGTATCTCTGCTAAGTTGCTTAGAATGACAAAATCATTTAGGAATATTTCTTTTTTTTTTAAAGAGTAACACATTTTTAATTTGATAGCTGCAATAATTTCATAGACAGGTACTATCTTATTCTTTTATATACTTTAGACAATCAAATGCAATTCACTATAAAAATCAGTTTCTCTTAGAAGCAGCAGCAAAAATGAACACTCTGCTGGGAATGTTAAACATCTTGCTGAAAGGGGGGAAATGAAAGGCGAATAAGCAAAGATCCTTGGATTTTTTTCTAATTTGTTCAACAGTATTCACCACCAACAAGGCTAATTTGAAATCATTGTGGTTAGTTTTCCACATGGAATAGTTTGATATGATGCCTTTATGATCTGTGTTCCCAGCCCTTTCCCATCTGTGGCATCAAGAGAATTCTCCTCATCAGTCAAATAAGATCACTGAAGCTGAGATCAATGTCCTCCCTGAGCACCAGAGTCTGGTTTTCAGTTGCATTCAGGCCTAAAGCTGGTGTGTGATCCTCTTTTCTCTTCCTCTGTAGGCATTTATGTCCATGTTCCAGATCCTCACCCAGGAAGGATGGGTGGACGTCATGGACCAAACTCTAAATGCTGTGGGACACATGTGGGCACCCGTGGTGGCCATCTATTTCATTCTCTACCATCTCTTTGCTACTCTGGTGAGTTTAGTGTTTCTTTTCAATTATGACTTTAAATTTATAATGGAATGAGCATCAACAGATATTTGGCCCATAGTCCATTTCAAAATGAGAGCCAAGGGATAAATGCAGAGGAGTCCATCTAGACAAGATCCCTTCCATTCTAAATTTCTATAAATCAAAGAGCTAGATTTTACATTTGTTAAGTTAGAAATTATCTCTGTCTGGTTAGAGTGTTGGCATGAGGGAATATGAGACAAAACAAAATGGAAATCTCATATGCACACACCAATTTAACTACCCCAGACCTTCAGACCAAGGTACAGCAGGATCAAACTAAAACCACATTATTATTTTTTATCATGTAGACACTCTTGTCAGTTTTACTGCATCCTCTTCACACTGTAATTAAGCTGCAGACAGAAGCTAGAGACCTCAGGGCGCAGTCAGCTAATTAGAGATCAGCACAGTTGTATTTGAGCTAAGTGTGACTGAATGAAACATGGTAAGAAACTAAAACACAGAGCTACAAATATTGTAACAGCACAAGGAAATCGAATACCAAAATTCAGGAAAAATTGACTTCTGCTGAATACGCAGATTTTTCTCTTCAATGTATTTCTATTAAAAACAAAGAAAGCAAGTTGTGAAATGCTGCTTATGATATACTAAGGAATACAATTCTCAGGTCTTTCTAATAACAAATGCCTGTACCCATATGATACTTTTGCTCATATTTAAGAAGCAGACCTATACTCCAGTATTCTGTTAGAACTTCCAAGTCAGGGACACAAATGGTATCCTTTATCAGGATCAAATGAAGGAAAAGCAACTACTACTCTTTCTTGAGTGGCAAAATGTTTCATAATATGATTCCTGGCCTTTGATAAAAGCAAGTTATGCATTATTCCCAACTATTAGATGATAAAACTGAGGCTCAGAGATGTTTACCAATTTTTCTGGTGTCACACAGAGAGTACATGGTAGAGCCAGAATGTTTGTTGGTCTCTAAACCTGTAGTTTTACACCTCCTTGCTGCGTCCCTAGATAACAGAGTATAAAGTTGCCACTGGAAATTTGGTGCTTAAAGTCCAACCTCTGCCAAAAACTCACTCTAGTAAAACAAACTGCATGTCACCTTTAAAGTCCCCTTCATTCTAAATATCTATGAATTAAATAAGCACTTGAGGAACTAGATGTGATGATGTCACATTATTTATGTAGGTATAGACAAATGTTTTCAAAACCAACACATGTCCTTTAGGAAGTTTATTTGGATATGTTGTTATGTGGTGTACAGTTATGAGTTCAAGTAGTAGGATTACAGAGAAATAATTCTGGCATTTTTCACATGGAATTGACTTTAAAAATATTCAGGAAAGCAAAGAACACTGGGCAGTGGGAATGAAGGATTGACTTGCAGACTTAGACCTGGCCACCCTGGTATTCGCACAAAACCTGCCCCTGGGGTCTTTGCATCTTCCTTTCCAGGACCTTTAAATATGTGTCATTTATTCAGCCATCCATCCATTCATTCATCCATTCATGATTTCAACTAATTTCTGTTAGGCACCCATCATGTGTTGGATTAGAATAGCTTGAAGACTACAGGCCAGGGTTAAGTGCAGGATTTGATTGAGGTTGTCTGTGTGTGAAAGAAACCCTTCTCCTTATTTTCTTGTAATCAATCTAATTGTTTTCTATTAAAATAGCATAAATATTTGCTGTCTGCATTGTGAATCATTCACATTCAGATATGGATTTGGTGCTAAGTCAGAATCACACAATGAGAAAGCTGGGGAGGGAAACTACAGCTTAGCAAGTTACGTACTGAAGAGAGATTTTTTTTCCACATGAAATTCTGTAAGGATTACTCATGTAATGATATGAAGTATTAAAACTGGTAAAAAGCCTTTTGGGGCAGTCTAAATCTCCTTTATGGGTCAAAAGTGATCGTTGATTGTGGAACACGTGAGCAAATCCATAGACATGGCTTCACCTGAGGCTTTAGGCAGCAATAAGCACAGCTTGGAAGTCACATGTGATTTCATCCTGTGTTCTCCTGAGTTCAATATGTCTGCTCAAAACATCTATAATGATTTCTATGGTGATTTTCAAAAATAGATCTAAGTTAAAAACTAAAAATTGAAATCATTTCTTTTATGCACAATTTTTTAAAAATCTATCAACAATTGAGAATTGCGTGACACAGTCAATGAGCACAGTTTGGTAAATATAATTAGTACAAGAGTACAGATTTGGAGTCCAGAAATCTAGATTCAGGTTTTAGCCCTATTGGTCACTAGAAATGTGACTTGGGAGGAATTGGACACTCTCCCTGACCTCTGTGTGGGCTATATCTTGAAGTAAGAACAGTAGACACAGTAGTGTCCAAGGCTGTCATTTACATGTAAGCTAACCTCATGTTTCTGAGGAAGTCATATCCCTGATAGGAGAGTCATAGTGACCACCAAAACTAAGTTCCTTTTGGTTTAAATACAATGGCTTGGGCATTACAGGTATACCTTGAAAGATGTTAAAATTGTATAATGAGAGATCAGATGTTCTTGATTTATTCAAGTATTGTTCATCAGTTTAACCTATCATTTATGTCCCTTCCTGGACCAGTTCCCTGGCTCCCTTCTTTCCTTCCTTCCTTACACTTTTTCTCCTAGGCATCAATTCAGATAAATCTAATGTGATGAGTCCATCGTCCAGTTTTTCAATTGTATTTCACTAAATTGAGCGTACTGTCAACTGTAGGGAAACCTGTTTTGCATAACACTAAGGAAAACAGCAGCTCAGCTGTACCCAGTGAAGACAAGGCTCCTTTCTAGTTCAGCATTGTTGACTGTAAACATAAAGGTGTGTGTGCAAATCAGTGAAAAGCAGAGGTTTCCTATACATACATGCATCTGTTGAGACATGTAGTGATTTAAATAAAACGTTATCATCTAAATACATTTCATACCACACATCTTGAAGACTTGTGTTAATATATTGTAGTTTGAGAAACACTGATGGCTTCTCTGAGGCTCTACTCCACACCGAGGACAAGCTAGGCCATGTTTTCCTCCTTACAAATCATCAGTAGCAGTGACTTTCAGAATAGATGGCATAAAAATTACATTTATTCTGAAGTTTCTTTTTAAACTGCATATTGCTTTCGAGATCTTTGTATCTAAATATGCATGAAGCCCTTTCAGTCATTAGTAGATACAATCACCTACTTGTCTAGTGATTAAATACACCAGACTTCTTTATCAGTTCCTTCCCTGATGGATATTTTAGCTGTTTTCCAAAGTCTCACTCTTCATTGCTGAAATCCATGTGGTTTAATGCTGTGTCCACTCACGTGAGAGTCTCCAGGATCTGTGCCAGGGAGTAGAATGAATACTTGGATCCTGGATCTTGCCCAAAGTTCTCTATACCCAGGAATCTGCAAGTCCAGAGACCAAATCTGGCCCCCCACCTGTATTTCTACAGCCTGTGAGCTACAAATGCTTTCTACATTTTTAAAATGATTTTTAAAAGTAAGTACTCACATAATATCCTCGATACTGCCTAAAGCATGTTCTGTGTGGACCATTAAAGACAAACTTGCGGACCCCGGTTCACAGAAGAACTGCACTAATTTACCCTTCCAAGCATAGTGGTTGAGAATGCCTATATTTTTACATTTTTTCTGATACTTGATACTGTTTGCTTTTAAGACATTGACCCTCAGATGAATGAACAGTGGAGCACTGGCGTTAATATCCTTAATCTCTGTAACTAAGGGAGCACTTCTTCACATGCTGAAGGGCCATCTTATTTGTGACTCACCAAGGCATTTGCTATACATAAAAACGACAAAGCCTCGTTTGTCATTTTTTAATTCACTAGCTAGAGTGATATATATATATATATATATATATATATATATATATATATATATATATAATACATGCACACATATATTACATATGTATATATACACACATACATACATATGTGATATAAGTTAATGAAATACACTGATAAATAAAATAAAATTGATTTTTCCTAACCAGATTTATGTGAGAATTTTAATGCTTTAGGATATTTATTTGATTTTTCTGATTATAATTCTAAAGCAAAGAAGGTCAACTATTTAGATTTTTAATTGACAAATGATTTTTTAATGAGAGAAAATTGATTGAATGAAGGAAAATGCAGTCACAATTAAATCCCAGAGTACCACTTTTATACTATCTTAGAAGTCTAAATTCTTAAAAAAAAAAAACACTTTCCCATTCCATTGAGATTTTGCTTGAAACACAATCAGCAGTTGTTTTTCTTGCCCTGTGTACCTGCTGTAGACTGACAGTTGCTGGAATGGCCTCTATCAGGTTAGTTACAATTGATTCAGTACAAATTTACTGAATCTCTACTACAATGTATGGGGCTACCCACCCTCATCAAAGTGGGAAAGAGCTTAATCCACATCTCCTTAGAGCCTGAAGTCAGTCAGGATTTGGTACAAGTAAACATAAACCAACTAACGAAAATGAAGGCCTGTCATGTACAGCTAGTGGTGCAGATGATAAAAGAAACATGTTATTTGCTGTATGATCAATGCCCAGATAATAGACATTCACTTGCCAGTTGTTCCATATCCACCAGATGTGAGAGATCTAAAATGTGGGCAGTAAAACATCTGGAGGGGGTTTATAGACCAACATATACGTATGTGTGCAAGGGACAGGCTTGTGTTATATACATATCACATGTCCTTAGAAACTGAAGTGTTATAAGTTAAAATGTTTTTTCCATGAACCTTCCTGTAGTCTTGAACTCACCTTGAAGTGAGCATTTTTGTTCAATTTATGTTTCTTTTTGTAAAATATTAGAAGCTTGTTAACCAAAATGGGTACAATATCCACGCTCCTGTTTGTCTTTTGTCATGCTGAGCAGCTGTGCCACCCAGGCTGGCGCGTTCCTGATGTAGTCTTCTCAGGACAGACACGTGCCAGGCAGCAGGGGGATAAAATGTTTGGCTGCATCTTGTTCTGCAATAAAAACCAGCAGGCCATTTTGTCGCTCCTGGGGCTCCAATTTGTCAGCTCACAATGAAAATCAAACTTAAGCGTATAGCAAATGCATATTCATAATCACTATCTATTGTTCCTTTAAAACCTCTCTCTCTTCTGTCAGGTATATGTTCTGTTTCTGTTCTGATTGCGGTTTGCCCTGTGCTGGTTGAATTCATTCTCCCCCCACTTTAGTCAGTGATTTGGGGATAAGGACTATGGAAGATTTAACCAGTTGAAAGACCCTGTTTTCCTGTCAGTGTTTTGTCTCCGTGGAAAGCCCTGTGATGTGAATGCTGAAGGGAGGGAGAATGTAATTAGGCATTCATTGTGGATGTTCTCTTTGTTACCTTTGAAGTGCTGAAATTAACACAGCAATCTCTTGATTCTGCCTTGGTTGCGGCAGCTTGCTGAGAATAGTCATATTTTGCTGACAGAAATGTACATTCCGAAGTGTAAATTAAATAACTTGATTTCTTAGAATTCATTTAATAGTGCATCTGTGTTGAACACATCCCATTTTACACCGCTCTGATTACATTTGACTTTTTGTTGACCCATATAAAAAGTGAAATTGTTTCATACTTCAGGCTACAAGACAGCTTTGGATAGTGTGATTATAAATGGTAAAAAGAGGAAAAAAAACCACAAGGTTGTAGGCATTGATCAGATCCCTGTTGTGCTTCATTGTATACTTGAAAATAGTAAAAAAAAAAAAATAGAAATTACCTATAAATTTTACAGTAGAGAAAGGAAGAAGATTAAAGGTGACACTTCAGCTAAAGGGCCACCTCAAAGCAATATAAAAGGAAAAGAAAATTAAAAAGTAAACTTTAGGAGAATAAATGAAAATGGAAAGATATATATAAGTGAGGTCATGACTATATGCAGAGTTAAAGAGAAAGTGAAATAGTACATATTGTTACAGCCATGGAAGTCCTACTGGAGGAAAACCATTCTAAATGATAAGGCTGCCCTCTGGCAAAAAGATACCATAAGTTTCAGTAGCCTGAATCCTGCAAACCCCAAAGTGTGTCTTAGTGTCCAGAGAGTTGGACAGAGCCATTGAGGAAATAATTATACTTGTAAACACAATTATTTTAGTCATTTGCTGAATTTTACTGAAATTTATTGTTGATAAATGGAAGAAAAACAAGTTTAACTATATGCAGTTAAATGTGTAAAACTTAAACAGCAAGTGCTTCTCAAACCCTTAGCAGAGGTGAATCTGAGCTTTCTTAGGACGGTGTAAGAAGTGGAAGAAGGCCTGAGAGAAAGAGAGTCAGATGATGGCCAACCACTGTGAGAGGAGCCTTTGGAACCTGGAAATTTGCTTTGGAAATCCATTAAGCAGGAAGTTCACAATTCCACTAGCATGTCATTATATCATTCATAAATATCCTAAGGGATTTCCTGGGCTTTGGGAGGCTGATAAGTGTCATTTTCCACGCCAAAGGCATTGTCAATGCTGAAAATACCCTAGGAATGAGCATTATAATCTCAATTATAATTGAACAATTAGATACCCAAAGTATTTATTTTGTTATTCTCCACTTTTCTCATTGAAATTACTGCTTCATAATGTATCGATATTGATCATAAAATATGGATACATTAAATCAGTTGAATATTCCACAACAGATCAGAGAACATATACTATGTTGAATATTAATATAATCAAGTAGACAATACATGAAATAAATAAATGGAATTATGTGTTTATTTATGTACAAACCAAACACCTTTCTGTTGAAAGTACATGTGTATTTTAACCAAGTTCAAGAGGAAGCAAGGTCTTTTTTCAACTGAAATCGCCCAATTTATAAAACAAATAGTGATGTAGTATGCTGGGTTATGTTCTAAATGGAAATATTATATAAATCTAAATATTAAAAATAAGTGACGTTTCCTGCATAACTTAGAACTGGTAGTATATGAAAGTGTTTCATGTACATGATGAAGTCTTGTGATTTGATGTGGCAAGTCCCTGTAAAATTCTTCAGCACAGCGCTGAGAGCTTCACATAGCCTGTAAGCCACACACAATGGGATGGAAACCCTTTGGGCACAGCACGTGTGGGTAGACACTGACTGAAGTAAGATGTAGACATCGATGTCATGGGTCCAGATTATTAATGAGCCCTACCTCAGCCTTCCATAAAATCAGAACTAACAAAAACACTCAGAGATCTGAGGAATGATTCCTGCTTTCAGAATGAGGATTTGTCACTCATTTGCATGACTTGGGTGCCATGTGTTGGTGAGTGGCTGGCACCCAGGCCAGCCTGCTCCCCCAGACCAATTCCTCCCTAGGTGTGTAAGAAAATAATGCATCGAGACAAGGTAAATTAAGGATGATGGAAACTGGGCTGGCAGCCTCCTCTCAGTTCTATTTCTTGATCACAGTGGTTATTGTCACCTTCTTAGAGTTTCAGAAAAGAACTACGAAGTAATTCTCACCTTCTGGCAATCAGCTGCCAATTCCCCATGCTCTCCTGGATCTTCCATTTCTCTTCCAGAGAGACTAGCTCCATCTTTGTTCATCTTTCACTCTGGGTGTCAAACTGTCCTATAAAGGGACAAGGAGACAAAGATAAGCCAAAAATCCACGTCCAAACAGGTTCAGGAGAAAACTCATTTCTGTTTTAAACTAGTTTTCTCATTTTGCTTTAATATATCATGTTAATGGAACAACAAAGTTTAAACATTCAAAGATCTCTATGGAATGAAATCAAGGTTAACACCAGCTTGGTGCAAACTTTAAGCTTTCTCTTATATTAGCCTTAAATTTGTTACCAATGACCTCCCCACAACTGACTCTTCTCCATCCTGTGAGTTTGGTGCTCCTATTGCAAAGTCCTATAGGCTTTCCCTAGGAAAGCCAAATCTTTTCCTGCATGAGTCTTGCCTTCTCCCATCTACCACAAAAATCACATATGCCATGACAAGGAGACCCAGCAGTGACCATCCCAAGTCTGCCTCTGCTCTGCGGTGACCTGAGGGTGGCTTTTTTCTCTTTGCTCAGAGAAGAATTAATTTTTAGAACAGAAAAGAAGTATTCTGCATCTAATCACTTTTTGTCAAACTGTATTTCACACTGTTTAGTTACAATTTCAAAGAGCCAGGTTGAAAGGGCATTAACAGAAAAAAAAAAAACAGAATTTGTCAAAGGAAACACTTAACAGAGGAGAAACTGAATGCATCATATTCGACTATCATAACCACCCTCTCGTGTTTCCCGACCTCTGTCTGTGGTGCTCAGGGAACTGCTGCCCTGACCCGCCTCTCAGCTTGCCCAACATCCTCCCTGGGAGCTGGAGTGAGCCAGCCACATGCTCTCCAGCTCCCTGCTTTTATCACAGTCTTCTCCTGGGTACATCGATTCCTTTATAGTGCAACCTTGGTGTCTATCCGTGTTTCACATTCTTAAATAAGATGTCCCATGCACCCCCAGGGCACTCAGAAATCTAAATGCTCAGAGCATACAGAACTTAGTTTGTGATAACTTGAATAGGCTTCCTTTCCCTCCCCGCCTCTGCTCAAGTTTTCCTTCAGATGTCAGCATTTTGAGAGGAAATAGGAATGTTTTCCCGAATGGGGTATAAAGGGGGTATGATCAAGGGTGGTGCCCTATACCCAGGAGCAATAGCAGTATAGACTTCCAGCTAGGCGGGTTCCAACGGCCAAGACCTGAGCCCACTTCTTGTCTGGACTTTCAGGGGAAACAGGACCAGGAACAACCTGGCAGAGTTGGGTAGCTACATGAGGAGTCTGGATAGAGAGAGGTTCAGAAAGCTCTCTGAAAAGCAAGTCTCCCTTAGTTCCATGTTTAACGGCAAAACCTCCAAACTTTTCTGAGCATGGAGGGCTGGTATAGCTTATGTTGAAACAAAAGCCCAAGGCAAAGACCACAGAGAGCAGAGTGAGTTGAATGGGGAACTCAAAAGACCTGTCTGTGCCATAACCTCTGGAACCTGTGAGTGTGGTCTTACTGGAAAACAGGCTTTTGCAGTTGTAATTAAATTAAGGATCTTGGGATGAGATCATCCCAGATTATCTGGATGGGTTCTGAAGCCAATGAAAAAATGTTCTTGTGCTAGTATTTGTTTGCTGTGAACAAAAGACCTGTCAAAAACCCCATAGAGGAGGAAGTATTTATTTGGGCTCATGATTTCAGAGGTTCAATCCATGTTCAGCTGACTCCATTGCTCTGGGCCTCGGGTGAGGGAGACCATCATGGTGGAAAGGCATGTTGGAAAATTCCACCCATGGCCGCTGGGAAGCAGAGATGGAGAGGGAAAGGGGCCAGGAACAGATATCAGCCATGTACCTGCCCCCAGTGACATACTTTCTCCAACCACACCCCACCTGCCTAGAGTTACCACCTAGTAGTCCATCAAATTATTAATCAATTAAATGAATTAGTCAGCTGGCAAGGTTATAGCTGCCATGATCATTTCCTCTCTGAACATTGATACATTGGAGATGATGTTACCAACATAAGATCTTTTCAGGGGATACTTCATTTCCACATGAAAACAGTTCTTGGAAGAGATCCAAGACAAGACACAGGAAGGAAGAAAAGAAGGCTTTGTGAAGATGGATTCAGAGACTGGTTAACTAGTGACAAGCCAGGGAATGCCTGGGGCCACCAGCAGCTGAGAGTGGCAAGAAAGGATTCTCCCCTGGAGTCTCTGGAGGGAGTGTAGATCCTGTGCACACCTTGATTTGGGACTTCCACCCTCCGGAACTACGATAGAATAAATGTCTTATTTTAAGCCACCAAGTGTATACATTTAATTTCAGTAGCTCTGAGAAACTCACATGAAATATTGCTGGGGATATTGCTGAGCTTTCCAGAACTGAGGTGGTGGCCACTCTGGCAGATGGAAGCCTAGAGCCCTGGAAACAAGCATCCTCATCCTCATCCCGTGGGTGGGGACTCAGCTCAGAGTGGACCAGATGCCCTAAGATGTGAACATCCTTGTTTGGATCACCCCTGAAGAAAAGGAACAGGAACATTGTTTGAACTGTTATTGAGATCTAGAAAACTAAGTTGAATTCATATAGCAATATTATACCTTCAGTCATCATAAGAAATGGAGGAATAAACTAAATTAAACATGTATAGCATAATCAAGAAAATCATTTTCACCTACAAAAATTGATGTCTCTTTTATGAAGATTATCCTATCCATCAGGTTTTTGAAAGAGGATTTAATGAAAAATGATAGCTACAGTTGGTTGAGCTATTATTATCACATCCATAATATTTTATAAATGAGGGCATCGGAACTCTTCATTGGCTAGTTATTGTCATGCAGCTGGTAACTGTTTGTTAACCAAGGTCTCTGACCCCAGCCTCAGTGCCCTCCTCACTAGGCTGCTGAGTGTGTCCCCTCAATTTAATTATGAACTCCACAGCCGAGAGTGCAGTGTCGCTTTGTGTTCCTGACCGGAAAGGGCCCAACACAGGCACGGAATCCATCAGAGTACGTTTGTTGTTAATCGGATGACATAACCTCACTGTCCTTTAGTAGCCCAGCATCTGTCCAGTGTTGGGGAAATAATTAAAAGCAAAATCTCCTGCCAACCCAGAAAACCTCTCCATAAGAGTAGAAAAGGAAGAAAATTTCATATTGAATAAGCATCAAGCCAGATGGCAATGGGCATAACCAGCCACCTGCTGGAGGTGACAAGGTTGGAAGAAATGCCACCCTTTTGTACCGCCAAATTACATGCGTGTTCTTGAGGTAAAAATAGCTAGTCCTCAAGTAAGAAAACTCGACAGTACCATGTGTTAAATATAATTCATCCTAATTTACCTGGTGACTGCAGTGGCCATCTGTGGGAGTTGACTGCCTACACCAAGGGAAAATCAGTGACAAGTAGGTAGTGTTACAGCTTGGCCACCAGGTGCCTGGGTTCCACTCCAACCCTCCCATGAGAAAGGGACTTGGGGCACTATCCCTCCTGATTTTATTCATCTGTCAAAGAGAGAGCCCCAGTCCTTAAGAAAACCATTCCTGGATTACAATCCAGTGAGTGGCTCATTTAGATTTTAGGAAGATTCACATACATCTCAAAGGGAAAAAATGCACAATTAAAACTTTTCTAAAGGAAAAGAAACAGTCTTCCTTTTTTCCCCTATTTAGCATTTTCGTTTTTCTTTTTGAAGTGTGTTTGCACTTTTCCTGGAGAGAGAGAGAGAGATCCAGTTAAATTAGGACACAGAGCAATCCAGGCCCTGCTCAAGGGTCAGAGGGTGGCAGAAGCAGGTGATATAAAATAGCCTCTATGTGGGGAGACTGCAAGTGGGCACCTCAGAAATGGGGGTGAGGATGCAGGGAAAAGTGGGTTCCACCTCTGACATGATTTTTATCACTGAGATTGTGGGAAAGAGGCAAAACTTGGAGTGAAGTGTGAATATCCAGTTTAGAATAAAGCCTGCTTCAGAATAAGCCAGTGGTGTGGCAGACCTGGTGACAGAAGAAGCCACCGATGACCATTCTGGTTCTTCTTCACATTTTGGAAGGATCCCAAAGGACATGGCTATTAAGAAGAAGAATGCTGGCACTTTTCCCCAGCCAAGCATAGTCTGCCACAATTTATGATGCTTAGGGCCTTTTCCCCTGGTTGTACACTCCACTAAACTCAGAGAAGAGCTCATCATTCACTTCTGCCTAATCATCTCTGATACTCTGAAGTCAAGATATTGCCTCAACTTTCTTGCCTACATGCTCAACTGTCTACTACTAATAAATGAGAGTCATTTGTTAGGAGAGGGAAATTTCATGAAATACAAAAAAAGGGGGGAAATTTTATTCACTACACAAAAGTACGTGCTATTTGCATTTCTAGAGTAACTGCCTTCCAGTATTGTGTCTGTTATTCCTTTTTATACATAGTTGAATTTCCGCCATATATACTCTTAATTTAACATTGTAATGTGTTTTCCAACATTGTAAAAATTTAGAAGTTCCATTAGTTATCTTTTGCTTTGAAACAAATCCCCTGTATCTTAGAAGCTTCTTAGCAAATAAACCTTTATTCCCTCAGTTTCTGCCACCTGGGACAGGCTTAGCTTGGTGTCTGGAGTTCCAGGTCTCATGAGGTCATAGTTGGATGGGGCTGCAGTCACCTTGAAGGCTTTCCTGGGGCTGGAGCATCTACTTCCAAGATGGGTCACCTTCCAGTCTATTGGAGAGGTCTCAGTTCCTTGCTGGATATTGCTAGGAGCCTCAGTTTATCACCCCGTGGTCTCTTCATAGGGCTGCTGGAGGGTCCTCACAACATGGCACCTGGCTTCCACCAGAACGGTGATCCAAGAGAGAGCCCGGTGAAGACACAGTGGCTTTCGTGCTTCACCTCACACATTGCATGCTATCTTCTCCACACCCTCCTGGTTGTGCAGTGTAGGAGGGGACCACACAAGGGCGACAAGAGCAGAGGCTGGGAAGGGCTGCGGGTGCCCATCTTGGAGATGAGCTGCTGCAGTGGGATTATCTACACGAGGTGAATTTTATAGATCCTTGGGACTCTCCTAGCGATGGATACAAGGCTGGGTGTTATTTCCAGCACTTCATTATTACAAACAACTCTCCTATATACACCTTTGCCGATCAAGCTTTCCACCGTACTTAAAATTACTTTCTCTGCATAGAGTCCCAGAGGTGTGACTATTGAATGAGAAAAGATTTCTAATTCTTTTAAAATTGTCTTCATTAAAAAGTTCAATGTTTTATATTGTTTATTTCAGCTAACATATGCATTTCCTTTTATGTCTTTGTGACAAATGCCTTAAAATACCTATGCAATGATTCTCAACTGCATGCTTATTTTTCACTGAATGAATTCTATATATGATGTATTTTAGGTAGATATTCTATATTATATAATATTTTGTTACTTTTGGCAAGTGGGTTTTTTCATTGTTATTTAACCATTTTATAGATCCTCCTGAGTTTGTTTGTTGCTGTTATTTTGGACAACTTAGAACTTGATGAAGATCTAAAGAAGCTTAAACAAGTAAGTAATGGAGGGGGACTTTAAAATCTGCATTTGAAAAATAAAGGCAAAATGTGTACTTGCAGTGATATTAAAAGTTTGAGCTTCAAAGCAAAAAATATTAGAATTTAATAAGTGAAGACAGTCTGAGTTGGAAAAATGTCCTTTTTAAGTTTAACTTTAATAACAACATGGGAGATTTCTATGGCTTTATAAATATCTTAGGAATAATTTTAGATTATTACTTTTGAGTTAAAAAAAATAAGATAGGTCTAGTTTAATAAGTTGGATTTGAAGACCATTCTCCCTCTGTCATTGAATGAAGGTTGTCTGGAAATCAAATGCCACAGGGCCAGGTTGCCAGTTCTCCTAACTCTATGTAATACTTTTGATCATCATTCCATCATAAAATATGAAACATCAATTTATCTGACCTCTAGGCACTGAAAGAGAATTTGCTCTACAAGCCCATAGGGATTGGAAGAAATTGAAAAGAATAAATGATCAGATATGTGCTCACTTGTGTATGAAAACAGACTGTGTGTCATGGCAGTGAGAGTTGTACCCTATAAATGGATATGGGAATGTGTGGGAGTTATGTTACAATGGCAGAAAGATGGTAGGGTGGCCAGCTATCACCACAGTTTCTGTTGCATGGAGCATAGGGGTCTTAGTGGTTAGCTGGTGAGAGAGTGGGCTCTCAGAAGACTTTCTTGGGTCACCAACACGCAAGAATAGTTGAGATGTTAACAGCAAAAACACAGCTCTAAAACAATCCTGTTGGAATTATATGAAGGCCCTGTACATTCAGAATTTTCAGAAGTTGTCTATTTTTAACACAGCAGGGGAAAAAAAGTAAGCTTTTTTGGAAATGTATCTAATGGTCACTTTAGGCATTTTATTGTATTACTCTTACCTCCAAACCCACTGCTTTTAACCAAGGGTATCAATAAGGAATAAGAATTTGATAGGAAGATTCCCACCATGAGCATACTGAACAAGGTCCTAAGTTCTTCCCTGTCCTGGAGCTATGCAGAAGACACTCATAGATGACTTCTCCAGATCTTTTCTCTTTGTGGCGGCAGTGATGGGTTCTTCAAATATGATTGGGAAGCTCTTGCATGCCATTGACACAAAAGTTTTATGTGGATTCTAGTTGTGGAAAAATATGCAATGTGTCAGTACAAAATTGAAATTCATCAACCATATAATTTTACATGACCAATAAAAATCTGCAGCTGTAGAAATACTTCAGACCATGCTTTTCAAATCTGGTATTAGATATGGATTTTCCTATCTGCCATGTTTATTATGCAGAAAATTTGAATGTCCCTGATATAATACATTAAAATGTGTATTCTATACATAAAATGAAAATATTCTGTTTTTTCTAACTGCTGTAACTGCCAGATTGAATGTGATACTAAATAACCATTGGCTGAGTAAAATGCTACATGATTCCAGCCCACATTAAAATAGGATTTCTGCTAGAAAGCCGTAAAATAAAATTTTATGTAGCAGTTTTTTTTTAATTTATGAAATCAAATCTCAGAGTATTTTGCACTGTTGTTTTTTTCGGTATTTTAAGTTATTTTTGTACCCATATATGCATAGCCTCTTTAAATTTTTTACTTTTTGTTTTTGGCATTTATATATCCAACCGTTACTTTAGGCATTTCATTTTATTTTTATCTGACACCATGGGAAAAATTAACAAAAACTCAGGACCATAATTGGCATCTGAATTTCTTCCTCAACTATGAAGTTAAATAAACGTGTGGCTCTTCAATTTTACTATATATATCATTAGTTATAGAAATGGCTTTTATTTAGACATTTGCTCTGTATTAGTGAAGTCTGTGCTTCTGAAAATTCTGTATGTCAGAACTGGTTATCCAATTGTGCTAGCCCACATTTTGGAGTGTTTTCTTTGAATAAGGAAAAATATTTGGGCACTGAAAACTCTAACCATAAAGCAGCAATTCCATTTCACGAGTACTTTTCACATTGCTCTTTATTCCTGACTGGATTGAGACTACAAATCTATTAAATTCTTCTACTGATCTCATACCCAAAAATCACTGAATTTCATACTTGGAGCTATTATTATTTTAAATATGATTTTAAATATGTCTTCCATTTTGCATAAGAAATTTTTGTATTTTCATTGGTGTTGACAATTGCGCCATTTTTATGTCTCTGGTTTGCCTTATTCTCAGTGATCTTGGCCTTTGAGGTAGAATAATTTCATGAATACACACACACACACACACACACACACACGGTGGCCTCTCCGGGTCCACACACAAGCATGTGTACCTGCAGTTTCACACTGTGTTCACAATCATGCAGATACCTGATATTTACAGTCTTTTAGAAGCTTCTTAAAAATCTCTAATCAAAATGTTGTGTGAAATGTTTGTTTATTAAATTTTCCATGTACACAGGTTCAACCCCCAAGATCTAAATGTATAGACTCTATTTTTACTATCCCAGATAGAGAAAGGAATTGAAGGATTGTGAGGGGGAAAAAAAAATTTATTTTCCTGATGTTTCAAGTTCCAGAAAATACTACATATTCCAAATTCACTATTTGCTAATTCAAATTCCAATTTTTAAAATCCTTTTTTCTATTTTTACCAATCTATAGGTTCATATAGCTACAGTAATATTTGCTGTATCCTTTCTCAGTGCCAGGTGCACTTATTATCCATTTACTGTTCAAAACAACCAGTCAATACAGGTATTATTATTTTATCCGTATTACAGATGAGGAAGATAAGTCACAGATAAGTCACAGAGAAAGATAAGTCACAGAGAAATTAAATAACGTGTCCATGGTCACACAGCTAACAAATGACAGAGCTAGGATTTGAACCTAGGCAATTTGGACCAAAAGCCTAGGTTCATCATCTGTAAACTATGCTGAAGCAAGCTAAAGCCATATTATGAGTGATAGGTGCAGTGGAAGCACTTGCTAATAAAACTATTAATTTTTTAAATAAATAATGATGCTCTAGATGACAGTGTCACCATTATATTCACCAAGCAGCTATTGAGGTAAGGCCCAGTTCTCTGAAGAATGGTGGTGAATTAAACAGTGAAGTCATTAAAACTCTCCAAAATAGTTCTTTGTTTCCTTTAAAAAAATCCGATGCTCTAGTAAGAGGCACTGGGGGTGGAGTGCTGATGAGAACCGTTCATGGTCAGGGCACCTTGTCCCTTATGACTTTGGAGCAGTGGCCCTTCTTGGACAGGTACATGATATGCCTGCAGCAAATCAGCAGTGGTGAGACCTCCAGAGATCTTTATGAATGTGTGGGGTTTTTTAATCCATTGTGGTAAAACACAGAAGTTGATTCATAGATATTTTTCAAGAGGAATGGGGACCTATGACAGTGACCTCTAAAATAGAGAGGCTGAAGAGGAAGACCCTCAAGGGCTGGAGAGATGGGGAGAAAGCAGCTTCCATGCTTGGGAGAGGCCATAGCACCCAGAAGCTGGACAAGATGGCAGAGAGTAAACATAGAGGAAACGAGAATGCCGAAGAGAAGAAGTGAAGTTGGAAACCCTCAAGAGAGGACGCTCAGGGAGGTGTGTGAATGGACCCAGTGGTTAGGGCAGGCGTGTGGCCACGCAGAGGCAGGAATGCCACAGGACGCGGTGCCTTCCCACTGGAGGCCCCTGTGCTCTGCATGATCAACAGCAGGGACTGTCTCCTCCCTATGTGGACACGTGACGCCCTGTGTTTTCCCACTATTTTCCTCTGTAGTCTCCTTCCACTTTAGACAGCAGGGTCCAGCCAGGGATGCTGGCCTCTCTGGGTCCACATGAGAAGGTGTGGGGCTAGTGGGCCATTTTAACACTTGAAAAAGTGTAAAGGTGTTCTGCTCTTACCCAGTAGGAGACCACATGCTAACGACATGCCACGTCAGTACGTCCAGCTGGAAATCCACAAGTCCTAGGCAGCAGCACTGATTCCTTAATGCCAAAGCTCTGAAGTCTCCTCATAGAGGCTTTCTTTAAAAAAACAAAACAAAGAGGCGGGAATGAACTTCGTATTGCTTACTCAGAGCATCTGGTGGAAAAGGTTCTATTGTTTTGTTTTTGATTTTTGAAGCTGGGTTTCAGAGGGGAAGTAAAAGAGATCTTGGGACAAAGTTAGAGAGGTTCTCATGTAAAGTGCCCATTTCTATCATCTCTCTCCAAGGTATCACAGTGTCATCGTGGTTACACTCAGATAAATAGTGCTATTAAAAGTCACCCTAAATCAAAACTACTCTAAAATTTTATTGCACTTGAGCCCGAGTGACAATCATCAAGAATACAAGCAACAATAAATGTTGGGGAGGATGTGGGGAGAAAGGCACACTCATACTTGCTGGTAGGACTGCAAATTGGTGCAACCACTATGGAAAGCAGTATGGAGATTCCTCAGAAAACTTGGAATGGAACCTCCATTTAACTCAGCTATCCCACTCCTCAATTTATACCTAAAGGACTTAAAATCAGCGTTCTACAGTGATGCAGCCACATTAATGTTTAGTGCAGCTCAACTCACGATAGCTGAACCATGGAACCAAACTAGGTGTCTTTCAACAGATGAATGGATAAAGACAATGTGGTACATATACACAATGGAATATTTACTCCCCCTCAAAGAACAAAATTATGGCATTTGCTGGTAAGTGGATGGAGGTGGAGAATATCATGCTAAGCAAAAGTAAGCCAATCCAAAAAAACAAAGGCTGAATATTTTCTTTGATATGTGGATTGCTCATTCATAATAAGAGGGGTACCTAGGAAAGAATAGAGTTACTTTGGATTAGGAAGAGGGGAGTGAAGGGAGGGGAGGGTGTATGAGGGTAGGAAGAATAGAATGAATCAGACATTATTACCCTAGGTGTATATATATATCTGCATAATTGGTATGGTTCTACATCATGTATAACCAGAAGAATGAGAAGTTATACTGCATTTATGTATGATGTATCAAAGTGCATTCTACTGTCATATATAACTAATTGGAACAAATAAAAAACAATGATATACCCTTATAAAACAGTGCAATAAAAAAGTAACCCCCATCAGGCATCCATGCAAAATTTCTCTGTTGCTTCCTCTGTGTGTAGGATTTAAGATACAAGAGCTCCCTAGCACAATAGCACTCTTTTGTAGCTGCTATAATTTATGTGACCCCATATCTAATTAAGTAGAGACTATTTTTCTCTTTACAGCATCCCATGAACCCAAATCAGAACCTGAAAATAAATAAATAAATGCACAGCACACTCACATAGTTTTCTACATGAGATCAAAAAATTAACTAGAAATGAGATTATCTGTGAATGTGTGATCTTGGTGAGTGCTGAGAACACATATCAATTGGTATAGAAGCAAAAAAACAAGAACAAAAACTTGTCCCCAAACTGTTCTTGGAACAGTTATGAAATGATAACCTTGAAGCTCAATGGTAAGGACTAACACTAGGAAATGAATAAATGTGGGTGGAGTTCTGCAAATTTAGAAAATGAAGAGAATTCTTTCAGCTCTAGTGCTTTTTGCAAGTGCAGTGTGAGAAAGATTGAAAGGGTTTTCTTTAAAGCAGTATAAAATTCATTAAACTATAAGGAAAAACCCACAGAGAAGCCTCAGGGAAAGAATCATTGAAAACAGAAGTATAGATATTCTGTTTAGATTAAATTGAAAGCTGTGAAATTAAAAATTGCTTCCCCTGCTCTTGTCCAGTCTCATTTGAATCCTGGTTCAAGTGCAGTGACGTCCTATCTTGATGAAGTCCACTGCAGGGTGGTGGGTACATTTTCACAGAAGCTTCTAACTCTCATTAACTGGGACGTTTTTTTTAGAAACAAAAATCTTATATTCTTTTTTAATTATTATTATTCCTTTCTTTTTACTCCTTTTCTTTTCCCCGTGGTACTGTGGTACAGGGCCTCGTGCATACTAGGCCAGTGCTCCACCACTGAGCTACATCCCTAGCCTTTTTTTATTTCTTTTTTTTTAATATGAGCTCCAGGTTAATATTTTTTTCACCTTGAGTGAGGGTTGATGTTATGTGTCAGGTTGACTGGGGTAGGGGATGTCTACATAGCTGGTGTAACAGTATTTGGGGGTGCATGTGTAAGGTTACTTCTGGAAGACATCAGAGTGTGAATTCAGGTGTGAGTTTAGCAGTTCCTTCTCACCAGGAAGGCACTGGATGCTCCAAGGGTCCAAAGAGAAACCAAAGGTGGGGAAGGTGAGCCCCTCTCCCCCAGTTCCCCAAGCTGGGTCACTCGGCCTTATCACACCTAGGAGGGAACCTGCACCATCAGCTCTCTGGCTCTCAGGCCGTCAAGCTCTAACACTGGCTTTCTTGGGTCTCCGGATTGAGGTGGAAACTCATGGGACTGCTCAGCCTCCATGATCCCATGGGCCGTCACCTTATAACCAATCCATATCCACCGGAGTTCTGACTGATGTCTTCTTACACCCTGACGCTTCCATTTTCATGTTTTGCCTCCTGCATTGAGAGCTCATTCCAGATTCAGGGCCACAGCAAGGAGACAGGGATGGTGCTGGAAATGCCTCCCAATACCCTGGCTGCCATCTCATAATCTGAGTGGAGCCATCTGTCTCCTCAGTGTTTTGACACCCTCCCAGGATGAACTCAGCCTAATGTGGTGTAAAACTGAATGACATAACTGTTCTAATAATACAGGTAACTGCTGTGTGTAATGCTGCCAATTGAAAACTTCCTTGTGCAGGGCACTTCAGATTTAATCCTGAATATTCAAAACATGGAGACTGACATTCAGGGAAGTAAATTCATGCCCAAGTTCACGTAATTTCCAAGTGCCTGAGTTGGGATACCATGGACTATCTAAACCAGAATCCTTACCAAAAGACACTGTGCTCTGACAAGCAATTCTTCTGTCCATGATGAGAAGCATGTCTAGAAGGTGGGCTGAATGAGATGCTTATCCAACTTATAGACCTGCATATTCTAGGAATCCAATTCATCATCAGAATAGAGCTTAATGAGTCAGAAATCAGAATTGGATGAGAGATGCGGAGGAGGGTGGCATGATTCAAATCCTAATGGTGTGGTCTAAGAACACCTGAGATATTCCTTATTGTCATCCCAGAGACTAAGTCTCCCTTCTGTAAGCCTGGGCTCTGGATATTCTTGACTATTTGCTACAGGTGTCATGTTGTGACAAGAGACATGTGATGACCAAGAAACTGTCTCTTTCCTCAAGTAACTTGTGAGATGGAGAGAGAAGGTAACAAACAGACACTTTCAGTGTAGTAGTGATCCCTATGAGGTGGACTATGATGTCATCTAGAGCAGGTGAAGAGACTTGGGTGGTGCAGAGTTGGGTTGCAGAAAATGAGGAGTGAATGACAGCTAAGAAAGTGAGGGTCACTTTTTGCTCTCAGATCTATATACTCTGCATTTTCTGACAGATCACTTAGTTCCTGACTGATTCTTAAATATCTTTTAGATACTATTAACACCATTTACTACAGTGCTACCCAATCTTTTTGCATTGTTGTATGAATAGATAATGGCATCTGTACAACACCCGGAGTCAACAGGGAGGAACCACCCCCTGGAGGCATCAGATATCTAGGAGGTAAAGGACTGACCAGGAGGTAAAGGGCCCGTACCCTGAAGAACCTATAATCCTTAGTAGCTGAGGGTTGGAACTCTGCATTTTACTAAAAGCCTTCCAAGCTACTGAACTCCACTTAAAGCTACTCTCAATCTTTCAGTTGGAGGTGACTCTTCATTTACATTTGACTGCCCATAAATTTCCATAATGTAGATCTCAAAAGATCATCTTATATTGCATTTGATATGCTATTTCTGAAATAGCTCCATCAAAAAAAAAAGTTCGACATTTTTAAATAATAAATTCTTATGTCACACTAAGACATGAACAGTAATAAGATCAGTTTAAAGAAACAAAGTGGCTGAGAACTGTTTGGATCAAGGTTTAAGCCAGGAAGTCACGGCAAGGCTCAGAAAATGAGAATATCAATTATCAACATCAAGACAACACAATATCAATGTAGAAGTCAATCCACAAAGTGGAAACTGCCAACTGGGTTTCTCAGAGTCAAACAGGTAAAAGTCAGGGATGTAGAAAGTCAGATCAGAACAGGAGAGGTACCTGTAAGACTTGATGCCCTCCTGGTATGACCTGAATTGTGTCCCTCAGGAAAATATAATGAAGCTCCAACGTTCAGCACCTATAAATGTGACTTCATTGGAAATAAGGTCTTTACAGATGTAATGCAGTTAGAATCAGGCCATGAGAATGGGCCCAATCCAGTATGGCTGGCACCCTTATAAGAAGAGGAGAAGGAACACAGACAGACTTACAGGGAGAGCAGTTTGTGATGGGGACAGAGTTTGGAGCCATATGTCTACATGGAACCCCGTGGGTTGATGAGGTCCCCAGAAGCTCTCCCTTGGAACACCTGTGGGATCTCACCCTGCTAGCATCTTGACCTTAAGACATCTAGTCCCCAAAATAGTGAGACAATAGACTTCTGCCATTCTATCCACCAGGTTCTGGTACTTTGTAGCAGCAGCCTCAGGAAACTAGCACACTCTGGAGCCTCCTTCTCTGGCCTCCACAGCAGCGACTCTCTTCTGAAGCTGAGAAGTGGCACAGCTGAGACCATGGACAACTGGAGTAAAGGAGGCTCTCAGAATTCCAGGCAACCAGGAGAAGCTTTCTCAGCACTTGGAGGAACTTCTTTCTGCCGTGAATCAAACTAATCCCCAAATTTTATGAATTTGAAAGTTTCTTGGAGGAAGGGTTTCTATAAACCCTTCCAAAATTTCATTATTTTAGGTTATTTAAATCTCCTCCATTGAACAAGCATTAAAACTGCACACCTGAGACTCTCTCTTCAGCTTCACATGGGTGACTTGTTGGTTGTTTCATTATTTAATTGAGCTGGTTCAAAATGATTTTAATGTAATTTTTCACAGTGCTCTGCAAAATAAACCTTCAGATTTTAAAGAGTGGAGTTTGGAGGGAAAACATGCCCAATCATGGGGAGAAGATCCTACTCACTTCACCTCGATGTGAGCCACTCCTTAGCACTGAGGATGCTCCTCTGCTTACTTCCTTTAATCAAGAGAACATAACTTTTGAAAACAATGAGCTTACTGCACTGAACCACTTAAAATAGCAAGGCTGACAGTGAAGAGTCCCCCGAAAGCACCTTTCTGATTCCAACTCCTGCCACAGACAATGGGAGACCAGATTGTTCTGGCTCTAAGAAAAAGAGTGTGACCACTGATTTTCAGACTCATGCAGTGTCTGACAGCTGTTGAATCAAAGAATACTTTCATAGCTGTTAGAACTCGTTGGGAGGAGTTGGAATAAGACTTACCTGTTTAGACCTCGACACCAGACATGAGTGCTGGAGATGTCACCACCCACAGTCCTTGTGGACTTAACTTTCACACAGCCTCTCCAGTTCCTCTTCTGAAATACTTTCAATTCTTCCCAAAGCATTTTAACCATCTGCTTGTTCATTTATTCATCAAATATTTGAGTCCTTGCTAAGTACAAGACACCGGACCAGGCACAGGGGAAGTAATAGTACATAAAATGCTCTCAAGTCTAATTTGAATCAGGGTGAGTATCCCTTATCTAAAATGCTTGGGATGAGAAGTGTTCTGGATTTTGGAACATTTATAGTCTTTAGTGGTTGAACAGGACTGATTTGCTCAACCAGTATCTGGTGTGTCTTATTTGATTGGATAAGTTAGGTTCCCCGTTCTTCTGTATTGTCTTATATGATTGTTTTCTACCATTTTAAGGATTTAAATTGAGACACCATCACCACCACCACCACTAGGTTCTTATCAGGTCCTTTCCAGATCTCATTCTCATCTGGAGAAGTCTGGTCTCATCTGGTCTCACTGGGCTGCATCTAGCTACACTCACTGTGCCCAGATCTGTTATTTATGGCCAGTGTCTATTGTGTCGCTGGTGTTCGTGCTGTATGGGTTTTTGATATATGTCTTTCTAACCTTTCCCCTGTTCCCTACTGGGAACCTGCTGACAGCTGCCCGCCCACGCACTCAGCCCCCAGCATAGGCAACTTGAAGGTATCACCACTAGGGGGCGACATCCAAGCCACACAAAAGCTGGACCAAGGATGTCCCTGACTTGTGCGGTGGGGTCTGGCACCAGGGCTACTGCCCCTGAGCCCAGTGTAAGACGTGGCCTCTCAGGGTAAGAAGATTTTTTGTGAACTCAGGTGATTTTACCATAATGAAATCCTGGGCACATTAATAAATGATGTCACACCACATCATTTCTTATTTGTGTGTGGATAAATTGAAAGCATAAGTCAGGAAAGCCATGCATCCATTCCAATCCACTTAGATCATTGGCTCTTAAAATTCATCATGTCCTGTGATTTTTTGCTGTAAAGTTATAGGAAAGTGATCATATCACGTGGCCTCAATGTAGCTTTGAATGGGTCATTTCATCTTACTTTGGATTTGTGGCTGAAAGCTTAGAGCTAAGCCCTTCACCTTCTCAGGTGAGCCAACAGCAGCTGGGTCCAGATTCTGTCTTCCAGAGGTGACTGTCAGGACCTGTCCTCTACTCCCCATCATCTGCCTGCTGCCCCCTCCCTTGTGGATACAGTGGATACAGGAGTGAAGGTGTGCGTGGGCATCAGGGTACAGTGTGACATAGATCAGTCACCCTTTTCCCCAGGGCAGGGGGAGGGGAAGGCTTCAAGACTGTCACTCATCCACATAGGGGCACCTGGAGAGCTAAAAGATTGGCTCCCCTGGCTGGATTTTGAGCTGGAGGGCCAGCAGAACTACCTGGTGCAGCCACGGGATAGGGCAAGGGGAGATGACTGGTGAAAGGCACTGGTGTCTTCCCTCTGAAAAATGGTGGGGTAGGGGCAGGTGAACATGCCCACGTGTGGCCTAGAGATTTCTGAAGGTAACAGGCCAGTCTGTGTACATGTGGCAGTAGGTTACAGGACTGTCTAGAAGAACACCTTATGAGACCCCAGCCCCTCCTAGTTCTGTGCCATGTCATCAATTGCAGAGGGGATTTCAGTGGCTCCCATACTAGAGGGAGGCAGGGAAGCCAGAGGCCTGCCTGTAGGCCAGGCCAGCTCAAGAGATGCTCCAACCAGGGAGGGGTCTAGGAAGAGTAGACTCCCTTTCTGTTAGGAGACTGGAGACTGGAGACTGTAGAAGGCTGAAGCAAAACTCTGCTTACAAACTACATGTTTCCCATCGGCAAAGTTCACGAGCTTTGAACAGGTCTAGATCCAGACCAAACCAGACAGGACCACCATGAGATGTGGCTAGCTTCCTAGGTTGATGCCTTCTTGCCCTACACCTCGCCCTGGCCTGCACTCTGGAGGTGCAGATGCCAAAGAAGGAGATGAGGCACCATGAAAGAGGGGACCATGTTCCTCCCCAGGACACCACCACAAGTCCCACTGGTAGTTTAGCATGGTGGGAGGTGAGGAGTGTTTGGATCAGATATGAGACTGGGCTGCACTACACCAATTTGTAATAACCAAGATAGTTCCAAAAGTTGCCAACCAGTCTTTTTTACTTTATTCATAGTTCAGCTTTCCCATAATGAGGATCAGTGATTTCCTGTGAACCTTTCCTTATTCTATGCAATGCACTTGCTCAGGACTAGAGCAGGGGAAATTGCTGCACCACAGCATTCTAGCACACAGCCAGGGCTCTGCTGAACATTCTGCACTCTGGTATTAACAAAGGAGCCATTTACATATTTCTAAGAAGTGAGAATCATATATGTATGTTATTTTGTTTGATGTTATTCTTATTTCTAGGCTGTTTTGAATAAAATATGTTGATTAATGTAAATTTTCATAGTGCATCTAATAAGCCCTTTTATCAAAGTATGCAGAATTTAACACTCTATAGTCGACCACAAGCATATTAAGTAATGAACTTGGAAATGTAAGATTTTTGCCTGAAAAGGAAATACTTATGGAAACAGATTATTGTGAGCTTCAAACCCCAACCAAAGACTCCCATGCAAAATATGTCTTCTTTATATTTAATTTAAAGTGCTGTATTTATTTTTTGAGAATACCATTACTGACACAACTTCATGTGTACTCTAAAGTGAGACAAATAAAGAAATTTATAGTGGCCAGACATGATAGCACATGCCTATAATCCCAGCTAGTCAGGAGGCTGAGGCAGGAGCATCTCTTGAGGCCAGCCTCAGCAACTTAGCAAGACCCTATCTCACAGTAAAAAAATAAAAAGGGCTGGGCAGAGGTGTTTAGCTCAGAGGTAAACACCTCTAGGTTCAATCCCAGTTGAAGAAGAATAAGAAGAAAAAGGAGGAGGAGGAGGAGGAAGAGGAGGAGGAGGAGGGAGAAGAAGGAGGGAGAAGAAGGAGGAGGGAGAAGAAGAAGGAGGAGGGAGAAGAAAGAAGAAGAAGGAGAAGGAGAAGAAGAAAGGAAGGAAAATAAACAAAGGAAAGAACTTTTACTGGCTGGAGATGTGGCTCAAGCGGTAGCGTGCTCGCCTAGCATGCATGCGGCCCAGGTTCGATCCTCGGCACCACATACCAACAAAGATGTTGTGTCTGCAGAGAACTAAAAAATAAATATTAAAAAAAAATTCTCTCTCTCTCTCTCTCTCTCCTCTCTCACTCTCCTCTCACTCTCTCTTTAAAAAAAAAAAAGGACTTTTACTAATAGAAAATAAGAGCCAAATTTCACACTATCAGAAGTTACAGATAACTGGGAAAATGCCAGAAAAGCCCTGTGGTACTGGATTGGATAGAATATGCTAGGTACATGCACGCATGAAGTAGTAGTATATTACGTACATGGTAGTACAAAATAACATACATGTATGATTCTCACTTCTTTGTGGTTATGTAGGAAACACACATACATGTAGGTAAGTGTATGGAAACTAAATGCAGATGTGTGGTTCAGCTCCATAGGTACATGGCTGGCCCTATGTGTTGGGCAGGCCTAGGTGCAGTAATATAGTAGTTTCCCTTTTCTGAAGTTTCTCTTTCCTTGGTTTCAGTTACCCAAAGTCAACTGCAGTCTGAAAATATCAAATGCAAAATCCCAGAAACAAATACATCATCCATTTGAAATCATGAGCTGCTCTGTGTTGAAGTCTTGCCCATCTCCTGTGTCTCCTGTCCACCCGTCCTGTTGTATCTGGGATGTCATCCCTTTCAGATGGACTGTCAGATGTCCCAGGGCTTGTATTCAGCTCAACCTTAATGTTTACATAATGGCTGTAAAGCACAAGAGCAGTGAGACCAGCAATTCAGATATGCCAAAGAGAAGCCGTAGGGTGTCCTCTAAGTGGGGAAGTGGAAATTCAGAGAGGGCAAGACCATGTTTCTATAACTTCCATCACACTACATCGTTATGATTTTTCTATTGCATTACTAGTTATTGTTACTCATTCCTTACTGTGCCTATTAATAAATTAAAATTTTATCACGGATATGTGCATATAGGGAAAAAAACAGTCTATATCGGGTTTGGTACTATCTGTGGTTTTAGAAAACCATGGGAGTCTTGAGACACAGCTCCCATGACTGAAGGGAGATTGGGTATGAATAACCATGGAAAAAAACTAGCACTAAGCTTCTGGTCTCAGCATTTGGTAGTAACAGAAAGTAAGAAGGAGCAGAAGAAGAGATGAGGGAGGGGAGGAAAAGGGGGAGGGAGAAAGAATATAATACCTCTAAGGTAGAGGAGTCAACTGAAAGAGCCCCTGGTGCCCACAGCAGAATCACTTTGGGCAATAAAATAACTAATAGTACTAGATTATCACCTAAATAATGAAATAAACAGCCACAAATCTGTTTATGTAAATGCATGATTGGAAAAAAAATGAATAGAAGAGACAACTCTTTTTTCAAAGAATAGTTCCAAATAACAAAATAGAAATGACAGCACACCATGCGGATACCACAGATACAGTCACTGCAGGCGGGATCTACTAATGAATGCTAAAATTAGTGCACGCAACTTTAAGGAGAAATGGAATATTGACGTGGCCTCTAAGTATCCCCTCCAAATGAATGATTAAATGATTACAGCAGTTTTAACAAGTGTCTGTAAATTCTTTGATATTCCTCTCTGCAAAGGCATAAAGCTTAACTGGCCTCTCCCTAATATCAGCTGGGATTCATACTGGCTCTTAACTGATTAAGGAAGAAAGGGAAATTGCTATGATCTTATAGTGAAGGAAATCTGGCAGACGACTTCTTGCTCAGGTGACTGTAGTTAGCATCACCAACAATTGGCATGTCGATGTCACATATGCTTTGATATGGTGGAAAAGGCTTATAATTCCAAAGTGTTCTTCCAGAAAGTCCCATAACTTCAATGTAGTCATTAGAAAGATCCAGGCAACACCAAGTTGAGGGATACTCTACATACTACCAGACTGGTGCTTCTCAAAACCCAGTGGTTTTTAAAACATGGTCACTACATGGTCATTTTTTAAAAATGGCCATTAAAACAAGGAAAGTCTGAGTTGCTGTTAGCAGCCAAGGGGAGCATAGGCAATGTGGCATGTGGTGTCCTGGTTGGAGTCCTGGAACAGAAAAAAAGCATGCATGGAAAAACTTGGGGATTCCAAACAAGTTCCATGCTGCAGTTCAACGTGTTGGACCAGGGTAAATTTCTTAGTTTTGATAAATGTTCTGTGATTATGTAAGATACTAACATAAAAAGAACAGGCTGGGTCAAGGGCATACAGGAACTCTCTGTACTTTTTGAAATTCTTATGTAAGTTTAATATTGCTTAAAAATAAAATGGGGTTTTTAATGGAAGAATAATTTTTATGACAAACTCTAATAACACAATATATAAATTGGCTTTGTTGCCTGGTTCAAAAATACATACATCTATGAAGTTTGTTTTCATAATTATGTGCTACTGACTTGGTAGTTAATTATGCTCTTTGATCTTAAAAAGTTGGGAGCACAAACCTCTCTGGGAGCCAAACACTTTGTACGATCGTATTTCTAATAGAAAATTCAATGTGACTTGCCATTTTCCTTCTGTCATCTTTACCAGTAATACAACTCATCCAACATCGGAAGGACTGCTTGTTCTGGTTAAAACTGCTAATTCTACATTGTAAAGAACCTCAGGAAAGATTGACAGAGTGATGCAGATGACACAGTGGCTCACTTCAGCTAGTTTATGGGTCATCATCTGTGTTGCCTTCTGTGTTCTTTATTGGTACTGGGGATTGAACCCAGGGGCCCTTAATCACTGAACCACATCCCCAGCTCTTTTCCATTTTTTTTATTTGGAGACAGGGGTCTCTCTATATTGCTTAGGGTCTCACTAAATTGCTGAGGCTGGCTTTGAACTTAACATCCTCCTGACTCAGCCTCCTGAGTCACTGGGATTCAGGTGCGCACCAGCAACCCAGTACCTTCTCTGTTCTTCTACTCATTATCATTGTGTTATCACTATCAATGTGTTGAAACATGATATGTGAGACCAAAGAGTTGCAAGGAGTCCTGCCCTTGATTAAAAATTTGCCATCTAGTTAGGGAAAGACATGTGCAATTGGAAATTTAGAATGGAAAGCCCTGAGAGAAAAAATAAGGTGCACAGCGAAAGTAATTCAGATGAGAGTCAGGTCCTGGAAGGTGTGTCAGAAATGATGAATCAACTTTTGTTAGGAAAGTGGGAGAAACTGTTTCAAATAAAAGTAATAGCAAGCATAAGATTGCAGGAGTAAAAGCACATTTATTATTTGCAAAGCTTGTTTTGATGAGGCAGTATGAAACAATTTGTAGAAGCTCAAGCTCAGGAATCAAAAAGGTTGTGATCAAATCCCAGTCCTGCCACATCTAGCTGCAAGACTTTAGGCAGCTGATTTAAGCTCCTTGGACTTGAGTTTCCTCATCTACAACAGGACATAGCGTGGTGCTGTGCTTGGATCTTACATCGGGGAACTATTTTGTAAGTTTAGTAATATTAGCAATGCAAAGTGTGGAGCCCAGGGCCAGCATGCACATGTACTATTCAACTGCCAATTGTTCTGATAAACATTCCTAGAGGAGGCGACTTGGGAAGGATATAAAAAGTTAAACGGGTTTAAAGGAAAGTGTGTCACAAGCAAGATAACAGTAGAGCCCTGTGAAGGACCTGAGAGGGAGACAGTCTATAAGGTCAGAGCACAGGGGTGAGGCATTGGAGGCACTCAGAAAATCAGCCTTTCATCCACGTGTTATTGAAAATCCTTGAATTAATTTAAGAACCAGGGAAAATGATGGTACTTCTTTTATCTTTTGGTCTTCTGAAGGATGGATTCTAAGGGACAAAACTAAGATGAAAGCCACTTAGAAGGGATCACACAGGTTTTGAATCTCTGAAACAAAACCTGTGTCACCAAGTGGCCCCTGGAGTTAGCAACATGGGAGATATTGGTGTCAGGCACCAGAGACCAGAGAGGGCGGAAAAACAGCAGGTAGCAATGTAGATGGCAGCAGATATCTCTTGGTAGAAGTAAGTTGGACAAGGAAGGAGAAAAGATCCGGAGAAATGTCTTCCTCTATTTTCATTTTCATTTTTACCATCAAGAGTCCTGAGAAAATAACCCAATCATCATAGTGAAAGGGAAGAAAGGGAACAGAGGGGGAGGTGAGTGGGTCCAGACTAGGGGGAGAGGGCCACAGAGCAGCTACTCCACGTGCTCAGGTGAAGTCCTGCTGCTGCAGAGCTGGCCTTACTGTGGCCCAGTGATAGCTTTAATTGATACAGCACATTTCCGTGGAGTAATTCAAGTCGCAGGCAATATGCTCTCTCACTTATAAATCTGGCCTTTATACATAAGAGTAAAAATCCTCATTTGTCATTTGAGAACACTGAAATCCAAAATGCTTAAGAGACTATAAAGCCTAAACAAAACTTAAATCCAAGTGGTCTTATTTTACTGTTTTGCCTTAGATTATGCTTTTGCCTGTGTTTTCTAAATCAGAAAAGACAATGGTGTAAGTGGGCACACACACACACACACACACACACACACCCTGAATTGCTTTTGATATGGGCTTTCCCCCTATTACTGAATATTCATCTCATAACATGAACCAAGTAGCTAGTCTTCATGAAGCTCTGGTATAATTGCATCTGAAGTGGAGCAAAAAAAATGCATTTTTTATCATAATGAGCATATTTCTATGACTCAGTAAAATCCCAAATGGAAACAACTGTCTCAGTTGAACAACGCAAGAGAGAGATGTAATGTAAAATAGAGGTGTTTGGGATCTAGAAGAAATGTAAAAAGCAATCTTTAGTCATCATTACTATCTCTAAAAAATAATTCATTCCATTAATGGGATTTTAAAAAATAATAAAATGTTTCCATTCGATATAATTAGGCATTCTGGTTTTAATAGGCCCTTTCCTCATACCAGTGGTCAGAGTTGCCTGCTAGCTTAGTGTTGTTGCTGATGTTATTTACATTGTTGCCCAGAGTAACCTTCGGAAGGACATTCAAAGCTGGAAAGACCTTACATTCAGTGTTCAGAGCATGGGCGAAGGCATTCCGTGCACTTTTTGAGGGGTGTCATGAGGTAGTGTCATTGCAGCAGCCCTTCCTAAGCTCTCTGCCGGGCTCCCAGGCAGCCAGCACAGCTCTGCAGCTTGTCCCTAGCACCCAGCTCCCCTCCCTACTCACAGGGCCCGGCTACATGGAGAAGTAACAGACCCATGGAGAGATGTACAAAAGAAAGCACCACGAGCGGTCCATCAGCTAATGTTCTAAAATGACTTTGAACATTTTGGAGTGCCAGCTGTCATACAAAATGTAGCTGCTATGACCCAGAGGCCAACCAAGAAATGAGCCTTCCAATTACATCGATGGCTTTAGTAGATGCGCCAAAGTAATTAAAACCCCAGCTTGACCTTGGGCGGACTAGATTTATTAAAGATTTTTGTACAAGGGGGGAAAATTAACTTTAAAAAAATTAGCTAAAAAAATTAGTTTTTAAAGGAGACATTTTTGAAAGTGTACAGCATTGCTGTCTTAATATGCGATCGTGAGAGCTGACTGCCCTGTGCCTTCAGCAAAAAATAAATAAATAAAAAATCTTCCCCTTTAAGAAACTACTTATTAGATTTAACAGGCTAGTGAGGATATTCTTTATTTTTTATATCAAGAGTTTATAATAACACAGGGATATTATTAAAAACCACCGTTTAATCATTTCTCCAGATTGTCCATCTGTTTTAACCCAGAAGCCATGTAATTTGGATTGTAAAATCACATAAAGAAATTGCTTTCAAAAAACTCCTTTGAAAAACAATAGTCTATGTTTCAGGAAGACTCTATATTCTGAATTGCTATGTCATGAATAGGTCCAGAAAAACCAGCAGACACCATTGTGTAAAGAAGTAAAGAAAATTCAGCCTTAATTTACTCACAAATAACAAAAAAAGGAGAAAGAAGCTCATTTTCCCTGATGGAACATCATTTTTCATATCCTGAAGCCAAAAACTGCTCTTCACTTATGTCCACCCACATATCTATTCACATTTCTCCAACTAGCATGGACTTGATTTGAAAAGGGGAATCTTTCACAAGATGCTTTTTATATTGTTGTCTTTTAGGAATTCACACGAAAACAATTATATTAATGTTTTTTAATGTAATCCTTCAATTCGGTTTTTGTTGCAGCATTGAGAAAGGAAGTGAAAGTGAATAATGTTTGAATATCCTAACAGAGAAAGCACAGGCTGAAATGGGGAAGATTTAAGCGACGAGGCAGAACAGGGTATGTGTCATGCACAGCAATTACTCCCGACTCTCTTGAGAAGTATAGGAAAGCAAACGGCTTTCAGGCGTGTGGTCTGCAATGATATCTCCACAAGACAGATGCTGAGCTGTACAACAGCACTGAGCTTAGACGATTTATATTTTTTTTTAAAGTTCAAGGTTTGAAATCTGTTTCTTTGATTGTAATTTTTTTTTTTACTGTGCCTTTTTTTCTAACCATGTGAGTCTGTTACAAAGCTATCATCTGATCTATAGGGTACAATCAGACCTCCTGCTCAGTGGAAGCCACTATAAACTTCTCCTTTTGTACTTTTCTTTAATTCATGTTTTTCAACATAAAGATTTAAATCTTAGCATTCTATGTGTTGAGTTCCTTTCCTTCAGGAATCATGATCTTCGAATTTTTTAATGGACATTTACAATTATAATTATGTTAAAAGGTCTACTTGTGGTGGGAGAGTATAATGATCTTAGATTCATTCGTATCCAGTTCTAATATTGGTATTATCTGCTCATTTGCATCAAAGTGGATTGAATCTTGGAGAATCTGCATGTAAGCAAGAAGGAGAAATAATTTGGATATAAAGTAGAATATCATTGTGTTACATTTTGAAGAAACTCTTGAGTGGCCTCAGAGTACCGCGAAAGGCTTCTGTGTGTCCGGATGACCCCCGATCCCATCTTGCTGCCCCTCCTTTTTTGTCTCTGTCTTGGTCAAGTTCAGGGACCTGGAAGGGAGAAGTGGTCTAGGTGGCAGTGAAGGACAGCAGTGAAGTGTGAATCAGAGGGTTTGTGCATCCTGTGCCCCCTTTTCCTCACTTTGTGCTGAACTAGAATATTCACCTAGAAAGAGGCATTTTGCTGACTTTTTAAAAACAACAAATAAAGAAATGCCCACTATGCCTCAGCGGCCCCAGCCCCAGCACCCTCTCAGCCAGCAATCTCCCCCCACCAGGACAGCCCCTCCGCTGACCCTGTGCAGCACAGATGGGTGCGTGCTGCTCTTTGAACTGATCTCAGTGGAGTCGTTCAGTGTGCCCTTTTCTGCGTCTGCCCACCTTCACCAGCCT
Source organism: Urocitellus parryii (assembly GCF_045843805.1). NCBI lineage: Eukaryota > Metazoa > Chordata > Mammalia > Rodentia > Sciuridae > Urocitellus > Urocitellus parryii. The sequence goes on from NC_135532.1 coordinate 10,229,460, forward strand.
TATGCTAGGCAGTTCATCCATATTCTTGTGTTGCCATACAGCTCCCTCAAAATGTTTAAATCAACCACGATTTATTTTTCCATCTATCCCCATAGGCATTTGAATGGTTGGCAGTTGGGACTCTTACAAATGGCACTGTGGTGGGTGGGCATACAAGGGCCGAGCTGTGGCACAGGTATGCACGCTATTCCAGCACCTAGGGGCCTAGGGTGGGTGGGTGTGTGTGTGTGTGTGTGTGTGTGTGTGTATTTATCTTAGTTGATGCTGCTTATCTGTTAAAAACAGAAGAAAGAAAGCATGGTGTGTGCACTGGCACTTAGGAAGAGGCCCATGTGCAATTCACTGCCCTGTAGGGAGGGCCAGTGCGTCTGCCAGTCAAGCAGCCCTCACCTTGCCCTCTTCTGAGTGGCCCTTCTGCACATCTGTGGAGCCAGTTAGACAGTAGTCAAGAAGAGAGAGAGTTTGCACGACTTGAAGGAGCTTCTGAGTCAGGCAGAAGAGCTGCTTATTTGCTCTTTGTAGGGTTACAGTGAAGGGGCCAACACGTGCCGAGCTCTACTTCATTTCCAAACACTTATTCCATTTCTGCTCTCTAGAAGGTGATATGGAAGTAAATTTAAAAATGGAAATATTGCCCCTAAGGTGTTTCCAGGCTCTCAGGAGTATAAATATCTCTAATGCAAATTAGGATGAGATGAGATCCATTTTGAAAACATGAAAGATTATCTTTTAATACTGGTAGTTTACATATGTTAAACAATATATTCTAGAATATTTGATTAAATATAACTTGACATTTCCCCAATACATCCCTTTTTAAAATTGTATAAATCTGAACTTGGTCTAAACATTCATCAGCTTGTCAACGACAAACATCAGTTCAGATTAAATGCTGCAAAAATCAAATTTTTCCATTCCATGAATGCAGGGCACAAGTATCCACAGGGACACATTTATTCAGTCACTTAATAGATATCGTGTGCTTCTCCCTCCACCCTTTGGGATGTGCCTTAAAGCCTTTCTTTTGTTTCCCAACTGAAGGCGCTAGAGTTAGTTCTGCCACTAGTTAGTACAATTATTTAATCAGTGACGATTTGTGTAGCTTATTTTGTGACAACTGCTGTTCCGGGCACTGGATGTGGAATAATGAGGACCTCACGTGGTCCCAGTCCTCTCAAGAGTTCACAATCATGGGTAAAAGAGTTACATTGTTCATGTGGTCACACAATGGAATGGAAATGAATCTAACTAGAGCCTCTGGATGAGAAGCTTACTTGCACGATTGGCCTTTGCAGAGGTAACTGTTGCGTTAATCACTCTGGATTAGGGCCCTGGGTCCCATGTTTGGCATCCTTTGCAGAGAAAGGACAGGCAGACACAGATACGGAGACAGACACACAGGAAGAAGGATGTAGACTAGACCAGTACCGGGGTGATGCGCCACAAGCCCAGGAATGCCGAGGACTGCTGGGAATCACCAGACGCTGGAATAGGCAAGGCAGGCTCTTCCCTGAGCCTCCTGTGGGAGCAGGGCCCTGGAGAAACCTTGGTCTCCGACTTGTAGCCCCAGAATGCTGAGAGTTGGCAGCATCTCTTGCTTTAAGGTACTGGCTCATGGTAACTGGTTACAGAATCCTGGGCTCAGCAATTTTATGTGGTTCAGTTTAACATGTTATGGACTTGTAAGAGGAAGACTTTGTTGGTCGGAGGAAAATTCTCTAAGAACTGTGAGGGGAACTGGAAAACAAGTCAAATTTAATGAAATTTAAGAGAGAGGGTGTGGAAGAGGAGCTCAGCAGAGGGCATGGCAGGTGCAAAGGTCCACACACCTCTGAGGGACCTGCAAGATGTGGTTGGAACAGAGGTTAAGCTGAGGCTGCACAGGTGTGAAGGAGCCAAAGCAGACCTCAGAGTCTAGAGTAAAAGAGTTAGGTATTTGAAGAGCAGTGTGATGCCACCAGAATGTTTTAAGATGAAAATTGAGAAGCTTTCTAAAACCACAGAATGGAGAACAGACTAGAAACAGCCAGCACAGAGGGGGCCTTAATGGGGAGCACAGGGGCCAGGGGTGTCTGTGGCCAGGCAGGTGCTGGTGGGGCTGGAAGTAGTGCACAGGCTGAGAGATTTTTAGGGAAGAGCTCTGTGTTTTCATTTCGACAATGGATCCCAACTCATGCACCATTTGTCCTCATACCTCTTTGAAGAGACTGAACACTCATAAAATATGCAAGTCAGTCCTGGTACACTTGGGGCCCCGTGATGACAGCATAATCACATGTAGCCATTCTGCTGCCCAAGAAATCTAGGTCAAAGGAACGTCTTCAGTTTTCTTCTTGCTTTTCCCTTTGCTTCCTACCCTGTGCTCCGTTAACATCCCCACCAGGAAGCCATTACACCTCATTGTCATCATCTGTGATAGAGCCATCTACGTGGTTATCAAGTGGGTTGGGCCAGGGCAGGTGCAGTGACATTTACTTTAACACCCCCTAGAACTTAGCCCAGGACCTAGCGCTGGGACAGGACTTAGCTCAACGGCATCAACATACCAACACAAAGTCAGCAGGTGCACGAATCAGCAAAAAACCCTCATTTCTACTGGGTGGCATCAGCCTGTCTTTGGCCTGACAGAACTCCTGTGTGGTCTGCCTTAATTTGTTAGCGCCTCTCTCTTTTTCCACGTGGTCTCCTTACCACTGACAAGTATATTTTACCAGTTGTGTCAATGACCTGATAGAAAACAAGTCTCTTTCTCATAACAAGTCTCTTCATTTTTATCATTTTTCAAATTGTCCCCATCTCATGGTTCTTGCCTGTGCCTCTGGGAGCTGAGTGTTGGCTATCATCATTGTGACCATCAGATGGTCAAGAACACACCCTCTGTGCACACGGCCATGCTGAGGCTTCTCCTAGGGAGGGAGGGAAGTAGCCAGCAGCCATGGCCCCTCCCCTAACTGAGATGACCATCTAAGACAGAGAAGCAAAGGCTGCCCGCCAGACTAAATAGGAGCAACAATGGCTGAGATTAAACGGGGATGATATGCGAAACAAAGGTGGAAGAGCAGTATCTGCAACAGAGGGGAACACCAGGAATCAGAACATGCAATCTCTCCATGAAGCCACAGCCAGACGGACAGCAGAGACATCAATCATATTAGAGTTGGGCTCTCCCCTCAAAATGCAGCACCCCTGTTCCCTCTGGCCTGTTTGCGTCTCCATGTGCTGCAGGTTAGAGGGAAGAGTTGCCCCCTCTATTCCTGTTACCAGAGCTCCAGACTTTTCCTGCTAATCTTCCCTCAACCTGAGACAGATGGCAATTTTGAAGTAACAGGCGGATGGCTTTAGATGTCTCCCCAGCCCTTCCAGAAAGAGCTGTCTGAATTAAATATGCTCTCTGAAGGGGCCCAGTGTTACAAGGTGCAGGTTGGAAAGCCAGGGCAGGGACAGGCAACCATGACAATAAATTCCCGTTTACGGAGAGGTGTCACGAAAGGAGGAAAGAGAAGCAAAGAGGACCCCCCAGACAAGTCAGCATGGAAGGTGGAAAAGAAAGTGCAGAATGAATTCCATCAGCTGAAATGGATCCTCTTAATTTCTCCTTAGTCCAGCATCGGCACCTGCTGGTGAGGTTAAGCCTCAGCTGCCCCCGAAAGCAATTTGTAGAAATGTAAATATATCATAAGCAGATGAATAGCTAGATAAGGGAATGTCATTTGCTTTCCATTTTTCACAAAGATAATTTAAAGTCAGTCATTCCCAAGCATCTTTACAACCAAACAGAGAATACTTTTGTTTTATTGGTCAGTGTGTTATTTTTATGTTGAACTTTTAAATCTGCTAGATTGCATGACCAATTTTCTTGACATTTTCACTTTTCAAATATCACCACTCAGCATGATTCTGTAGCTCATATTGTCATCTTTTTATTCTTTCAATTTCTAATTCTAGCCTGAATTTGGATCAGTCAAATTTTGTTGTTTAAGTACGTGAGGGATAAGTGAAAAGTTTTATGGACTATATGGAATGAAAGGAGGTTTATATTTGGGAATAGAATAACAAAGTTCTGTTCTACCTTTTTTGTTTATTTTTATCATTTGTAAAATTTTGTTTGTTTCCCCAGAACCGAAAAGTTTCAACACACATAAAAAACCATCTATGGCAATAGTGTAGGTGGCTGAGGAGGGGTTATGCTTGGTGGGCTTTTGCTGCCACCTTGTGGTTCATTTTTGTAATTACTCATTGTCCCCTCAATTCTAAAACGGATTTTCTATAACAGTTCTATAGGTTCCCCCCTTTTTTCTTCTTTCTATTTTTTTTTAGTTAAAACAAAGTGAAGCAAATGCAGACACCAAAGAAAAGCTCCCTTTGCGCCTGCGAATCTTTGAAAAGTTTCCAAACAGACCGCAAATGGTGAAAATCTCAAAACTTCCTTCAGATTTTACAGTTCCTAAAATCAGGTATTCAAGTATTTCTTTAATTGTATATCTTGACTACACGGTAACAGGTTGATCTTAGATCAGATCTGGCTCTTCATTCAAACACACATGTGGGTGGATTTTTTCCTCTCTCTAAATTTCCATTCTGCCTCGGTTTTAAAGCCCTTGACCCCTGTGAAAAAAGCAGCCTATTCAGAGACGAGGCACCCTTTGCTGCAGGAGCCAGGCCACCAGGCCACCCCTGCTTCTCTCAAGACGGCTCCTCAGGGACCTGGTGTCCAGGTACATGGCACAGGTACTCAGTGTCACAGAGATGGCAGGCAGAGGCCAGCCTGGGACCCTCAGCACATAGGAGAAACGCACTCAGTGGAAGGGGCAAAGAGTCTGAGGCTGGATATGGAGCCATATTTTTAAACTTAATCAGAAAACCATAGTTGTGCATGGCTTAGTGACAGGGACGTGCTCTGGTTTTCCTCATTGGGTGAACACCCTCAAGTACATTTATGCAAACCGAGAGGACTGTGGTATCATTAGGCCCTACAGTCCCAGGGAACCACCCAATACACAGACCGTTGTTAGCCACAGTGTCTTTATGTGGCACGTCACCATATTGGCATTTCCAACTAAAAATATAAACAAAAGTAATTAATTGAATTTTATTACTTGGAGAGATGCTACTTGAATTTCTTTTTTTTTTTTTTACCATGTTTTAGAGATCAGAGGAAGTCTGTTTCTTTTGAGTCTCTAAATGTAAAATTATCTTTCAAGGCTTTTTATGATGAATGGAAGTTTGGAGAGATGAATTAATTCTTTCAAGTCTTAGAGGAAAGATAAAGTATCTTATTACCATAATAGGATTCAAAAAATGCCATCAATTACTGAATATCCTTGCTCTAAAGTTGTTTCAGGGACTTATTTTTTTAAAACAGGAGTCGGTGAGGAGGCTTTCTCTCAATTAAATGTTTTTGGTAATTAAATCTAAACACCACTCTCTGTGTGACATGTATTGTTTTCTATGATCTTTTGTCACTGCTTTCTCTAGCCCATTGCAAAATGCCATCACCTGCTCCATTTCATTAATAATGCTTGATGTGTGTGTACTTCATTTGCAAAGGGAAAGTTTTATGAAGCAGTTTATTGATCGCCAGCAACAGGATACTTGCTGTCTCTTCAGAATCCTCCCCTCGGCCTCTTCTTCATCCTGTGATCACTCCAAACGGTCAGCCATTGAAGACAACAAGTACATTGATCAAAAAGTAAGACTGCTGTCTCAAATGACCCAACTTTTTAAAGCATATATATGTTAGAGAAAAGAACCACATAATTATTTAGGTTTCTGGATGCCAGTGTGGCAAGAGAATAATGAAGAAACTATTTGGAGAAGAAATCATTAAGCCTTTTAACTTTTTATGAGTTTAAATTTTGCATTTCCCTAAGCCGGCCTTGGAGCTGTGCACCTGGCAGCCTGGTGACTTTGAATCCCTCGTTGCCTCCCATTCCTAGTGGACAGAACGGAGGGCTTCCACCCGCAAGGCACAGTCCAGGTTCAGCGGTACCCTGTGTGTTGCCATGTACAAGTGACCGGGCTTTGTACATTTATCTGATCAGGGGGCAGAACCAGAGCACCTGCCCTTAAAAATCCACCAAAATGGACTTATTTTATTACCACTTGTTGAGTGCTCACTATGCGGCAGGAATTATCTGTGTGAGTTATCTTATTCATTTTCTGATTTACCTATTTCTTTATCATTTGAAAAATAGATTTTTTTTCTCAAATTCCACAGTAAAGTGTCAGTAGGGAACCACATGCACGTAAGACAAATTTAGCTCATAATTTTTGAAGAAGTGTAATTTCCCATTCCTTTGCTTTTAAAAATGATGTAAGACATCCAGTGTGTCGTTCGGGTGCAACAGGTGAACTCATATACACCCACACGTGGACATGCTTATGTGTATGTACGCATGTACGTGTGTATATTACAGTATTGGTTTAATCACCTACTCCGAATAGGTTCAGGAGTATGATTAGCCAGAAGATAAAGGAACAATGAGAGAGTTCATAAGCGATGAGACATTAGAGCTCACAAAAGCATCTAATTCACTGGCAAGTACTTCACTTTGGAATTCCGAGCTCATTGTATTCCCTTAAAGCCTTCCCACCTCTGTCTCTTGCTTATTATGAAATCTTACCGTTCCGTGGTGACAAAGGGACGCCACTTCCTTCCTGCTCGGGATCTTCTTCCTCTCGGTTCCCCAGCACCCCAGGGAGGAGCTATTTTGGGGTGCCTTGGCCTTTGGCCTCACCTCTTCCTTGGCCCCATTCCCTCCACCAAAGAAGCACCACATTCTCCCCAGACTTCTCCCTGGTTGCTACCTTCTCCACTGTAGATTGGCCCTGCCTTCTTTCCATTTATTTATTTTCTCTTAGTCAGCTACAGATGTTACCCATCTACCTAAACAGCTCCAAATTATAGAAGACAGATCCATTGCCAATGTCTTTCTTCTTTTATTTGAAAGTAGTTAGGTTTGTTTGCCACTTTCTTTGGAGAAGTTTCTAAGATGTTCTAAGCATTCCTGGAATTCAGAAACTTTTCCAAGAGACACCTGTAAGTCTTTTGCCATCAGAAGTGACCAGCATGGGGGTCTCTTCAGTTGGCAGGCTGTATGAGCTCAGGGCAATGCTGTCTGCTCTTTGCCCAGCATTCCTTTTCCAGGTTAGGGCTGCCTTTTCTCCTGGAGGACTGTCCTCTCTCCAGTTTTGTCCTGTACTTGGAGATATTTTTTCTGTTTGGTCTTCCTGGCCACTAATTTATCTCAGCTGAAATGCCACATTGCTTTTAACTTTCAGTGAAAGATCATGAAATAGGTGGGTATTGCTGTTAAGTCTCCTTACAGTTTTTTTTTTTAAGAGAGAGAGAGAGAGGAGGGGGGGTTAATATTTATTTTTCAGTTTTCAGTGAACACAACATCTGAGGATAGAACCCAGTGCCCTGTGCGTGCCGGGCGAGCATGTTACCGCTTGAGCCACCTCCCCAGCCCCCTTACAGGTTTTTAGTTTGCTTTTAAAAAAAAAATTAAATTTTTCACTGCCCTTCACAGTTCGGATTCACTCAGCATTGTAGCAGGGCACAGAAGCCAAAGTTCACGTCCATGGATCAACAAGTGGCAGACAGTGGCTTGGTTCAGACAATCTGTCTGAAATTGACTCTCATGTGCTAGAGAGCAGATCAGTGTGTGGTGGTTTGGTTTGGTTTCCAGGGTACAGTACAATCCAGAGGTGGAATAACACCCAGGCTGGCCTTGGGTTGTACCCGCCTGTGTCCAGGAAGAGGACCAAGACCTGATATGCCTGCCCAGAGTCACAAAGCCACCACCTGCTTTTTAAATTACTAGGAATAATATCCCACAGGAAACATAAAATTGAACTGTCAGTCCATGAAAACTTATTTTCATTCTAAAAGGAAGCATGATGTCTCTCACATTTCTTGGATAGAATGATTTTTATTTGATGAGGAAAAAAAATTAAAAAGTGCTTAGTAGGGAGGGAGCCTGGGGAGATGTTCCTTTGTGCCCCCACATCCCTCTCTAGATGTTTTCTTGTTGGTTTAGGGTCAAAGAGCTTAAATGCCATTTCTAATTTTTTTAATGCCTGTTTATTTTTGTGGCTTTTAAAAAATCTTCTCTTTTAAGAGTTATTTGTAACCACCAGAAAATAGGGTAACAATTAGAGTTTTATTCTGTAATCTTATACTTGAGTCTATCCCATAATCTCCTGAAATACAATGAGTTAGCAGAGACACTGCTTCGCAGGTGTTTTCCAATTTAGTATTTAATAAAGAGACTGGGAAGTTTCTGAAGACTGCAGACAGTTCCCTATAAAGACAGTTGGCATAACCCACATTGTCTTAAACATAGACTATTGTAAGTGACAGTCACGTTGCCCTTCATCTCATCTATGCCTGGGTGACCCAAATGTTGGTAAAGTCCAGTTGGATCATGCAGCTCATCGCTAATGGCATTCCTTGTCTGGGTAAATGCTCCAGTTTGGAAAGGGAGAGGCAGACAACCTGCCCTTTCTGAGTCTAGGCGGCAGAGTTCCCTGGGGCAGGAGCAGTGGGAGCCTTACCCAGGTTGCCACCTGTCCCTTCTTAAAGCCTTGACTTGACCTAGGTGACCAGAAGGCAGACAGGCAGGTTGCTGGCCTTCCTCACCCAGGATGGCTCATCTCTGTTGAGACTCATTGGTTGGGGAAATTTGAAGTGGGGCCCCTTGCAGATGGATTTCAATGATAAGAACTGAACAGAAACAGAAATCAGAGAAAGCAACCTGGGGCTTGTGTTTTAACTATGGCAATTCCTTTTCATTTTTATTAAGAAATCCCAAAGCCACCAAGAAACAAAAGAGCAAAACACAGGCCCAAACCCTGAACATGGACCATACAACTCGTAGCTCCCCCTAAACAGCACTTTTCAGCACCCACTAGGAAATTTCTGTTCAAATCCCAGTAGCCCTTGGAAACGCTGATCAGTGTGAGATGGTGGGCCAGACCCTTCATTCTATGTGAAAAAAAAAAAAAAAAACGTCCACACCCTGCACAAATTGAGGCTGTTTTTCCTCTGTGAATGTTAAGAAAAAGAGAATGGAGAGGCCAGCTTATCATGCTTCTCACCACATGAACAAAGGAACGATACAATAAAAGTTTTTCCTTGAAGGTTACCTGTAAGGAGGAGCTTCCGACTTCCACACCAGGGAGAGCTACCTCTCTCTTGCCAGGGGAAACAGTAAGTCCAGGAACCTGAAGATCACTAGTGAAGAGGGAAAAAAAGTAAATCTACCACTGAGGATCACAAAAGGGCAGTGGAGTTGGATTAAGCATCGAGGAAAACGCAAAACACACATTAGGGGCGATTTTCTCCAAGTAATTACTTACCCTGCCTGGTTTGAGCAGTGATAAAAGATTCCCATGGCAACCTCATTCTGCAGAAACCCTGGTTTTAAAAATAGCCCTGTTGTGATCCCTTTTATCACGTAGTTTAAAACACCTGTCCTTCTCCCAGTAAACAACGAGCCCACAAAAATGTAGAATGCTTAAGTGATGGTTGGACCTGCCGAGGTACGGAAGGCAAAGACAGGACGAGTGTCTTCCCTCCACTTCCTGACCAAAGGCTAAGCCTCCATATCCTGAGAAGGGGTTTCCAGCTTCCAAGTAGAAAGAAATCAGGCAGCACTCACTCTTCATGTTATTGTCATCGAATCAGAGGTTCTGGAAGCAGAGTGCTTGCTAATCAGTTGGCTTTCTGGCACCCTGGAGATCACAGCCACCCCTGCGGTTGAGTCCGGGATTCTCTGGCCTGTGCTCCTAGTGCCACTTCCTGGGTCAGAACCTGCGGTGGCCTGGAAACATAGTGAGCCACATCCGCACGAGAAAGATGGGGGCACGAGGGCTGTCCCCTGCCTCCCACTTTTTGGCAAGGCAAGAGAGCCCATATGATAAGGAGAGTGAAGACTTCTCTCATAGTAGGGCAGCATCTGCCCACCTGTTGTCTGCCTCTCTCTGCTAAGTTCCTTAACGTGACTTTGAAATGAACAGCTAACACATATACATAAAGGGGAAAATCATAAGCTAATCACAATGTTTTGCTCTCCCCTTTTCATTTCCATTTGTCTTCCACATTCATTCATTCCTACAACAAACCACATGTATGGATTGCTCGCTACTCACCTGCCAATCTTCTGAGCCTGGGGAATTCTTCAATCAGTAAGATGTGGACCACGTCTTTTAGAACCTGAGAGTCAATCCAATGAAAGCAAAAGGTGTTGCAGAATGTGGGACAGCCCCCCTATCCCTCCCCTCAGGAGGAAGAAGACTGGAGATATGAGATGGAGGCAGGGAGACCCCATGGAAAGGCGAGATGAGCTTGGTGCAGCTGTTGGCAGAAGTCGAAACCAAGCAGTGGCTAACTGTTGCAGGTTCCTGGTCTCATCTGTAGGGATGATTCTTATTTTCAAGGTTTCTTAGGAGAATTAAACAAGACAACATAAGTTAAATGCCAGCACTTACCTGGCACAGCATGCCACGGGCCTCTCAAAGTAGATAGGAAAGGCTACTATCAGTATCCCAAACCCTGATGTCAGGTTCAGCAAACAGACTCACATGGATCCATCAGGACAAATGACTTAAATTTAACCTTAAGATGTAACAGGTTAGTTGAGCACAATACATCAATTTGTCATGGTCTGATGGTTGAGTTTTGTTTTTGGTGATATCTCAGTTGCTACCCCCATTGCCTACCCCGTGTCTTGGACTCTCAAGAAGTAAGTTAAATTGTTTTGTAAGATTGACTCTTCACAAAGCCTCGGTCATTGCCATACAATATGTTTGTAATTTTCTAAGTGATTATAGAGTGTTTGATGGTTTGTTCCAGCACATAGCAAGTTACTCATCCTGATCTATAATTTCCAGAATGAACACTTATTGAGAGAGAGAGAGAGAGGGAGGAGAGAGAGAGAGAGAGAGAGAGAGAGAGAGAGAGAGAGAGAGAGAGAGAGAGAAGCCTGTTTTACTCTTTAGGGCTTTTGCTCTTCTGAAAGAATTTTCTAAAATAATAGCTTAGAAGCTCTTCAGGACCAATCAAGATATCTCTCCAGGAGTGGAGGGGATCATGTAATGCTACCACATAGCCCTGTGCTGTATCTCAAAGACACAAGGCAGTGTGGTCCCAGGGGAAAGACACCAAATAGGAAGCCCTCATACTCCTCTCTTTAGCTTCAAACTGCTTTAGTAGATAATTGACTTCCCTCTTAGTCACAACAATGAAGAGGAAATGCAGATAGACATGGGATAAAATTAAAGCATTTTTTCCTCTTTTATTGATCTTTGCAGTAAATTATTGAGCTTAAAGATATGGCTATTCGAGTTCACAGTCTTACTAAAAAATCTGTTTTGAGGAGACCATTACATGCAAACAGTGTGCTATGTTCAGGGTGAAAAAAAAAATATTTTTCTACCTTCAATGAATGAGAACAGGAATTCCCTATCTGTGATTTTTTCTTTTCTTTCTTTTTATTTATTTATGTATTATTATTTTTTTTGTAGAACATTGAGTTGTGAAATCACTTTTAGTTTGGAATTATGTCACCTGTGTCCATTCCTTAGGTGTGTGTTCTTTGAGGGTGAAAGGAATATCAGGCTAGAATTAAGAATCTTCTTATAGCCAAGGTGGAAGACTTTTAAGAATTTGCAATACTATCTCAAAGACAGGTATCCAGATAAAGTCACTACATGAATCTCTGAAATATAAATTTATTCTTCTTTTTAAACTTTATTCTCTTTCAAATATGGTTTTTCCTGTAGGTACTTTTCATTAAGTGCCAGGCCAGCCTTGGTGTGTTATAACTGTTGCTGATGGCAACGTTCTTGTTATTTGTACCCTAAGTTCAAATGCAACTGAACCAGAATTAGAATTTGAAGTCTGCTTCCTTGCATCACCAAGTGTCACGATTTTAAAATCACAAACAGCTGCATCATTAAAAGCCTCTAACATTCTCTCCAGAATAATAAATCCACACATCCTTTTGATCTCTGCAGGTTTTGAATCTTTGTCTCTATGTTTACATGAGCTATGATCAGAAATCACTTTGTATTCTACTTCTGTAATTAAAACCTACCCAGCATACACCCTTGGTTCTTATCATAAACACCATGTATCGGACATACCTCAGACTTCTTCAGCCACCCAAGGCGCTGCTTGCCTTCCCCTTGCACTGCAGTTACCATTATACCACTCTGGTTGGTATGGAAGTCGTGGGAGATTGGACCCACTCCACAGAGACCCAGACTAAAGCACTGTTATAAAATTCAAGAGCCAAAAAAAAAAAAATTATGTCAAGTGAGTTTCAGCTGTTTAATCTCCAGTTTTAGAAGATTTTTCTATGTATAAAGTGAGTTGACTCAATTCAAAATAAGCATTACTCCCTCAGAATTTGTACCTCATTCACATTTGATATTTTAGGATTAAGTATTTTTTTTTTTACAAAAAAACAAGCAAAACAGAAAAGGGAGTAAACATTAAAAGTCGCCTTTTAGTTATGAACTTGATTCATTTTTTAAAATATATTTGAAGCACCTAGACAATGGAGGAACATAAGCTAGACAAGGAAGGTACCGTCTTTATTGGGAACTGTCTATCTGGTGGCCTCCTCGGGAAGGTGAAGGGATGCTTCTTACAGAGGAGAAATCAACTTGTGCTGGTATCCTAGGGCCCAGAGGAAGAAGGAAGTTTTAGGATGCGTGTGTGTGTGTGTGTGTGTGTGTGTGTGTGCGCGCGCGCACATATTTTAACTCTTGGTGTTTTTGTAGGGTTCAGAATGAAGCTTTGGGGGGTGGTATGTGTGTTGTGTGTGCATGAATGTTTTAACTCTTATACTTGGTGTTTTGCAGGGGTCAGAATTTATAATTTTGAAATAAGTTAAGATCAAAAATCTTGACCCATTATTTAAAGTGCCTTTTCGCAAAATTCACGTCTTAGACACATTTCAAAGCTTCCTAACATGACATTATAATGGAATTCACCTTTATGTACATTGTAATAGGACCGTTTTAATCATGGTGCCACCTACATTAATCACCTTTTAAAATTCTTTCTTTCCAAGCATAATGTCAGTTCCATAAAAAGTTTGTTTTATAGAAACCTCTTGCTATATACATGGTCTGTCATATGCACTTTGATATTAATTTTCAGTGCATAGGTGCATGAAAATTCAAGTAGAGTGAAATGCAGGGCCACCTTCAGCCTATGTAATTTTAAGTAATTGCTTCTTTCCAATTACTGTGTTTCCTGTGGGAGACTTACTCAATAGAGCAGCTCGTTAGAATAATCACGCTACACCTTCCCAGCAGAAGTGGTCGTCAGCAGCCCCTATTCATTGGACCATGGTTCTGTGCTTCATGGGCATATTTTCTTATAACCCTGTTACCATTTATTATGAATCTGTTAATATTTCCAAAGTGAGAAAAGAAAAATAGAGTCACTCAAACTTTTTCCCTGTTAGAAACAGAAATATATTATTAACACTTAAAATCAAGAAACTTAGTGCTTGTGTTGTTCTCTCCCAGGTAAACTTCATGGCTTCATCCTGCAGATGGTAGCTGGGGAGAAGTCATAGTTCTCTGGGTCTAAGCCTTGCAGGATCCCAGAGCAATCCAACATTCCCTGGAAGGTCATGGCTACTCCCAGGTGGCTGAATTACTTGAATTAATATTCTGATTGATTAAAAGTTGTGCTGGATCACTGATTTTAAGGAATCAGTAATGGAAAATATAAGTACTATGATATAACCATGCTGTCCTTAATTTATAGACCTCTTTTGGTTCCTCAGGGTTATTATTCTGATAATCAATTATATACCTGTAGAACAAAAGCAAACATTGGTTAATTTAGATTTCCAATTAGGATTTGGGCTAAGTAAAAAGTTTTTAATATGCGTAGACCAAATATTTCAAGTTGAGCAGGCAATATTTTGTTATAGCGTAGTTTAGAGAAACGTTTTAATGCTATGAAGCCTAGTGACATTTTACACAGACGTCATGATGCAGTGCAAAACTTTGTACCCTGAAGTTGTGCCATGCAGGATCATACTAATAATGCTGCAATTTTATCACACAGGACCTGAGACACCAATGTTTATGACTCTCAGATTTTTATTTGTAGAAAAGAGATAAAAATTCTTACCTATATAGATTATTTTGAAGATTAAGTTAAATTATGTAGATTAACATCTCAGCACAGATAAAGGAACCAATAAAAATAATAATGAAGAAGCTTTTGAAATACTTATGTAATGGTTGTCTAGTTATTTGTTGTATCACTGGAGAATAGTGTTCTAATTCAAGAGCAGATAATCTAGCCAGGCTCAATGATGCACACCTGTAATCCCAGCGGCTCTGGAGGCTGAGGCAGTAGGATTGGGAGTTCAAAGCCAGCCTCAGCAACAGTGAGGTGCTAAGCAACTCAGTGAGACCCTGTCTCTAAATAAAATACAAAATAGGTCTGGGGATGTAGCTCAGTGGTCGAGTACCCCTGAGTTCAATCAATGTACCAATAAAATAAAACAAAAACAGATAATCTATACAATTTAACTATTTACTGTAGTGGGAAGGAATCTTAGACATACACCAAATCAAGATCTTAGAGCAGACATCATTTGACCAAAATGTAATGAAATTAGAAACCCAGTGACAAGAAAATAACAACCCCCCAAAACACCCACACATTTGGAAGTTGAAAAATTCTTTCAAATAATCCATAAAGAAGAAAAAGCAATGAAAAAAGAAAAATATCTACAATTGGAAAGTAATGAACTTAATGTATGTCCAACTTATGGGAAGTAGCTAATGGTATTTTTAGAGAGAATATTATAGATTTGAATGCACATCTAGTAAGGGAATAAAGGCATTCAACTCAATAATTAATTAAAATATCACCAAATAAACCCACTAAGATTGCAGAAGGGAATAAATAATAAAAAGTAGGTATTAATCAAATGAGAAGGAAAGAAGAAATAAACAATATCAACAAACTAGAATTTCCTTTGAAAATAAAAATAAAGTGATAAACTACATCGAAATTCAAGATGAAGAAAGCAGAGTATCTTCTGGAATGACAGAGGGTTAGCTCAGGTTTTGAATCTCCTTGAATCTCCACATGAACAGACACAACTCCTAGGCGACAAAACCTAAATCCATTGATAGCAATTTCTACAGAACTAGGTCATCCACTGACCCCATATAAAAAACAGATGCAAACAGACCACTAGCCAATGATCTGCATGGCATTGGGGTCCCCTGGGAGGAAACCCAGGTTAGATACAGAGCATCCAGTGCTTATGAAAAACAGCACAGCTTCTTAGTGTACTGGGGAGAACAACATCCAGGAGTGAAATCAGAATGGAACAGGTCAGGGCCAGAGTGGTGAGGAAAATAGTAGGTCCTGATAAAATGAAGGGCGGGCAGGTGGAGGGATTGGGGAATAGAGTCAGGACTTCCTAGAAAAAAAGCTGCCATACTGGACTTGGAACACTGTGCTAAACCAACTACAGAGGAAGCCCTGGGTTGGAGGAGAAATACAGAACTGTGTGGGAAACCTGACTGTGCACAGAAATGAGCAAGAAAAATATCAAAGTCAAGTTCCCTATAAAAGTTATTATAAGGGAAAAAAAACCACCAAGCACACCATAAAGACGTGCCCATAAATAGCTCAACCTGTAGCATTCTGTTCCAAAATGAGTTAAAAGACATTAAGAACTGCATAAGATTGAAAAGACAACCTGGAGAAGATTTGGAAAAACTCAGAAAATGAAGTGCTGAATGTAGGAAGAAATGATAAATAAAAATAACGGAGAAATATAAAAGGACTAGGTACCGAAGATGATGCCCTTAGAGAAATAGAAAGAAGAAATTTCTGTAAAAAAAATTAAGAAACAGGTGAAAATAGTTTTCAAGAAAATGACAAAACAAAGAAAGTCATATGGGGCCACCATTTCTATCCAGGAGGCCCTAAGGGACACCACAGCAGAACAGGTAGCAAACGTGAAATAAAACAGACCTGAACCTCCGTGTCAAAGGTGCTCCCCACGAGCCTGAGAACCCCAAGGGCAAGACATGCCCCAGAAGACCTCCAAGACTTTACATTTTAAAAAATTATTTTGATATCTGGCCCCAAACAACAACAAGGAGAGATCATTGATTAACATCAGACTTCCCAATAGCAATCTTTATATCAGAACAAGCTAAAGTAGTCTACACAGGATTCCCAGGGGAGCCATGCATGAGCTAGGCTTTTTACATCCAGGGAAACTGAGTTTCCAATTTCAAAGGACTGAGCTGTGATCACGATGTCACTACGGAAACGATGTGGTATGGAAGGAAGGCTGTTCCCCTGAGCCCCTCCTGGGAGGCGCTAGGACACATGCGTCAGACAGCCCAGAGAACTCCAGAAGTGACTCAGGTGATGACATGGGGGGGGCGGTGGGCGGTGTCTTATGTAAGAGCTGAGACCACAGGAGCACTGAGCAGCTGCTCGCTGTCACCATGTGGAGCAGCACAGAGGTACCGACGAGGAGAATGGGAAGAACGTACACAAACACTTCAGTGGTCACTCGTCATCTTGATTGTGTCAGGTGTCATTGTTCCCAGATTATTGCCTGTGAAATGTGAAATAAAAATTTGTAAGTTATTAAGAAATAATCTAATTCTATCATCCCTTGTGTCCTTGATAATCAGGAGTGGAGATGTGGGAAGAGAAAGTGGCATAGATGTCATGTAGGAAAGCCTAGGGAAGGTCCCCATGTCTTAAATTTAAACTGAAACTATCAGAATCTGTTTGGACAAAGTCCTGGAAATGGGGACCAAATAAGTAGAAATGAGCCCTGTTGGATCTAGATGATGCTTTTGCAAAACCATTTTCCAATAAATAAACCAGGACTTCTTGGAGAAAATTACTGATTTGAAATAGAAAGCATGCATGTGACCTTGGGGCATCTTGCCACACCTGACATCAGGGAAACTTCACCAACTTCTACTAGGGTCATGTTGAAAGAATCCCTGGGCCCACTTGAAAAGGCTTCCAGTGAGCACTTGAGATGATTGGACCTATGATAAGAACAGCAATCGCAATGGACTGAAGTCGGTCACATGAGTTTAAACTTGGAGTTCATAGTATTCTAAAAACAGTAATTAGCTAACTTAAGCAGACAACCCATTAAGTACATTAAAACTAACGTGAAGGTCAAGAGTCAAGCATTTATCTTGCCTTTCCCATCAGAAATGGACCACTTGGTAGCCAAATTCTACAGGAAAGAAAGTACATCACTAAAAGAAAACATCCAGCTAATAAATGAAAATGAAATGATGGCTTTGCAGACTGAAGGAATTGATGGAATGAGGCAGTATCCACTGGTTCTATTAATGTCAGGAAGAGAGACGCCCAGACAGCAGGTGCCTCCTGGTGAGAAAACAGACTCCGCCTAAGGCCCTGCCAACCTCTGGATCCAATGGCAATTTGTGGAAAATGCAGAGGACAGGAGTGCATTCAGCTATATCAGATTATGCACTGGGGAAGATCCAGGTTCTGAAGCTACAGATGAAATGTCCCAGGTTCTTTGATTTAAAAGTCATTATTTAAAGATCACCAGAGCCAACCATCAGTGAGTCCTTCGAGTCAGGATTAATCAGTCACAAATAACTCTCTGCACATGGAGTTGAACTTCCTGGATCTTGAGTTCTGGGTTAAAGTGCATAGTTCTGAGAACATGTTTACAATTAAAAGTTTCAGACTTTAAAAACGTCATCTGTGAATTATTTGAACTTAAATTTAATTTATTAGTTTTGATCGTTAATCCAGTCAAGGAATTGTTCTTTTGGCGAGTTGAGTGTTTTAGGTTTGTAAACATAAAACATAAAATCTATAAAATAATGTATAAAATAAAAAATAAAATCTATATTAAAAAGGTCTTTTAAAACTAATTTTTTGTCATTCTCAATGAAAACAGTATGCGTCATCCATCCCATTCTTTTTACTCCTACATCTCTGATATATTTAGATGCAAAGTGAGCAGTTACTGATTCTTTTTAGCTGCAATTTACAATTTCAGATCTAAAATTGCTTTTTTCCTTTGTGAAATGAATCTGTTTAATGCTATGAGTATGCATCTGCATATGGCTGTCAGTATCTCTTAGGGCCAGAAGAGGGCACTGCAGAGCAGTGTAGCCCTGAGCTCCTTGTAACAAGCAGAATCTGAGAATGTCCTTTGCTAAAAGATACACCCAAAACTTTATAACACCAAGAAAAACTGAAGGGATAATGAGATAATCACTATAGGCCTCATTCACCAGAAAAAAAGGGCTGTTAAAACATCTATCTATGTAAATACATACCTAGTGTATCAAATATATGTCTATCAAGCACAATACACGCATCTCTTCTTTCTTCCTTCAGGTACATTCCAAAGTTGAACCTGAAGCTTTTCTGTTCCTACTACCTCTGCCATCAGTTATAAAAGCAGTTCTCAAGCACTCCCTTGTACACATTAATGCTGTATTTTGTTTTAATCAGCTCGAATTTAGGATAAAGTGGATGTGAGGCCTTTTAGTAATTTTATGTGGTGCAGGAATCATTTAGGAAGCACTGTACTAGATATTATCCCAAAGGCTCTTCCCCATGTGAAGAGCATGGTTTCAGCATCAGCTACTCTACCTGCAGTTAGGTCAGTAGGTTCAGGCAGGAAGAGACCTAGGCCTATCCTTGACCTTGAGGATGAATGAAGAACGGTGGGATCTGCAATCCTCTCCTAAGGCTGCCTGTCACAGGGCCTCAGTAGGGGACCTGTCTCCTCATTGAGTGGGTTTGTAGGTGTCACCAGAGCAGAGGCTCCACCAGGAGGGGGCCTTACAGCTGTCTTGGGTCTCCGGAAGCCACTGTGAGCAGTAATCCTTAGGAAATGTCCAAACAGCTCAGGGAGAAAGTAAATCAGTGCCCAAAGTCCCCTCTTGAGAAGAGGGGACAAGATGTATGACACATCACTGTGAATAGCCTTTTATATGCTACTGTGCAAATATAACTCCTAAATAAATGGCATCCACTCTTGTCTCCTTGTCTGCACATTACTTTCTTCTCCTAGGGGTTCTAGTGAATAAGGAAACAAACCGATTCAGTTTTCATGATTAAAAAATAAATAAATAACAAAACACTTTTGCTGCCTAGACGTGTAAGGGAGAAATCACCAATGTGTTCAATGAGCCTGCTCTTCATTACAGACCCGCTAGGAAGCAATGGAAATTGTGTGGTAGATTGTGGTATTACTTAGATTCTCAGTTGTGTTTGAAAAGGCCAGTTTGGATCCTGGCTCTTTCCCAGCCATGGCTACATGGACGTATTGGCTGGATGTCATTGCATTTGTTTATAGGCTGTTTTGAGGATTAGGCCTTGGTGGCTTTGTGTCTCAACTTAAATGGTGCTTGTGGTAAAGAAACCAGATGGTCTGTTTTAGGTGAATGCAGAGTTTTCTTGTTTTCTGCTTTTCCCTCAAATTTACTGGAAACACAGTATGCCTTACAGTGTTTCCCCTACTCACTTTGCTTAAAAGCCCACCTACCATAACACTCACTTAGAGAATTCGCACCAAATTAATTTGCCTGGTACATACATTTATGAATTTAACCACTGCCACCGGTGCCTGTAGAAGTTATTCGAGGTCTGTTCCCACTTCTTCAGTAAAGTCATTGGTAACTCTGTCAGACACTTGTTGTCCCCCAGCCAAAGTGCAAAGCTCCTCTCATCTTTTCCACTGTACTAAGTGTCCAGTTCTTGGCCATCCGCCATATTGTACTTTTCCCTAATCAAGTGCCTGCTCTGTCCTGCCTTACTGGGTTGTTCAATTCTAAAGTCCAAGAACTCCGGCTCCCTGCATCCTTTCTCTCTGCTGGTCACCAGTATGGTGCAAAGTGCTGAGGAAACCTTATCCCTCTGTGACAACGAGCAGGTCATTCATTGTCTAGTCTGACTGCTGGAGTTACACTTTTGGGTTATTTGTTCTTGGGAATCTACCCAAAGACGTGATGGCGAGCTTCTCGTTCTCTTTCTTCTCTGGAATAGTTTTACCAGCATTAACTTGGGGGAAACCTCGAAGGCCTCCCTCATTTGCTCCTGTGCTAATAGACAAAGCAACTCCTAAACTAGTGTTCAGATTAGTATTGGATCCCAGGCTAAGCACTGGGATTGTGGATTGGAGAACATTTTTCTAAGTAATAGTGAATGAGGAGTCCAACATTAGTCTCACATTAAGTTCTTTGGAAACTAAAGAACCTCTTCAGAGAACGGGCAGCGTCATTACCAGTGACACACAGCCTGTGCCTCATCCCACGACTGTGGAAATGCAGCCCCACGGGATTGTTTGCAGTTTTGCTCCAATGAAAATGAAAATAGAGAAGAATATGAAATTGTAGAATAATCACGTAATGAAGCTTTAGTGAAAAACATGTTTAATGTTTTAATAATGTCATCTCTCTAATGATTTTTCAGTATGTTATTCTTTTACATTCCAAAACTAAAATTATGATTTTATAATTTTCAGCTTCGCAAGTCTGTTTTCAGCATCAGAGCAAGGAACCTTCTGGAAAAGGAGACTGCGGTCACTAAAATCTTAAGGTAAAACCAATAAGTGTTGATATATGCTCAATCATACGTAGAATTAAGCAAAAAAGAGGTTTTTTTAAGTGAACCAATTTTCAATTTTCTGTGGATCAACAAACATACTTTCTGTTAGATAGCAGGTTTGAGTAAGTATACACTTATATACAATGTCAACAACATTACTAATGTCTTTGCTGAAAAAGTAGTATTTCATTAGCAAATTAGGCCATTTCTTTCTTTCATGTATTTAAACATAAATTATTAAAACATTTATAAAAATATTTAAATAACCATTATTCTTATAGCCTCTTTTGTGATACCTAAAGGAAAAATCATGATCTGGAAAAAAATGGTAAGCAAGTCAGACTTTTAAAGCAATTATGATTTTTAATCTACTAATCAAGTTATTAAAAGTCTATTAAGAGTTGAAAGCATACCCATCTTAGAATGCTTATGAAAACATGTCATTATTTTAATGCCACTTCTAAAACATGTCTTGAAGTGAAGTATCAATAAGAAAAATTAAACTTATTTAAACATATAAGGCTATGTTATAATACAGAGTAATTTGATCAATATAAAATCCATATGCATTTGGAATATCACTTATTGCTGCGTATATTATGTGAACACATGTAAATGGCACAACCAGATATTTGGAGCTGAAGGTAGGAGGGCTGACAAGGTGAACAGACATATCATACCAGGAGGGTCTCTCCAAACTCGTGGTGAGTGGAAGAAGATAGACTCAGGTACTAGGTTCATTCCTAGGAATGGTCATGAAAGCATTTGCCTGGACTGTCTATTACTGTAACTCAGAAGCCTGTAACGAGAAAATAAAGCTAAGTATATATGAGAACTATATTTGCATTTTAATGTTACCTGAAATTTGTGTGTAAAAAACAAATATTCTACCTAATGACGACTGTGTCCTATGAATTCCCTTTCCATTGGTGAACATTCATGCACAGAGTTGCAGTAACTTTTACTAAATGAGAATAAATACTTAGGATTTATCTCTTCACCACAAAATATGAAGAGACAAATGTGAAAGGTCTCATTGAAATATACAGTCTGGGTCCCAACCTGAGTTTGTCTGTCTGGCTGGTCACCCCACCCTGTTGTTACCATGGAGACATGCCATGAGGTCTGTCTTGACTGCTTCAGTCTCAAGAATCATTACTCAGGCTCACCTGTACCAGACAAGCTTATGACAGGGTTCTACAGAAAAAATGTGCTGGTCTTCTCAGTGGGAAGAGACCCTCGCCGGGAACTGTAATATTCTGAGTCCGACAGACCCACCTGACCTTCCCCAATGGTCCAGGTCAACTGCCATCCAGAGATGGAGCCGTACCTAGGGCACCTGTGACTTTCCCAGGCAGAGGCAGACACTGGTTCTTGTGAGAAACATGTCCCCAGGCTTCACTTCCCTGGGCACACACCTTATAACCAGTCTGCTGCTTTCCTTCTCCACCCTGTCATGATGTGAGTCTGGAATGTCCCCAGAACTTTGATTGTTGAGGCTTGTTTGCCAGGGAAGCAGTGAGCAGAGAGGGGATTGGGGCAGTCTTCAACCTCACCAGTGGATTAACCCAAGTGATGAAGCAATGAATTGAATGGGCTACTGAGAGGAGGTGTTGACTGCAGGCAGCTGAGGTGTGGCTGGGGACATGCCTTTAAGGACTATCTCCTGTCCCTGGCCTTTTCCTCTGTGTCAATCTGTCTATCTATCCATCATCTATCTGTCTATCCATCCATCCATCTATCTCAGTTCCCAGCTCCAGGAGCTGACAGCTTCCTCTTCCGTGTCCTTCCTCACCATGTCGGCCTCACCTCAGGCCCAAAGCAGGAGCTAACTGATCCTAAACTGAAACCTCTAAACCATGAGCCACAATGAATCTTGGCCCCTCTAAGTTGTCCGGGTAATTTTGGTCACAGGGACAGAAAGCTGAAAACAAACCCCCTTTCTTTCTTTACCTCCATCAGTTTACAAGAGAACGGTGAAACTCACCCCTCCAGGAACTACGGTATGGGACCGGGACTGAGGTTCTCTGGACGGCCACACAAGGAAGGGGCAGGCCCGTCGGGGCTGTCTCCAAGAGCGTGGCCTTATTGTTTTCCAGGTGACCTTTAATTGGAAGCTTCCTTCCAGACTTCACCTACCTTAGAGTCAGGCATTTGAGATCACAGAGTTGTCACAAGGAACAGGTTAACATGTCGTTTGTTTTGAAAAAAAAAAGTTAGACTTTTTCCGACAGGTTCTGTTGATTGGTTTGACAATGAAGAAAGACTCAATAGTGCCCAATGTCACACATTTGAGTGAATTGTAAGGATGAAACTGGTCCATGTTTGCTTAAAAATCCTATTCAATACATCGTAATGCCAGGAATTACATTCTTTACTTCTGTTTAACATGGCCAGGGGGAAACTTAATAGGCAACTTTTAAAAATATTTTTTAGTTGTTGATGGACCTTTATTTTAATCATTTATTTATGTGTGGTGCTGAGATTCAAACCCAGTGCCTCACACATGTGAGGCAAACGCTCTACCACTAAGCCACAATCCCAGCCCTTAATAGTCCATTTTTAAAGGTACAGAAGTTTAGAAAATTGGGGGGAGGGAAATAAAATTATGGTGTATGTGAAGAAAACATTATGGACCCCCCTCAAACCTGCCCAACAATTGTATGATTTGAGGGATACCCAGATACAAAGTACTTTAGGACATCCCACACACTTCAAAATGAGAAGAACTCCTTACACTCTTGGCTACTTTGCCCTGTGAATTACCGGACACAAAAGGCTACAGTTTGAGGAAAAAAAAAAAAAAAATAGAATCTATTCAAAATACAAATTTGATTCTTTAGAAAAATGCCTCCTGTTTCATTTGTAAAAATGGTTTCCTCGTTGCTGCCTCTGTAAACTGATACCTTTTGGGGGGGAATAGCCAACTTTTACCACTTCACGAGTCCTACTCCTAGTAGTAACGTTAGTAATAATGAGGCCGATACCTGCATCATACCTGCCTCCTGGTGTAATCCCTTAGTTACAAAGTCATGAATAGATTGGGGCCCTGGGCATGGCTCTATGCTGTTTTCCCAGGAACAACAACAACTAATAAAAAAAAAAATAAGAGGAAAATTGAAAGAAGAAAAGAAAACATCTGTGACAGCCCCAGGGCCCTGATGCGGACACCTGCCAGAAGCGGGAAAGTAAGAAACGCTTCCTTTCACTGTCTCCTTTGGCCCCTGGGCTCTCGCTCTCCCTCCGCCTGTTAAACCTTGCCAGAGCCCTTGGGGAACCTGGAAGTGGCCTCTTCTGGGACCCTTGGCACTCTTAAAGGAAGGAAGGGCTGAGAGTCAGGATGCAGTTTCGTCTTTTGGTGGGCGAATCTGCCCTGGTTCACGTAAAGGAAGTCTGGCAGAGTCTAATGTCCTCAACTTTCCTAGATGTTTTTTTTTCCCTCATGGAATTATTGTCTTTCGTGTCTCTGAAGGTTTCTCACCAAGCGACAGGTAAGAAAAGTATAGGGAGACCTGGGAAAGGACCTCACCTGAGTCATTCTGGTACAGCTTGGCACTTGTCCTGATTTGGGTGCAGGTAAAGTAACTTTAAGCCAGTATGAGATGTTAGTGTCTTTAAAATAACTCCTACAAAATAACGAGTATTGGGGGGAAATAAAACAAGGCAGATCCCTGCGGCGAGGTGTGCAGAGCCTGTCTGTGTGGACTGGTAATTTGTCTGTGAACTCTCAGTTCGCTCGATGGAAGGTGGGAGTCCAGGGTGCCTCCAGGCCTGACCCAGAGCCCTGGGCAGTGTCTCTCTTGCTCCTCTGTCACCTCAAGTAACTCCCTGATCTCACCCTCAGTTTTCCTATCTGCCCTTGTGGAGGAGACTTTCCAGAAAATTCTGTCTGACTGACCTGTTGATTGGGCAGGGTGAGATTTAGCTCTTCCTGCAGTGCAGACCACTGCTCCAACAGCAGGATGCCTCTAGCTCGGGGCTGGGAATGTGTAAGGGCTTGGTGAGCTGCAGAGCTGGTGGCAGACTCTGGGGCTGTCCAGCACACACACCAGGCAGCAGGTACCTGCTCTTGACACTTTTTTTTATTCCTTTTGGGCCTTTTGGTCTTTAACTCTATGTGTGCATTACCTTTAAAAATAAAAAGTACAACTGAGGCTTAGAAACAACATCCAGAAGTGCCCAGCATTACTGAGCCCCAGGGAGAAGCACCTGGACGGGAGTCTTGATGGGTTGACCAGTGGAATGAAGGACTCAGTCTAGAGGAGAGGCCTGCGCCAGCAGCTGTGGTTCAGACAAATGGATCTGGGGGACGCGCTTGCAGCTGACAGTGGGACAGCACCAACAGTAAGAGCTCGCCTTCCTCCACACGAAGCCCCATTGATGCAGAGGCCTCGGTTCTTTCCCAGTGGTTAAGCTGTGGGGCTGCTGGGAGTTTCCGTCCTCAGGGGAATCATTGCCAATATCCATCTTCCAGTTGAAATAGGATTCATATTATTTCAGCAAAAAGTGTCTATATACATTACCACGAGCAGGAAATTCCATCCACGAAGGAAAACCTCAGAGAGAAAAGGCCCTGGAGTCTGAGAATGTATGTCACTCTTTGATGGAGTCACCCATTCCTATGCATAATAATCTTTAATTCATGCTCTTGCAGTTATAACTTTCAAAAAAAATGGTGTTTCAAGAAATAGAATTTCTGCCTCTACTTGAGAACACTTTGATGAGAAAATGGTGAGCCATTTGTGCACATCTTGGGAATGCTGCAAGGCTTAGGTGAAGGTGACCCAGTGGCCAGACAGACATCTGTGCTGAACACTGTGAGAGGAAGGATGTTCCGCTGTCTCAATTATAAAATCCAAAGTTGCTAGACTCTGCCGTTCAGCTCCACTGAAGAAGGCTCCCTTCACACGGCAATGACCTTTTCTCTGTATCAGAAGAAATCAAAAATAAATAGCAGTGTGTTTTCAATGCCCCACTACCTCCACGGAGACTTCCTCTAATTCAAGGCTCTGAAATGGAGCAAAAATGCATTATCATCCCTGTGAGGCTCAGTGAATAGGGAAATGTCAAAATAAAATAATTAAGCATGTACATTACTTTCCAAAGTCCCATCCAGCCATGAGAACCTCATTAGCTAGGGGTATCTTTATAACCTTGCTGAGTGTCCAGTCTCCGTGACACTGGTATTCTGGAATTTCCATTTGCAGCATAATTTCCCTTGACATGCACTTGTTGTGGTAATTTTTGTAGATCTAAGGAATACTCTTTAATT
The DNA here is from genome assembly GCF_045843805.1 of Urocitellus parryii. Classification (NCBI taxonomy): domain Eukaryota; kingdom Metazoa; phylum Chordata; class Mammalia; order Rodentia; family Sciuridae; genus Urocitellus; species Urocitellus parryii. The sequence goes on from NC_135532.1 coordinate 10,255,376, forward strand.
GAGTGCTGTTGTTAAGGGTAATTAATATAATATGTGAGGTTAGTTTATCTCTTATTTATCATTTGAACAGAATTATTATTATTGACCACAAAGGCTACATATATATTACTTAAATATATTTAAAATCACGATACATTTTAAAAATGACATTTGCCAGATTTTCCTTAGCTAGTATCTGAATTGCAGTAATCAAAATATTTTTATATTTTATTGCGAGAGTATTTTATTTATAGATTATTTTTAAATAAACCCAAAAGTGAATACAATAGCCCTATGGATTAGGAGGCCTGCTATGAATTTTAGCAGAGAGATTCAAGGAAAAAAACATTTGTGGTAAACATTACTTTTTAGAGCAGTTTTACATTCAGTACAAAACTGAGTGACGATATAACGATTTCCCATATACCTCCCACCTCACACAGAAACACTCTCCCTACCATCAACAGTCCCTATCAAAGGGGTGCATTTTTTATAATCAAGGGACCTGCTTTGATACACCGAGAACACCAGAGTCCATAATTTACACTAGCTAGTCCTCATGGTGTTGTACCTTCTATAGGTTTGAACAAATGCAAAACAGCATATAGCTACCATTGTAGTACTATATTGTCTGAAGACCTCCATCCCCCACCTATTCATCTCTCCCTCCTGACATACACTGATCTTTTAACTGTCCCCATAGACATGTACATAGATAAACACACATAGAAATGTCTCCAGAGATGTGCACAGATGTTTGTAGCAACTTCGTTCCTGAATTCCCAGAATTGGAACATCCGAGATGTCCTTCAGTATGTGAATGAGTACACCAATTGTGGTGAGATGGTATCTAGGCAGTGGAATATTATTCACCACTGAAAAGAAAGGACTGATCAAGCCATGAAAAGACATGGTGGAAACATAGATGCCTACTACTAATGAAAGAAGTCCATCTGAAAAGGCCACACACTGAATGTTTAACTCTGTGACATCCGGGAGAGGCAGAGCTGTGGTGATGGGAAGATAGTTTAACAAGGTTCTTGCTTTTACTATTTTATCACTGGAATATGAAGTGCTACGTCATTGAAAAATGCAATACATATCCGTCCAAATGTTGGTTAGCATAGCTTCTGCAACATTGGCAAAAGTTCACTTTTATTATAGTAAAAATTCAATCTCTGCATTTCACTTACACATTTCTGAGTCAGTCCTTGAGTTACTGAATGTAACCCCCAATGAACAGTGTAGGGTTTCAGACATTGTATTTGCTGAATTTTAATAGAGGTACCAAAGGCATGGATTTCCCACAGATTGATTTTCTTTTTTGTTTATAGCATGTGCAAAAGATAAAATAGTCAAGGTTTATTTCCAGTGTACAGTGCAGTCCTGGTCACCCGTGTATTTGCATATCTGTAGATAAAAACGTTTTGATGAATAATTTAAGATTAGGACGAACAGCCGTTGCCACTGAAGAGCCACATGCATGCACTCAGGACCTGGCAGACTCAGGAAGGAGTGGGTGTTCACTCTGATAAAGATACAGCTTGTTCCTCATCTCAGCAGAGGCCGTTATCTGGGGCTCAGCCATTAGCACCCGCCTTGTCTCTACTTTGGATGATCACAATGGAGTCAGGTAAGAGCCATTTCCAGGAAATGCTCATAATCTATTCTCTCAATGGTTACACAGTCCTGGTTTACATAATGACCACGGAAGGGCTATTTTCCTGTTGTCTGCTGATGTGATTACATTACCTTGACCAACATCCAACAATACTTTACCTCGTGGTAGCTCAAGAATTAAGCAACTCCTCCCCCCAATGCAACGCTCTGCAAAGTTACCTTGTGATTCCCTTAGATGGTAACTGCATCTCATACCAGATGACGTCCTGGAATCTAACTTTTCTATACAGTGAAACTGACTGGAGACTCGCAGGCCTCTCTCTTTCGTTTACAGACCGTGTGGGTTTTCCCACACCCTTGCTCTGCAACATTAAGAAAGAAGCCAGAAGACAAAGAAAGAAAGGAGGACCCCTGCTACTGCTTCTGTGAACAGCTAGTGGTGTTTAATAAAGCTCCAAAGATCTCTCATCAACATCATCGTCGGCCCGATTTAAAAATATTTTAGATGGAGAAATGTCAAGGAAAATAGAGACAATTTCTTAAGACATGATTCTCTTTCCTCAGCCTCCATAAAAGATTACATATATATATATAGGGCTGTCAAAGAAGGGGCAATTGAAATTCCACAGCACAAAGGCAATGGAAGGAGGAGGAGGAAAAAAAGAATCAATCTTTCATATGTTTTTTTCAAAGGCTTGGCAAGAAACCAGGGGTAATATTTTTGCAACTGGGAATGTGTGTTTGCTGAAGAATATTCCCACATTCGGATCATCATCAGGGGTCCTCATCTTGTTTTCCTTTCAAAGGTAGAGGGGGCATAACATTAACCCCAACTGGGAAAAGGAAAATGCCTGGCTGTAATTCTCCTCCTGGGAGCAGGAAGAAAGACGTCACACAGGCCTGTGGGGTGGAGAATGTCCTCACGCACACAAGACAAAAGACTTCATTGTTTTTCACCAGACACTCGGAGCCCTGTGCCTCCCACTTCCAGGGGCCAAGCAGGTGGACCCTTTTTTTCTTAAGCCACTAGATGGAGTTTCTAAGACACTGGCCTTCTGTCACTTGCCACTAGGAAGAGATGGAGGGAAGACACCGACGGCCTTGGAGCTCACACCAGTGTCCTTCCCAGAGAAGACCCAGATGGCCCCCAGAGGACCACAGCAGGCCTTTGCAATACCATTAGCTTGCTTTTTCTTGGAGCAGCAGACAAATGACTATTTTCTTCCTGGATCTGTGCTTTTTACAAATCCTTCTGCGAGACCAAAAGGCATCTAAATACTAATGAAAGTTTAAAGTGGCAAAATACAACTTAAGTGAACATTCAAGTGCTTTTCTGGGTAGTCTGTGATGTGTGGCTCTAATGATGCGTGCATCTCATCTGTTAGGTAAAATACGAAGTCTCAAGTCCTGAGTCACTCACCATTTCAGCTTGCCAGCAGATTCCTGTAAGGAGAGATACATGGAGACCACATTCTCAGCGATGGATCGAATCTCCAGTGTAGAAAAATGGAAGGAATTCATCTGCTTGAGGCTCTGCTCCATGTTGGTTTCACATTCTCCCAACAGCTTTGACAGACAGCACAGATGAAGATTTACACATTTTCTAGCTGCAAGAAGCCATGTCTGTCTCTTTTTTTCCTTTCTGTCTCGGGCTCTGATCTCTTGTAGGCATACAGTCCGTTAATCTTGAGTGGCACAGTATTCTAACTAGAGACAAAATTAAGATCATTCAACTTCCCCTTTGAGCAGCGTACTCTAGACACAAGCTGTTTTCTTTGCAATTATTTTCATACTTCCTAAGCATAAAGTGATAAGAAAGAAATTAAAATATTTGATCTTCATAGCATTTCAAGGTTCATTCATTCAACAGATATTTATTGAGCGCCTACTGCGTACAAGAGCTGAGAAATAATAGTGAGCAATTTTAAAGATCACGTCTGCTCCCTTAAGCTCTTTGGAGTCTGGTCTAGGTGAAGAATGAAAGGCCCGGAGAATGGCCTGAAGAAGATGAGGGGCCTGCTTGTAAAAGAAGAGACTAGAAGTGGGGTTAGAGGGTGACAAACAGGGCTTTCCAAGCCACACTGAGCTCGTCTTTCTCTTTCTGAAGAGCATTGGGAAGTTGATGGGTTTGAGACCATGATAATAATTGCTTTATTTACCCATCAATGTATAACAAATGACTCAAAAACTTAAGTGATTTAAACACCATTCAAACACCTTTTCCACCTCAGACTGTGGTCAGGAGTCTGGGTATTGTGTATGGCTTCTCTAGCTCTGGGTCTCCTATGAAGCTGCTTGATTCTGTGTCCCTGAGTCGTTGGATTCAGGCCTTCATGGGCTGTTAGATTAAGGCCTCGGTTCCTCCTAAGCTCTTAGTTGGAGACCTCTAACAAGTGGCCCTCTCCATGGAGCCCCTCAAAATGTGGCGGCTTGCTTCCTCAGAGCAAGCAAGAAGATGAGAGAGCAGGGTTCCGTGGCACAGGCCTCTAAATCTAGGGCTCAGGAGTCTGAGGCAGGAGGATCTCAAGTTCAAAGCCAGCCTCAGCAACTTAGCAAGGCCCTAAGCTACTTAGTGAGACCCTGGCTCAAATAAAAACAAAAAGGACTGGAGATGTGGCTCAGTGGTCAAGTACCCCTGGATTCAACCCCTAGTATCATTAAAAAAAAATAAAGGACAAAGGAGTGTCCATGACAGAGACACAGCTATCCCAGTGTTTCCTAACCTGTCCCATCATGGTTGCCCTCTGTTTCTTAGAAGCAAGTCACTAAATCCTGTGCCAGGGAAGGGAATTACACAAAAGCATGAAAACCAAGAGGTGGGGGTCACTGGAGGGAGTCTCAGAAACCTGCCTACCAGGATAGTATCTCAGAAAACAGTGTGTTTACCGAAAGTGGCTGCGTGGGGGCCGTTCCTGAGGCTGCGGCACCCGCTCCAGCAGCCATCACTGTGGATCAGAGAGCAGGAAGACTGGCCTTCCGGAGCACCCCTCCGTCAAACCTGCTTGCTCAGTCCTCAAAGCTCTGTAAAGGTGTGATCATCAACCAGGACATGAAGAATGAAAGGCCAAGCAGAGAAGGAAATCCCAGCACCTGAACATTTAGATGAAGCATCAGCGATACCAGAGTATTGTGATCCGCCATCACCTTGCTTCTCCCAATTCCCTGTGAAGTTGGTAAGAAAGGAATTATGGTTCTCAGCAATGGACACACGAGAAAGGATACTTGGAGAATGCAAATCCGTGCCTAAGGTCCACAGCTAAGCCAGGTCAGAAAGCGCGGTTCTAAACCTTTGGTCTCTCAACTCTTCTTCTCATTAGGCTTCCAGACAAAGGCAGAACATTCCATCAGCAGCTACACTGCAAACCTACTGTGTGCTTTGAACCCCGGGACCTGCAAGTTTCCAGGGGCCTGCAGAGCCCCTCCCTCCCTCTCCTCTCCTTGACACCTCCCTTAGCCTTTTTGCCTCTTCATTCTTCCCATCAGCAGCTGGAGTGCCAGGAACTGGATTTCCTAGGAGTTGGAAGATGAGTGATAGACAGGTCCCTCAAGAACTCACAGACTATCAAGGGGTGATGACAAAATACTGGAAGCATTAGACAAGCATGGTTACCAGCACGCTGCAGGAACATGGGATAGCGCACATCCTTTTTTTAGTGCTTCCATGCAGGGGAAATATTCATCCCTCCCTCATGTCACCTGTCAGAACCCATTTGTATCAAACTTTATAATTTGGATTACTATATATACTTGTATATAATAAATCATATTTACTTCCAAGAATCCTAAAGCAAACTTTTAGCATGCATCTGAGCGTTGGCACATTAAAATATATGTAACCCCTTAGGAAATCTGACTGTGTCCAATTGAAGTAAACAACTTTCTAACAACTCCGCTATTTTCCAAAATAACAACATATTTTTCATGACCAAAAAGTGTGACAATGGCTTAGGTGCGAGGCTGCTTCTTGTGGCAGAAACATGCTGATGTGGCAGTCATTCTGCCTGTGTCCGTGCAGTGTTGTAAGGGGCCAAAGGGTTGCAAAACCACCTTCTCAACACTGTGCTCTGCTCCCAGCCAAGCCCAGACTTACCTCCCCACCTGCAGAATCTCCTCATGCATTAGGGAATTGGTCTTCTCTATATGGAAGTAGGTTTTCCCACAAGTTTTTAGAGGCATTTATATTTCTATACAAAGTGGTCTCACCTGTATCATCACTGGTTCTTTTATGGGGAAATTATTAAAGATAAGTAGAAAGAGAGTGCATAGTGCCTTTTTAGTCTCAATACTATCCCTCCATTGTACCAGGAAAACAGTCTTCAGGACCTTCAAATGCAGTTCCCTTCATATGCACCCCATTTCCTTCACTCAGTTGCTTAGTTCGAGATTTGCTAATTAGCTTTCTGCTAACGAACCCCAGCATTTGTCTGTGCAGTTTCTTGTTTTGAAAGCCTCAGCACGGTCAGTGGGAAAATCCGCATCAGAGCATTTGTCCTGTACTCAACAAGAGACGGATGAAGGGAGACGGAGACTGTTTACCTCTGACTTTGCATGCATGTGGAGGCAGCCACTGGGTGGGGGCCAGACAGGTGATCAGAGAGAGTCGGGGGCAGCCATGAAGGAAGCCTGTAGTGCCCTGTTGATTTCCAGCACGGAGACTGGGGTGGGTGTGGTGGGCCTGACTTCACTGTGCTCAGAATCCAGGTTGCCTTCGGAGCTCCAGGGACCAGAAGGTGGACAAGCAACTCTGCTCAGGACAAGACCCTCCTACTGAGGAAGCAGTGGTGGAGCTGATGCTTGGCTCCAAGAGAGTTCCAATGTCACTGGTTACAGGATTTAGCTGGATGCTCATGAAAAGACCTAGGGTTAGTGGGCGTTGTATTCCTGCATCCCCCATTAACCATTCAGAAATCATTGAACATAGAAGAAAGTGGTAGGAAAGAAAGTTAAAGTGAATGTTTCGGCCATAACTCATTTCAGGAGGTCTCAGTCGGCTGAAGCTCAGGCTTTCTGATTCCAGGATAGAGCTAAAAACCAGACCCCCCACACCCTCAATGAATGAGTCTTCCAGAGAACAGACTGTGTGATTCACATGTACGTGAAACTCCAGCACTTTTTGTACCATTTTCTGAATTCTGTAGATGCAGAAGGAATGAAATGAGTCGAAAGAGGAAAAGGGTGACTTTCTCAGCACACTTTACCATGCTGTTGTGGAAAGAGACAGAAGGGGCTCATGATGAAGCTTGGTCTCTACAGAGGGCCTGCCCTGATTAATCAGAGAGGAGCAGGCCCTCTCTAAGGGGTCTCCACAGGTTTCATAGAGGCCCCTCAGGGACACCAAAAATGCCAGGTGTTCTCAGACTGGGCTGTTGGGCAAACGACCAGCAGCTCTTAAACCATGCTGCCCCAAACCAGTCACCCTCCTCCATTTCCCGCACAGCAGAGGTCCTTGCACCCAAACAGGTGTGTTACAATCGAGTTGGATGTGTTTATATTTGAGGCCTAATGGTCTTAACTGCTTTGGGGGAGACTCTTGTGATCCAAGAATGACAAGTTCCCAAGACCAAGGCTGAAGGATAAATCTTGACGGTTCACACAGATGGCAGGGGATGCCACAATAACAGCTCCTCCAAATGGATTTCCTCAAAATGGCTTCTCGATCTTCAGTCCTTTGGTCAAGAAATAGCTAAATATATATATATGCATCCTCTTACACAGCGTCATTCTAGTCCTTAAAATAAGCACAATCTCTTCTTGTCAATGTCTAAGTTCTGTTTTTCAATAAAGTGTTGACTTGGATTTTATCCCAAAGTGGCCTCTGCTGTTTCCTAAGCTTGGGGTTTGTTTCCACTAATGATTTACATTCATTTAATTTGACTGATTTTTCATGGACATTCGCCACAATTACCTTCATCTGCATTTTTAAGTACTTAAGTACATACTTGGTGCCATAAAAGCTGCTGTTTTGATTCAGGAAGCAGATACACAGTCTTTTCCCAAAAAAGCTTAATTCTGAGAAGACAGTAAGAATTTCAAGTCATTCTAGAAGTGTGCTGGAATCCTCTGGAAGACAAGGGCTGAAAGGAACTGAGCTGAGGTGTTGGACAAATATGGCATCATAAGATCTGCACGTCACAAAGTCATTGCTTTTGACATTAGTGAGTTGTCTTTGAGGTCAACCTTGTCCTGATTCTACCAATAAGGAAAAACCAAGCCCCAAAGTTATCCCACTCGTTAGTGACAGTGTATGTCTGTTACACAGGTCTTAACTCCCTGGGTTTTTCTTTCCACTTCACCCAACCTCATTCCTGTCATTCCCCACTGGGGAGAGCTTTCTGAAGAAGAAATTTTATTTTGTCACCAAAATCATTGACACCACAAGTGTCAGGTCACAACTGTCTTCGTTAGTCAGAAAATCTGAAATTAATACCAGTCCAGTTGTGGTCTAAGGAAAATACATTTTCAAAGTCTCCAGGCTTTTGAGAATACAAAGAAAGTGGTAACTGGTTACCAGGAAACCAGAGGCTTTACATTAAGATTTTTTCTGGGTTATAATTTCAGCTTTTTTATGATTGTTGGGGAAAAGCCACATGACATACAATTCACCATCTCTACCACTTCTGAGTGCACAGTTCAGGAATGTTAAGTAAACTCACATTGTTGTGCATAATTCCAGATTTATTTTTCTTTATAATTCATTTTTGCCCCTAACTTGATGCTTGCCTGCTTTTCTAAGTTTCTGTCAAATACTTTGGAACATGTATTTCATCATTCCAGTGGCCTGGCTGGCCAAATCCTTCCCTCAGGGCTTTTATTAGAAACCTCCTTGTTTAAATTCAAAACCTACATCATGCTTGCCTGTGGGTAGACTGGCCTTGCCGCTCACAGAATCCTGATAGAAGCCCTGCCACTCTTTTTTATTGGGGGATGGAAGGAAGAGGGGCCAGAGAGGGAGCTTTCTATTTATCTTCCAGATCCTCTTTATAGCTGGGAAGCTTCTGCTTTGTGAGTGGTCCTGACACGAGCCTAGAGGTCATTTCCTTTTATATGTAGTTTGCTGCATTTTGCATTATCATTGGTGTTGCCTCAAAATTAACAAGAGCAACGAGCAGTTATGTATTATTCATTTCAAGTGTACAAATCCTGAATTTATCTCAGGCTCCTTTTTCTTCCTAGAGCTTGCACTCGACAGCGCATGCTGAGTGGATCATTCGAGGGGCAACCGGCAAAGGAAAGGTCGATTCTCAGCGTGCAGCATCACATCCGCCAAGAGCGCAGGTAAATGCTCCAGGAAGACGGGCTTCAGAGACCCGAAGGAAAGGGGCCTTGCAGGAGTGAGCATTGTGTAGCTTCAGCCCTGGGTAGCAGGCGGGCGACGGGCGAGGAACTGAATTCTATCTGCTGGTGGTCACAACAGTGAAACTGGCAATCTCATTCGAGATTCAAACAAACAAAAACACCTTTACTCAAAAACCTTTTCCTTGGTGATAGTCAAATTCTGACTTTTAAGATCGGAAGGAGAAATTCTGAAATCTTGTTAGAGGGGATCACAGGCGTTCGGATAGACTATAAGCTTTTGCTGTAAAATAGAAGTGAGGCATTTTTGATGGTGTGTCAGAAAAAATCGTTGTTGTTGTTGTTGTTGTTTAATCCTGGTCTTTGCTTAAAACTACAGATTTGATCTTGAGATCCACTGACCAGTTGATTGTGGTTGTTTCAGGTCACTAAGACATGGATCGAACAGCCAGAGGATCAGCAGGGGGAAGTCTCTTGAAACCTTGACTCAAGATGTAAGTTCTAAGCAATGCTGTGGATTTGGGAAGCAGGGATATGTCCATGTATCTAAATAACTGCTGACAGGATTCTAGGGCCTGGATCTGTCTACCATCTTGCCATGTCTTCCTAAGACTTCATACAAGAGGAACTCAGGGAGCTCAGAAAACAAATGACATGACCAGGCACTGAAAAGTGACCACTGACATAGAAGAATCTAGATATCTCACACGGAGCACATGTTTTGGTTAACACAGACAAAAGTGATGGATCAGTTATCTTGGACTAAAATTAAAAACATTTAAAGCATTTTGTATAAATAATTTGCATTATTATCTCTGAATATTTACCAAGTTCCAACTATTCTAGAATCTAGATCCAGTGTTTATAATTTCAGAGGTTTACCCAGGAGGAGATACATTTTTTTTCTATGATCATGTTTTATGTCAAAGATTACACAGAATCTCCCAAGAATTTCTTTACTTTTAGACTCTAGGTCTCTTGTGTGTGTATTGACTGACCGAGTTTTTACTTCATGTGGGATCCGGTTCCAAGTGATAAGAATAGTGGGGAAGGAAGACAGACTCAGGACCTTCCTGGAACCCACATTCTAGTCAAGGTCACAGATAATAAGCAAGTGAGCAGATCATGGGATTTCTGAGAGTGATCTTAATTTCTTCCATCTGCCTCGTGCAGCGACAGGTTTGCTTTCTTCTGTAAAGTAATATAAAGAAGTCAAAGGTGGAGATTTGATCTCAGGGGACTTTAGATAAAATGGTTAGTGCAGACCACCTGCACCATCCCAGAGACCTAAACAGAGGAGTGAGACATCTAGAGAAGCCCAGGAGCAAGCCATCCAGCTGCTGGCTGTGCTGAGATGACCATGAAAGACACAGTGAAGCTCTGACTCTTGAGTTGGAGTCTGGGAACTGGGTTGAGAAGGCAGAGTCAGGAACATTCAGAGCCAAGCATGGCACTGGAGAAAGGTGAGCTCACCCAGAGAGCCAGCCAAGCATGAGGTTTTGATCCTCTGATCCTCGTTTTGCTTTTTCTCCACTGATCTCCTGTTTCTTCAGAGGTTCTGTGATGTTGAGTTACGGCTTTCACTCCCTAGAAGATGTTACTTTAGCATCTTAGACTGTCCTCATTAAGCATCCCAGGTAAAAGAGAACTGAAAGTAGGAGACGAGAACCCCTGTCTTTGTCCTATTAGCACAACTGGAATTGGCACAGGGCTCTGTTTCCGCATATCCAGGGCTCTCTCTGATGGACGACCATGTTGACACAGAGTTGTGGACAGATCCAGCCCATGGTCTGTGCCCTCAGCACTTCAGATTCAGTCCTATTGCCTGGAGAAAGTTGCCTCGAGAAAATTCAGAGGCAACACTCTTGAGAGCAGCTACCTTTGACATGATTCAATGGAAATGTGCAGTCTACGGAAGCATCGATTAGAACGTGTCTTTGAAAATATGTGTTGAAATACACACAACAGAGGTCCTGCTTGAAAAGTGCTAATTCCAGAGGCTGGTTTCTTCCTCAATGACCTTTTCTTGTTGAGACCTGTAACAAAATGCATCCCCCGTCTTATCCATGGCAAAATGTCGTGGGGTTCAGTTATTGCATAAGATGGCCTTAGCATGTCTTTTCTCCCACGAGAGCAGACATTAAAATGAGAAAGTTTAACCTTTTCCACCTATTCTAAGTGATAGTAGACACGGATGATTAAATCTAAGGAATGCTTTCTATGGGGTCTACTCTCCAGGTGTTTGAACAGTGGCTCCCCACCTCCTGCCGTGTCCATACAGGGACCATCCAGGCCCTGCCTGACCTGCTCCCACACCCTCAGGACTGTCTCTTCCTATCAGCTCCTTGCTCTCTGGGCTCTTCCCCAACAGGCATCCTGGGTCTTCCATGCCCATACACCAGGCCTTTTCCCCCGAGGAGAACAGGGTTCTGCAGCTGTCCAAAGCCTGCACCCTGAGGGAGAACCACCCGTACTCCAACAAGCCACTGTTCATCCTGGCGATGAGCACCCCCACCTCCCTCTGGTCTTTCCCTCAAATAGCACCTTTATATTGACTCCACTGTGACCTATTTTAAGTTACAGCTTCCAGCACTCTCTACCTCTTACCTACTTTGTGTTTTTATTAGAGCACTAAGCATCCTCTAACATACTTATTTTTATTTTTTTTTAAATCTGTCTCCCCTGACTAGACAATCAATCCCACAAGAACAGGGATTTTGTATGTGTTTTTTCCTCCTCCTGACAGATCCTCAGCACTAGAACATCACACTTGGCACATGATGGGATTTGTGATAAATATGTGCTGAATGCTTTATTTTTTAGGGGAAAAATAACTTTGCTAAAATGATTGTGACCATTTAACTATATAAATATGTGTGTGTGTGTGTGTACCTCATGCTATATATTTATTATATACAGCAGTTACATACATGCCATATATTATAGTTGTACATAACATGATTATATATATGAAGATGCTGATTTCAATGTTTAAGCATAATAATAATTTTTGGCCTTCAAGAAAAGTCTTTCGTAGTGACATGCCTGCCCTGGATTTATTCCTAGCACTCCAATACAGTGAGATACAGAAATGCACAAAGAGAAGACAGCGAAATAAAGATGATTCAGGAAAAAAAGGAGCAAGCGGAGATGAAAAGGTACGGCGCGCTACAGTGATCCACGGCCGTCACTTTAGCGCCGACACGTGCCCTTCACCGTCCTCTCCCCATGTCCCCTCCAGGAAAGTGCAGGAAGAGGAGCTGAGAGAGAACCACCCGTACTTCGACAAGCCGCTGTTCATCGTGGGGCGCGAGCACAGGTTCAGGAACCTGTGCCGCGTGGTGGTCCGCGCCCGCTTCAACGCGTGAGTACACTGTTCCAGCCAGGTGTGTGGCCTGGGTCACAGGAACAGCAGGGGTGTTGTCACAGGAGGAGAAGAGACTTGTAATCCTAATGGGGTCACCAGATAAACTGTGGGCTAATTAATCACGCTGCTCCTCTTTGCCCAGTGCCTGACCGGGTGGCAAACAAAGGTTGCGAGTAGTTAGCATTTGTAGGAAGCTCACGTTGATAAAGCCTTGACAGCCATTTTTATTTGTGCCTTTTCACAGTTGTCTAAGACGTTTAGATCGATGTTATTAACTCTGGGTCTTATTTTGAAAATGCTGAAACAAAGGGAGATTCACGGATGGGGGGGTCGTTGTCCACATCTTTTGTCAGACTTGGAGTTTCTTGGTGATCAAAATATACCAACCAGTTTATTCTAGGATGATGTAAAATAGAAAGTTAACTAGTACTTCCATTACCAGTTGTTATGAGAAGAAAACCCACTGGCCATGGCCTCAACCCCACCAACTGGGAGAAAAGGAGAAGAGATGCTATCAGGAGGGTCAAAGCGAACAGCACTGTATTTGTGGAGCCCTAAGCCAAGTTGCTCAGGCAGCCAATGCATAAAATGAATTTTTGTCAGTAAATATCCTGAAGACATTAAGAACTCTGCAGAAAGCTTTCCCCATGCCATCATTTGAGGAAACTGACCACCTTGATTGACAATCAGCTGCATATCATACTTATTCTCTGTTATAGACTGAATTATTACTCCCCCAAATCCACATGTTAGAGTCCCAACCTCCAGTAGCTCAGAATGTTTTTATTTGGAGATAGGAAATTTAAAGAGGAATAAAGTTAAAATGAGGTCATAAGGTGGGTCCCAATCCAATATGACTAGTTCCCTTATTCTAAGAGGAAGTTTGGACATGGGCCCAGGTGGAGGAAGATCATGTGAAGCCATGAAGGAGAAGGTGACTACTGTAGGTCCAGGGTGCAATTCCCGAACAGATCCTGCCCTCGTTGGCCTTGGGAGAAACCAACCCTCCTGACACCTTGATCTTGGATTTCCAGCCTCCGGAACAATGAGAAAATGAATTTCTTAATTTCTTAAGAATTGCTCAAGCCACCCAGTGTGTGGTGCCTTGTTACACAGCTCTAGGAAACCAACACACACTACCCCAACACATCAGGGCTGGAGACCTCAGGGACCTCCTCATAGCGAGAAATGGAGGCTTGGTCTCAAGGACGTGGACTCATTGCCACTTCATGGTTCTTTCTGACATTCTAGAAAGACATTCACAATTTAAAGCATCTGAGTAAAAATCACTAAAACTCCCCTGAGTTTCCACAGAGTAAAGGAAGAAGATGGCAATGTAGGCGTTGCTTTGATGAGAGCCGGGTGGGTTTTTCATCTTGAATTATCCTGTTGGCAGCAAACACGTTAACATCTAATTGCTAATTCTCCACCTCATTGAGTGCGATGCACATTCTCCTTTGTCAGCAGCGCAGATGAATAGACTGACAAAGTCTCAATTGTAATTGGGAACACGCACACAAAGACCATCAGCCTTCCTAAAAGTCAAAGTTAGAAATCCTCCTCCCAGGAAATTCTATATGAATTATTCCACAAGATCACAGTTAAAATCAGGGTGGAGAACGCTTGTTTAATTTATAGAGTATCTAACTAAATAATTATAAAGAACATCCTTGAACAACTAAAGCAAAGATTTTAAGTGAGCATTTTAAAATGGAGGTCAAAATTTAATTTTGTAATACTCAGAAATTTTTTAATCAAGTCTCCAATCCTAAAATCAAGTACTCTGAGAAATGTAAGATTTTACTTTCATAAGCTTCAATAGCAAATTTGTTGATGTTTTCAATTTAATGTTCTGTTTCTTCAGAAGTCACATGCAGTTAACATGTTTTATAAAGGGCATTTTAGGAGATTTTAAGTAGAGGGGATGTTTGTAAATACCATGCTGCCAAGTTGTAGCATGCTTGCTATGTAGCAGAATTTCATATGCTTGTTCTCTCTTACAGATCCAAAACCGACCCTGTCACAGGAGCTGTGAAAAACACAAAGTACCACCAACTTTAGTAAGTTCCATTTTCCATGTACATTTGAAGTTTTCCTGAGTTATTTTATGCCACATGAAAAAAAAATAGAAATTCTCTTTTATTTTCTTGCTAGAATGACATTGATAAGTGGGGACTTATTTTTTTAAATGCCAGTCATGTTAATAGTCACAGAAGCCATTGTCTCTGAAACTTGGCAGCCTGTTCTGGAGCATTTGTGTTGTTTCTCAATTCTGTTTGGCCTTTGACAGTGATTTGCTGGGACTGGTCACTTACCTGGACTGGGTCATGATCATCGTAACCATCTGCTCTTGCATTTCCATGATGTTCGAATCTCCCTTTCGAAGGGTCATGCACGCACCTACTTTGCAGGTACTGCTACTAAATCTCAGCTCCCAGCTAGGTGGTAAAACATTGACCTGCAATTTTTCTGCTCATTGTGACCTAACTGCATATTGGCCATTTCAGATTGCCGAGTATGTATTTGTGATATTCATGAGCATTGAGCTTAATCTGAAGATTATGGCAGATGGCTTGTTTTTCACTCCAACTGCTGTCATCAGGGACTTTGGTGGTGTAATGGACATATTTATTTATCTCGTAAGTTTTTGCTTTTTCCTAAATGTAAAATGTAGTGGTTTTGAAAAGATCTCCTGCATTTCATGGTGCAAAGATGAGATGTGTGAGGTCTAGTTGCCATAACGGATTCTTAAATGGATTATAGAATAGTCCATTAATATGCAAATAAGATGCATGCATTTACTATCTAAATTAAAAACCATTAAAATATTTGTGGATAGTTGCATTGTTAAAATAAATCAACCACAATTTTATGTATGAATGTGGCATACGTTAATAAGGTCTAAAATGGCAAATCTCGTTTCTATCTCACAATTCATGTGGCTCCTATAATACAAAAAAGTTTGCATCATATAAATCATGTTGTTGATTAATGAGCCCCTTGTTATTAAAAGCAAACTGAAGTCATTTGAGTTGGGACTCTTGTCTGGAATACTGGGCCATGACAGGTGCCTCCTCAATGATCAGTTAAACTGAATCCACTTGAATCACAAGTGGATTCAAAGAAATTTTATTTTTCTTCCTACACAAGAAGCCATGAAATCAATGTCTTTGCAGGAACAAGAACTGTGACCAGTAACAGGTAGCATGTTGTGATCGTTAATAAAATAGTAGTAACCTTGTTAAAAATGAATTTGGATCATGTTAGGTCAGCAGAACCCCCAGTGCAGTAAGTTAGAAAGAGCAGGATGCACCGAGGTACACACACAGAAAGCACCCCCATGCATTTCTATATACAGGTGATGGCTCCTTGGAGACCTCTAACAGGCCCAGATTGGGCTCCCTGTTTAAAATCAGCTGGCTGCACACACACCTTTGAGTGCTTGTCGCATATCACTCATGGAATCCTTGCTAAATAAAAAGTCGGGGCCAGATGGCTCTCAGAAAACGTGGACAGTAGAGGAGCAATTGCCTAAGTCCCAGAGGTTGTCTTTCCCTGTAGGTGAGCTTGATATTTCTTTGTTGGATGCCTCAAAATGTGCCTGCTGAGTCAGGAGCTCAGCTGCTAATGGTTCTTCGGTGCCTGAGGCCTCTGCGGATATTCAAACTGGTGCCCCAGATGAGGAAAGTTGTTCGAGAGCTTTTCAGCGGCTTCAAGGAAATCTTCTTGGTATGTTAGAGCTGCTTTTTGCTTCCAGTTCGCCAGTCTAACTCTGCCATGTTGCTGATGGGGGGAAAAGTGAGTCTTGCCAATCAAAGTCAAGTCTATGGTTCTGTTCATTGCCAAGGGGTTGTAAAGGCAAGAGCAAAACAAGATACACCAGCAGAAACTGTGCCATGAATGCTTCTGTTCTGTCAATTTAGTTAATTCAATGAACATTTTTAGTAAACCAAAGAGAAACACTCTGGAAAGTATAACAAATGGCAGATCCAAAATGGTAGCATCCACTAACCCCTTAATCCTTAAATTGACTTTAATTTCTACTCTGGGTTTTAGTTTTCCCATCTAGAAATTAAGAATAAGAAGATTCCACCTCTCTAGTTCATAAACATTAATGAATGTAGGCATATAATTTTATTCTATGTGTCCCCTTAAAGCACATGGCATAGAATTTGTCTCTAGATCCTGGGAGTGTTAATGTAAAACAACTTTAAAAAATATAACACACAGGTATGCCATGCTTTAAGAAACCCCTGTATAAAGTGAAGAATACTCACCAATGTGATCATAGGGGGAACATTCTTTTTAATTAGGCAAATATTGCTTTAGGGTCTTCTTAGAACAGAGCTGGAGATAAAATGAGAAGTAAGAGACCCATTACCAGCAATCTGTTGCAGAAGGATCTTTGCCTTCCAAAAAGAATGATCAAGAGTTCTTTTTATCATGGATGAGGGCTGCTTGTGCATGAAAAACATGAATTGATTTACATAAGCTCATTTGTATCTTGCTTTCTAGAAGCATACCTATGGTGGGAGATCATCTGTAGTTGTATTTGATTTGAAAGTATTTTAAAGATAGACTGTGATGTTACTAGGGGCATATAATTGTGTGTGTGTGTGTGTGTGCGCACGCTTAAAAGTTCTTATTTATTTTCTTTGCACAAAGCCATAAAGCTGTGGCTTTTTACACAGTGGCCGTGAAGGGAAACAGATCTCACCTGTTGGTATATGAATCTTTTGACCTCTGATGGAGTTCAGAAGGGAATCTAGTTTGCACCTGTCTGCTGAGGAGGCTTCTGTGCAGCTGTAGATTACCTAGGGAGCTTGTCAGCAGAACAGGTCCATGGTTTCTCCCGTTTTGCCCTTTGCCACTTTTCTCTGCTGAGACCCGAGGATCCGGCCAGCAGAGGGAGCACGAGTTGATGAACAGATCTGCTTCCCAGGCCTGAATTATCCTGCATCCTCGGGCACGACTCCCTCATGCCTACAGGAAAAGGAAGCCACTGTCTCTCCAATTTATGCTCTGCCAAGAAGGATATGAACCCATTAATTGGGCACATTGGAGTTATTCAAACATTTTTCTTTGTTTCATTAAATAAAATATATCAAAGTGATGATTTTCAAGTCAGAAAAGCCCAATCATCTTTAAAAACCTCTGCCCCAGCTTCTTACATGAAAGTCACATGTTTTTATTTTTAAGATTAATATTCTATTATTACATAATTTCCTTCTGTTCACATTTCAGTAAGTTAATTGAATGACCTATGGTGGAGAAATGGAACGATATTATCCAAACCCAGGAATTTTACACAATGTGATCTAGAAAGTTCTGTTTATATCACTATTTGAACCAAACTAAACGTTTAACTTTTACCACGAGGTTTGATATTTAATCAATTTCTTTCAGGTCTCCATACTCTTGCTGACATTAATGCTTGTTTTTGCAAGCTTTGGAGTTCAGCTTTTTGCTGGAAAGCTAGCCAAGTGCAACGATCCCAACATTATCAGAAGGGTAAGATGCTCCTCTCTGAACTTTGAAATAAAAGTGAAGGTAGCTTGCCCTGCCTTGGAAAGCCTGTGGAATCAGTGGCTCTAGGGCTGCTTAGAGATTCCCCCTGATAAAACTGAGAATTCTCTCCTTGAACCTGCAGTATATCTCTGCTGGCTGGTAAAGGTTCGTATGATTAAATGCACATCTCAGGAAATTCCGCTCCTCCCTTCTATTCCTGCATCTATTCACTGCTGATGTCTTGCCCACAGTCGCTCGAGACTCCTGGTGTTTATAGCTGAGAACCTCAGGAACTTTCCTTTTAGGTCTTACCTAACACGAACCTGTTGACACCCATATCAGCAAACAGCCCTCCTGCAAAAATAGGCCCTAGGAAAGTCCCCCCCACACCCTTTTCCCACTCTCGGCATTTGGAAGCAGCTTCACTCAGCTCTTAGCTGCCCAGAAGCTCCCCTTCATGACAGCCAGCAAGGACCCCACCTGGGACCCACACCTGAATTCCTTCCCTGTAGCATCTCCTGCTTGTTCAGTGGGTGTGAGTAAGAGGAAGTTGGCTTCAGGAACAGCCCCAGTGTTTCCGCACCTCCAACGTTGTGCCTTGCAGGTCCTGCATCTTGGGCATGCTGGCCAGTTAACCTCCAAATGACCACTCAGGGACTCCGGGTCCTTCTGTCTGGTGTGTCCACCCTTTGCTTTTCTCTAGGGTCTTCTCAGTTTAGGTGGGAGACTAGAATGAGAAACAGTTCTACCACAAATTGATGCAGGCAAAGCCGGCCAGTGGCACACATCACTTCAACTCACTTTCCCCGGGGAAAGAACAATGGCCCTGCCATACTGGAAGGGAGGCTGGGAAAGTCGAGGAAAAAGGGACACAGCCTGGTTAATAATTAGCTAATTTCTGCTGAACCATCCAGATTACAAATAAATAATAAAGTCAATAATTAATGAAGTAAACCAAGTGCTGCTGAGGCATAAACTAACAAAATATTTTCATCTTCCATCCAAATACAATAATATCTTAATTCCATTAAAATGTGTATCTCCAGAATGCCTAAAAGAATTGAACTACAACATAATATATATTTCTAGCAACAGCTAGATTTCATATTATAAAATCCACAAAGTATTATTAGTTCTCTGTTATACAGAAAAATCTTTGTTCATTCAAGTGCATTGTGAATTATATTAATATGAGGACTTTAGAAGTGCAAGACTGGGAGAAAAGTTCCAGAAATTTCCACATACCTGAGAAGACATCAAGGAACATGGTATGAAGGTCATGATGTACCCAACCAACAAATGAAGGAAGTAATAAAGCGTTGATGCCTTCGTCCACGAGCTTGTGTAAGGAAGAAGTTATTTTAGACTCATACTGAATAGAGGCCAGAAAGATAATAACAGCATTTCAAGATGAAGCCTCCTAGGAATCCTAGATGACTCAGTTATTAATAATGGTCTAAGAGCGTGGTGACTTCACATCATGTGCTTACACCCAGGCCAGGCTAGAGATGGGAGGCTCTTGTGGGGGGTGGGGAGCACAGCAATGAGGTCTGGTGACGGTGCAGAAGGAAGGCCTAGGCAGACAGACAGCCATCCAGAGCACCACGCTGGAACATGGAAACTGGCACAGCGAGAAGAGCTCTGGGTCTCTCTATTCCTCTAATCCCAGTACATGAGACCAAGGCCAACAATGTCATGCAGAGGACATCAGTCCTGTCTCAGAGTCTCAGACCCCCTCTCTAAAACAAAAGACAAACTCAGCCATGAATGGAAACTAGATTCACCAACATTTGGCTCTCACAGCTCATGTTCAAAGGCAAAGAGGCTTGACTTGTCGGGCCGTTTTCCAACGGGGCGAACACATTATTTACTCGTATCTGCTTGAAGACTTCCATCCTTTGCCCATTTTCTTAAACCTGGGCAAAGATATCTTGAAATCAACATAGATAGACATATGGAACCCAAAGCTTAGTCACCAGACCACTGTAAACCAACTCGGATGCCACCGTTTTACAAATAGATATTAAATATCGGTTATGTCCAAGGGAACAAGAGAGGTGAAATGAAGAACTGGAAAGAGGAGGAGGTGACTGTCTAATTTTTTAGACAGCACTTTCTGTCCAATCAGAACGTGTGTTTCATGTTCTAGCAACTGTAACATAGTCAGCAGTCAAAAGAGCATCGAGAAGCCAAAACAGCATTCCACCTGATTCCCCACAGAAAGCTGAACCTCCCCAGGAAACTGTACTGGGAAGAAGGGAGGATTCAAGATGGCCAGGGCAGTTCCTCCCAAGCAGAGCAAGCAGGATGAGGGAAGACGCCAAGCAGGCAAAGAAGAGTCAGGTGCAGAGGTGAGACAAAAGGAGGGAAGCAGCCTTGGAATCAGGTTCCAGATCCAAATCCGACTTTAGTTGATGGGATGGCTCGGTTCGGTTACTTCATCCCTGTGAATCTACTTCCCCCTCTATCACGTGTCTCACCCAGCAACATTTTGAAGACAGATTAATTCACTTTTGGAGAGAGCCTGACCCAGCCCCCAGTAGTCAGTGTTAAACTTCACTTCCCTCCCATGTGGAAAGGACTGAAAAACACAGCCAGAAATCTGAGTCTGGGAAAGACCCTCAAGACTCTGAATACCAGACTTGGGGGGTCCCAAGAGGAAGATTTCTTTGATGAGAAATGAGAAGCCTTTAAAGGTTTTTGGGAAGAAGAATCAGATACTTCTTAATGCTCATGAAGCACAAAGCTTTGTCCCTAGTACTGTTTTGATTACCTGCATTCTACTAATAAGGAAAACAGGTATAAACTGATTAATAACTTGTAGAAGGTCACCTACCTAGTAAGTGGGGAAGCTGGGATTCCTGTCCAGGCAGCCTGGGCCCATGTGCTGTGCATTAACCAGGGTACCAGGCAGCCTCATGCAATCAAAGGTGGGCATTTGATTAATCAAGTATATCATGGGGCCTCTGTATGATACCCTGCAATACAGCCCTTCCAAATAGTGTTGTAGATGAAGAGATATGGTTATGAAAAGATAATTACAACATGTTTTAACCAAAAAAAACATATGAAAGGATAACCAAAAAAAACATATGAAAGGATAAAAACGGTATGATCTCATATATGCATAGGAAAAAAGATGGGAAGGATACACCCCAAAAAGTTAATTGTGTGTGTGTCTGGTAATTAGGGGTCAGTTTTCCTTTCTGACTACTCATCCTTTATAAGTAAAAGATATATTATTTGTGTCATATGTGTTTTTTTAATGTTATTGGCAATCCAGACAAAGGAAATGTTGTCATTAGCTAAACTAGTTGAAATAGGAATGGAGACCTGGACCGTGAGGCACGAGAAGAAGCAGGACAACTCTGAGGTCTTCATTCTCACAGCTGATGGCATGTTGGTTCACAGACAGAGGGGACATTTCATAGGGTCAAAGTTGACTTTAAACAGGTTAAAATTCTGTTGATATATTCAAGTGATGCTCAAGAATTTTACCAGATGCACCTCAAACTTAGATTAGGCTCAGAATATGATAATTATAGCCAAAGAGACAAAGATAACCAACCAAAGGGCAAGGAGACAGAAAATGAGTCAGAACTTCTAACTGGGTCAGGTGCAGTGGCACACACCTGTAATCCCAGTGGCTCGGGAGGCTGAGGCAGGAGGATCACAAGTTCAAAACCAGCCTCAGCAATTTAATGAGGCACTAAGCAACTCAGTGAGAACCTGTCTCTAAATAAAATACAAAATAGGGCTGGGGATGTAGTTCAGTGGTCAAGTGCCCCTGAGCTCAATCCCCAGTACCCCTCAAAAAAAAAAAAAAACTTCTTACTGATGTTTTATGTTTGAATATTTTTAAAAGGCTTTATTGGGAAATAATTCACACAATATACAATGCATCCCCTTCAAGTGTACAGTTCAGTGGCTTTTAGCATATTCAGAACTCTATAATCATCCCAGTGGCCACTTTGGGAACATTTACATCTTTGAAAAACATCTGGTATCAGTTAACTGTCACTCCCTGTCCCTTTATCCCTCTATACTTCTAGCCCTTAATAACTACTAACTACTTGGTATCTCTGTCGAGTTCCCTGTTCTGGACTTTCATATGAGTGGAATCATACAATAGGTGCTCTTTTATGACTATCTATTTGATTTAGCCTACTATTTCCAAGGGTCATCCATATGTCTCATGTGCCAGTCAGTACTTTAGCCCTTTCTGTGGCTATATAATATTCCAAGGTTTGAATATACCATTTTATTTATCTATTTTTCCAATGATGGACGTTTGAGTTGTTTCCATCATTTAACTATTATGAGTATTTCCAATTTAACATTCAGGTACAAGTTTCTCTGTTGACATACATTTATCGTGTCTCTTGGATAGATAAATACCTAAGAGTAGAATCATTAAGTTATATGGTGTAATAGTCTTATTATTTCTATTGCTATAACAAAATACCTGAGGCTGGGTATTTTGTAATGAAAAGGGGTATGTTTAACTTACCCTTTTGGTGGCTGAAAGTCCAAGATTGCGTGGCCCCATCTGTTCAACTTCCAGTAAAGAGGCCCCCCTGGCTATATTTTACATGATGGCAGATGGCATCATTGTGGGCGTAAGAGCAAGAGGGAGGGATCACACAGTGATATAGGAACCCAAATACCAGGGACTCTAAGAAAGTCACCTCTCTCAGGACACTTCTAAGAGAAGCACCCCCACTAACCAAATCACCCCCACTGGGCTCACTCTTAAAAAAGACTCCACCACCTCCTACATCGTGGGCCAAGCTGCCAGCACATGACGCTAGGAAACATAGTCAAACCATGTCCAAACCATGGTGTGGGCATGTGATTACTCCATGCTTAGATGTTTGAGGAACTGCCAGACTGTTCTCCAAAGGGGTTATGCCATTCTGCCTCCCTCCTCGGTGGTGTATGGGGTTCCAGGTCTGGGACTCCCGTTTCTCCACAGCCTGCCAGGGCTGACTGTTTTTTGACTTTTTTATTTATTTGTTTATAAATATTTATTTTTTGGTTAGGCACAATACCTTTATTTTGTTTATTTATGTTTATGTGGTGCTGAGGATCGAACCCAGGGCCTCATGCATGCTAGGCGAGCACTCTACCGCTGAGCCACAACCCCAGCCCTATTTGACTTTTTATGATGGCTTCTCGGTGCCTGTGGAAAGGCGTCTCATGTTGGCCTTGACCTGCAACGTCCCTGATGGCTGATGGTGCCGAGCACCTTTTCTTGCTTACTGGCCCTTTGTAGATCTTCCTGGGAGAAATGTCTGTTCTGGCCCTTTACCCACTTGGTAGTATTTCCAGCACCTCCTTCCCCTGCCTGTCTCCATGGTCTTTGTCACTGTTTTCTGGACAGCTGTCCTCATCACTGCTGTTGGATAGAGACCTTTGCTGCCTATGTGAGAAAACGTTTCCTGTCTCTCACCTTCTCTGAGTTCTCTGTCTCACCAGGCTCCCTACCTCCTTTGTTTTTCCTACTCTAGGAGGATTGTAACGGCATATTCAGAATCAATGTAAGCGTGTCCAAGAACTTAAATTTAAAATTGAGACCTGGAGAGAAAAAACCTGGATTCTGGGTGCCCCGTGTTTGGTAAGCATATCAGAAAAATATCTTGAAGCTGACTATGTTTCTTGGTATGAGGACTTAAAACTGTATAATATGCCATGAAACTAAAAGTCACTCTGCTAGAGACTTTGAAATAATGAAAACTAATCAAATACCACCTTACTATTTTCCCAACATTTTAAAAGTATGTATCTGAATTCAAATGGTTTTCAAAGTTAATGAGGCTTCAAAACAAAGATTTTTCTATCACATCGAATGTAAATTCATTCCGAGTTTAAATCTTTAAGGGAAGATCTGATGTCCTTCTAACACTGGTGAGAACTCTAAATCATAAAGCCATTGCAATTTTAAAACCCACTTATACTGATGGATTTCTGTGATTGAAACACTGGAGAGGAATAATCAGTAACAAAGTTAATTATATCTAATTCTCTCTTTAAAAATCATTTTTCTTCAAAATGAGTTTTCCAAAGTATTTACATCAAAGCTGGAAGTACCAAGCACCTGCAGGAAGTACTGAGTGTCTTCGTTCTCCGCCATCTTACTAATGACTGTGAATGTAGTCCCTCTGCCTCATTGATGAGCCAAGTGTTCCATTAACTTCATTTGTCCCCTTAATTTTTTTTTTTAATTTCTTTTTCTTAACATCTTAGAATAAGGAGTGAACCACAGGAACTCTGCTCTTGTCACGATGATGTGCCCTCCACGTCAAAGCTCTTTAAGAGGAACGGCACTTCACCCAGCTGTAGCCCAGGACTCATGGTCACCTCACTGTGGCATTTCTCTACTATGAAATCCACATTTATAAACAATTCAATATAATTTATATTGGGGTTTTATTTTTTAAATACCCAAGAAGTGTGGGGGGAAAAGAGATTCATTTTGGATGTGTGGGGCTTAAGCAGCAGTAGAGAGGAATATAACCCACAGGGATCTCCTTATTCCAGTGTGCACAGTCTAATTTGCATTAAAATAAAAAAAACTAAAGCATAGAAAGTGTATTTGGTGAGATAAAAGTTTGTCAGACAGTGAATAACTTATTTATATCAGGACATAAAATGGGGATTCTTTTCCTGGCTGTTTTGGGATTTGGACTAAGACCTCCCAGCTGAGGCCAAGGGGGATGAAGCAATCTTATGTTCTACAGAGAGCGACTAGACCCATCCAGCAGAAAAGACCAAGACGTTTTCTCACTCCATCACCCAGCATTAGTCTACGTGAGCCAAAACTCTGCTTTCATGGAGAACATCACGGGAGTATATGAGGTCAAGAGAGAGCACCGTGGCGTTCCTGCCCTTGACCCTGGGGAAAGGTCCAGGTGCTCCCGTCCCTGGCTGAGGGAGGTCCTGAAGGAGGACATTCATACCAGAGCTGGGCCAGGCAGGGGGAGGCTCCGTGGGCAGAGGAGGGTTATCTAGTCTTCCTGGAGGACACATAGTGGTCGCCTAGGCCACTAGGTCTGAGCCACCTTGAGAGGAACCCTGCTGCAGAGGGCATCCCCATCCAAAGAGGCCTGTGTGCAAGAGCAGACCAGGACGCCCGGAGCCCGGGCCCCGCCAGCAGGGAAGGTGCAGTGGTCGCTCTTGTTGTAAACTACGTGCCTTCATAGAAAACTGGAGGTGGACCAACAGACCAGGCAACAGCTGCCATTGAAAGGGAGGTTCTTACTCATAGTTCCAAGAGGAGGGAGCAGGCCACACCACGGGGGACCGGGAGTGCCAGGGTTGGTCACAAGGCAGAAGGAGAACTACAGAAGGCCTGAACCAGGGTTTCATGGCGAGGAAGAGGGAGGCGAGGCAAGAGACTTGGACTGGCTAGCCTGAATCATTTCTGTAGGCTCCAAGACAGAGGGGCTGTCCCCAGCCGCTGGTCCTGGGGGTTAGGGCAGTGCTCTAGAGGTGAAAGATCAAGAAAGGAGGTGGTTGGGATATGGACTCCGGGTTGGGTACTTTGTATTTGAAAACTACACCAAAGGAGAAGGACTCCGATCCTTTAAGGTCATCTTAAAACATGACTGGTCTCATGGCCGAAAGTGACCAAAAACTTTGGGACCCTCCAAGATGTCAAGAGAGAAGCTGAAACGCACCACAAGGCAGTGTTCAGAGAAAAGCAAAACCTGCCCCAAGTTGTACCCTGTGGCATTCAGTCTGTCCCATAAAACCAGTTACAAGTATCTGAAAAATCAAATTTAACCAAAATGAAATATTTTATGTAATTTATTATTAGTGGTTTCAAGTTCAGTGACGTTTTAAAAGCATAAACAAATAGAGGCACTTCCCTCAAACATCATCACATTGCTTTTGTCCATTTTCCTGATATATTATGATTTGGATTAGTTGTAATGAAATAAAAATCTTTGCCCTAAAACCATGAATTTTTTTTACATTTTTTTTCTTTTTAAATAATCCAATCTAGAGTTAGAAGCTAAAAATATTTTTATAATCTTTATATTGGCTAAATTATGATTAAGAAAATAACATATCTGGGAATAGCCCGAGAGGAATGCTTAGGTAATTATAATTAGGACATAAATATGCACAGTCTAATTCAGGAGATGGTCTGGTTTCTATATTTTCTCTTCAGATGAATAAGTTCATTTTCCTCTGAATCAGACTTGATGAGATAAAAATTGCCTCGGTAAGAAGGATTAAACACATCTTCTATTATAAATACTGTGTGTTTTATTTTAGGAAGAGGTCAGTATACAGAAAAATGGCCTGAATGAGAACAAAAACAACAAAGTGTTCAGTTCTGTGATAATGTACTTTCAGAGTGCTAGAATGCACCAGGCTTTCCACTTGCCATGGATTCAGCTATGGATCAGTTACAGCCCTCGCCCCTTACAAGCTTGAAATCTGGTGGAGAACAGAACTGTGTGCAGAGAAGGTTCTCAAGACTTAGGTTTCTTAATTTCATGGAGTATCAGCCTCTGATACCTGCAGAAAGACAAAAGGTGCTGGGAATTGTACTCATGCAGGAGAAGCTCTTAACCCAGAGTATGAAGGACCAGGCAGAGAGGAGAAGTACTGGTAACTTTCTTTGTGGGCAGTATTGGAGGTTGAATCCAAGGCCTCCTTCATGCTAGGCAAACTTGTTGCTGCTCCTCTGTGCCCCCAGCCCGCATTGGCTAACTTTTAAAGGACAACAGTTGGAAATAGGCAGGGGAAAGAAAGACAGCAAAGGGCAGGTGGGAAGGAAGGATGAGGCCAAGCTCAGGTGCTTCCAGTGGAAGAAGCTCTGCTGCCAAAGCTCAAGGCAAAAGGAGAGTTAGTTGGTGCATTCTTAAAAGCACAAAAAGTTTCTGATTTCTTTAGGAAAGAAGGCTAGAATGCAGGCGACACAGGATGCCATTTTGGAAAGTGTTGTTCCCTGGGTTTCCATATCCAAAGGCAGGGGCCAGGTGGCCTTCCCCATGTGACCCATCTTCTCCAGAGGAGGAGTGACTGGCTCCCTTTATTGTGATTTAGAGGGTCTTGGAGCACTTTCCCCTGGGAAATCCAACGATCGACCAGATTATGAGGTCAGAACCAATGTCTTCGTATTTTTTTTAATTGGATAGGCAAGATTATAATCTTTTTAAAAAAATAACAGAAAAGATAATATTTAAGCAGCCTTCCAATTCAAGGAAGAGAAACAGGGAAGATAACAATAAGGATTAGGGTTGGGATCTATTTAATCTCTCTAGGTATTGTAGGTGAGCGCACCTTTCCAATTTTGCTAGCATAAACAAAGCACAAATAAACAGTCATATAATTAAAACTGAAGAAGTCTTGTTTTTTAAAATATGATAAATCCTTTCAATTATTTAAGCCTATAATACTACATTTTATTTTTCATGGTTTAGCCTAAAAGTGTAATTTCAACGTATTCTAACTTCTAAAGTATATGGAACATGAAACTGTTTAAGTTGCTGCAAATTTAGCTGAAAAAGCACTTTTTACATAAAGGAAATGGATGAGTAAGAAAGTTCAACATCAGATCTGAGAACTGGCTCACTTGGTTTTAAAAAGTCCTTATTCAAGCAAACTGCAGCATCTGTAGAATCCTTACAACTGCTATCTACTATAAAAGACCTGGAATTTAATTGAAACCCCACCACCACCCCCAAGTAAGGTTGTTGGAAAAATTCAAAAGAATTTATATGTACTTTCATGCAGAAGAAAATATAAATCAGAAGTCTAAAATGTAAATTTCTTTTTTTTTTGCTGTGATTAGGCTCCCTTTATTTTTTTTATTATTAGCATTTCAAAACATTACAAAGCTCTTGACATATCATATTTCATACATTTGATTCAAGCAGATTATGAACTCCCATTTTTACCCCATATACATATTGCAGATTCACATCAGTTACACATCCACTTTTTTACATACTGCCATACTAGTGTCTGTTGTATTCTGCTGCCCTTCCTATCCTCTACTATCCCCCTCCCCTCCCCTCCCCTCCCCTCCCATCTTCTCTCTCTACCCCATCTACTGTAATTCATTTCTCTCTCTTGTTTTTTCCCCTTTCCCCTCACTTCCTCTTATATGTAATTTTGTATAACAATGAGGGTCTCCTTCCTTTACCATGCAATTTCCCTTCTCTCTCTCTTTCCCTCCCCGCTCTCGTCCCTGTTTAATGGTGATCTTCTTCTCATGCTCTTCCTCCCTATTCTGTTCTTAGTTGCTCTTCTTATATCAAAGTGTAAATTTCTTAGTGAAGCTTTTGCACTATATAGAAAACATCTCTGTCAATCATCCTTAAACCCTAAAAGAGCAAGTCACTTTCATTTTATGCTTTCTTACTAGATATTCATCTATTCAGTATTCTAAAAAAACAACAAAAAAAAACTTATAAAGGTAAATCTCATGACTGTTTCTATAGTTTAAAAAACATAAAGAATTGTAACAAAATCTGAGCCAGATTCCCCTCAGAGTATGCCTTTCATGAGGGTTCAATTCTGATAAACGAAAAAGTAGGGAAAGTAATTAAAATTATGATGTAGATAGACTCCAGGAGACCTTCCCAACTCAGCAGTCCAGAGCCGATTTATCGTCAAATTCAGATTCAGCAAGGGTAGTGACAGTGCCTGGTTTTCAAGTGTGCAGTTGTTGAAACCTTTATTTAAAATAGCCTCTAATAAGAAAGAAAAGGAAAAAATTAAAGTTTTTTTTTTCTGTTTATAACCACAGCAAAAGTTCGATAAACCCACAATAATGAAAGAAGATGCAATATAGTAAAAGGGATCACTTTTTAATTGAGAAGGAAAAAAAAATATAACTTGTGTCAAAAAACAAGGAAGGAGATAGCCCATCCCCCAAACAAAATAAATAATAATGTGGCCCAAGTGTTTTGGGAATTCGCAATCCACTGCAGGTATAGAGCTCAAACTGTGAATTGGGCATCGCAAGAAGGTCTACTGAGACTTCTCAGAGTTAATGAGAGGAAAAATCCAACCAGGAGGGAGTAACCTGACGCATACACACAACCCTCAGCCTCTGGAATCAACAGCCCCTCAAAGCCTCTGTATGTTAAGGCACAAAGTGAAGTAACCAAATTCTGCTCTTCTTACACTTTCTTTTAATAGAGCCAATTGTAGTTTATACCTTTAGAATTTTCAATGATAAAACTCTCAAAATTCACATCCAGAGTCTGATGCCCCTTTGTGCAAATCTATAAAATCTCATTTTCAGCAAGTTCCTCCATGTCGTCAGTACAGAGGCAGCAGGGACTTCAGAACCTCAGGCTGGATCTAGGGCTGTTGTGCCCTTTGCTTTAAATTGAGGCCAGCTGATGAATCTAATAAGTTGTTAACACATAAAAACACACAGGACAGCCAACGAATCCCAGGTGCCCCAGTCTTCCCCAAAGCTGAAGACACCCTGTGCTAGGGATTAGAAAGAGTTATAGGCATTTGCTGTAAAATGTCCCTTTTTCCTTGGAATTTTACAGAACTGTTCCTCTTTCTGAATTGCAGGGCAAATCCTCGGAACTTTAATTTCGACAATGTGGGGAATGCTATGCTGGCATTGTTTGAAGTTCTCTCCTTGAAAGGCTGGGTAGAAGTGAGGGACGTTATTATTCATCGCGTGGGGCCGGTGAGCAAGCACATCGAATCTTTTGAACATTTCCAGAGCGGCTTTGATTTGCTTTGATGAATAACCATATTTTTCATTTATGCAGATCCATGGAATCTATATTCATGTTTTTGTTTTCCTGGGTTGCATGATTGGACTGACACTTTTTGTTGGAGTAGTTATTGCTAATTTTAATGAAAACAAGGTAAGAATCCTTGGATGACTACCACAGGCTTTATTCTTTACTTGCCCCCCACTTTGAACTGTTTTTTTTCCCCCTCACCACAGCATGAAGTAGCATTAAACTGTAATGTGACTGGTGGAAATAATCTGTATAACTATTTTACAAAGTACCTCATCGCTGCCTTTCAGGCACATTATTTAGAAGTACAATTCTCTTGCTAAATTCACCCTCTTGGCAACAGTGTCATTAATTCCCCCACAATTGAGAAGCGCATCTCCTATTGTTTGGATTGAAAGGATGTACAGCAAGTTATTAAAATACAGTAGCTGAAAGTGGGGAGCTGATTGCAGGTAATATCATTTCACAAAATGTAAATTGCAGTCTCCTTTGTCACTCAGTAGGCGGATTTGGAATTCTGATGGGCTAGGGAGGTGCCGTACAAATTTTTAAATTCTACTTCAAAGAACAAAAAGATTTTCTAATTTCATGTAAACTTTACATACTTCACAAACCCCACGTAACATGCTGAGTTCTCAATAGCTCTGATGATCAGTACAAGACTCACAAATGGGAAAACAACAATGTACAATGTAGTTTCCTGTCAATAAATGAGTTGGGAAGAACATTCCGTTAGCGCTCGGAGGAGAGGTGCTTGTTCTTCTGAGCGTGGTTGATGAGCTTTCCATAATGGAAAAACAATTTTTGGAATCACAATAATCAAAATACACTCATTGTTGAGCCCTTCATTTATACTGAGATTTTATACATGCCACTGTCAGTTCTCACAACTCCCATAACCAATAACTTTGGGATTTATAGAGAGCAGAAAATTGGGACCAGAAGTCAGATTTGGTGCCCATTACTACAGAGTCTGTGATTCTTCAAATGCAAAAGTGTAAAACCTGCCCCCCAAAGCTAGATTTGTCTGCACAGCTCCGTGCTGTTCAATGTCATCCATGGCTAGGACTGGTTCTCTTACATTCACATCAGAGGTCTTTGGTTTGTGTAGCTTTACCTAGGACCCAATCATTCAGTGTCCCCAGGCTTAATACGCAGGGAACCGCTTACTCAGTCAATTGCTACCTTTGGTGTGTGCTTAGTGAGTATGTCCCTTCATTCAGGCTTTCAAAGGGTGCCATTTGAAAATCCCTCCTTTGGGTCCCAATGTTATTTCACCTAAAGAAACATGGAATCATAAAGTTAGAACAGTAGTGATCAGGTCACCCGGCCCCTCTATCTAACCTTCTAACATGTTGAGTTTCTCTGAGCCCTATGGTGCATTCATAGTTTGATACCAAGCATAAAGAAGAAGGAGGAGCTCTTCCAGCCATGTGGTGGAGCAGACACTGGGAATTCCAGAATGTGAGCAGAAGTGAATCAGCCCATTAGCGGAGAGTGTAGGCACCAACAACTCCGAACAACACATGAGCTCTGATCAGGCTCCTGGGTTCTGTGAGAATTGGGTTCTGTGCCAGCTCACAATTCAGCAATGTAAATGGAACAACATAAGATATTCAGTAACTGAAAACACATGTATAATTAATATAAGTCTTGAACTTGAGAAACTGAGAAATGGCCGCGCAAGCAGAATTACCAGCAGGTCCACTTCCACTGCTGTTCTTTATGTTCTGCCTCTGGGGGAGTGGTACATCAGCCCAAATAGGTGCTGAGGGAAAGAGGAATCTGAGAAGAAGTCATTTTACAGGACATTGCAAAATTTTCTAGTAACCTTAATATAGAAACTTATAATTTATGTGAACCTTTTCTGCAAGATTTTTAGAAGTTAGCGCCTAAGTGCTTATAGAACAACATTTACTCATTTATTATTCATTCACCAGATTTATCTGTGCATGTACTGGGTGGTAGACACCACTGGTCCCTGAAGACCTAGCAAACTAAACTGAACTGTAAATACAGAAATTTCCACCTTCGGGAACACACATCTTAAAGGTCATACCAAAGGAATATAAATAGGCAGTATTTTTAGAGTTTGGAATTGTGTAAAAATAGGTCTTCCCTAGAAAATGGTAGTGTCTTTACAATGCTCCACATGTATTCCAATAATATGCCTTTATTTCTGATTTCCTTACCATGAGACCATGCATTTAATACACTTTTATTGACAATAACAAACTTTCAGAGATTCTTATACATTAATGGGCAGATGAGAATTCCCTGTTTATTATTCTTTTGGATGCCTTTGAAATTTCACTTTTCAAAAAATTAGTTGTTTTGATCAACTAAAGAATAATGAAATCTATGTTTGTCTAGAGAACAAGTATTTGTTTGCAATTAATGAGAAAAGTGGTTTAGCAATACTAATATCAGGAAAAAAATCACTTAAAACAAATACCATGATTAGAAATAAGGGGGATAATTAATAATGACAAAAATTAATTATCAGAAAGATATAGAATTCTTGCATCTCAAAATATATAAAGCAAAAGCTAACCAAATTCAAAAAGAAGCTAGCAAATCCAAAAGCATAATAAAAGTTATTAACATAGTTCTCTAGGAAACTCATAAATAGATAAATGAAAGGACATGAGATTTGATACAATTAAAAATATTTTACTTGATGAAAATAAAAAGAGCCTTGATCCCCCAAATTTGAGAATATGCATTATTTTCAAATACAAAATGAAAACTTTAGATGTCCAATTACCAATAATTACCAAAAAACATATAATGTATAGTATATATTCTCTGTCACACAAAAAAATAGTTTAAAAAAAGAACCCTCATAATTTAGAACTACTAGGACAACATCCCAAATTATTTATGAGTTATAGAAGAAATCATAGTCCAAAACCACAAAACATTTAGAGATAAATTACTTTAAATATCTAAAAACATGCAAGAGCTGGGAATGGAGGCATATACCTGTAATCCCAGCAGCTCAGGAGACTGAGACAGGAGGATCACAAGTTCAAAGCCAGCCTCAGTAACTTAGTAAGACCCTGAGAAACATAGTGAGACTCTGTCTCAAAATAATAAATAAAAAGGGTTGGGGATGTGGCTCAGTGGTTAAGTACCCCTGTGTTCAATCCCCAGCACCAAAAAAACAAAAACAAAAACAAAAACAAAAACAAAAAACACAAGGTGTAGATAAAACAGTAGAGAGAAATTTATCACTTTAAGTGTATAATTAGAGAAAAAGTCAAAGTTTAAATATTCATATGTCAAGTACCTAAATCAACAAATTATAGTAACTACAAGGTAAAACTGAAGAGTAAGAAAAACAAGGTCATCAAGATTTTGACAGAAATTAATGATATAGAAACTTCAATAGTTTCTATCAGGTTCAAGAATACAAAAGCTGGTTCTAGAAGAAAATTAAGTCCAAAAGCCTCCAGGAAGGTTGAGCAAGAACAAAAACATGGAGGAGGAAAGTGAGCAAACCATAGTAATGGCAGCAACGGGGCGCTGGTGCGGTGACCCTGGGTCACATGTGTGCAGAATTGAAGCAGCGCCGCCCATCAGCCCAGAGGCAGGGGATCAGCCATACTATGCTGGGGGCTCCCACTGCTTCAGTGTAACAATCCATCTGAGCTCCCCACCCCATGGCACCCTCTAACATAATTTCAGATAAATTAAAGATCTGGATAAGAAAAGCAAACTTTGAGCCACTTTTAATCCATGTAAGCATTTCAATTTGACCCCAGAGTAGTTGTGCTTTTTTAGACATCAGCCCTAAAGTAAGATCTATAAAGAAAAAAACTGTAAGTTGGATTCCATTAAAACTACAAAAATCTAAATGATATAAGCAAAATAAAATGCAAACCGAGGAAACACTGTATTTACAACTCACATAACTGACAAAAAGATCCATAATATATTAAAAAATATATTTGGATTATTTATGATCCATAACTATGTTAGTCAGCGATTTGCTGCTGTGTCCAAAATACCTGGCAAAAATAACTTAGAGGGGGAATGTTTATGCTGGCTCATGGTTTCAGAGGCTTAGTCTATGGTGTGCCGGCTCCATTGCCCTGGGCCTGAGAAATCATGGCAGAAGGGCTTGGTGGAGGAGTGCTGCTCCATTCATGCCAGCATGGAAGCAAAAAAATAAAGCAGAGAGGAAGGGGCAAAGGGACGATCAATCCTTCCAGGGCACAACTCCAACGACCAACCTTCTGCAGCCATGCCCCACCTGCCTAGAGTTACCACCCATTTAAACTAGGACGGACCCATTCCATTAGAGCTCTCACCAATCATCTCACCTCTGAATATTCCTGCATTAACACAGGAGCTTTTGGGGACACCTCATATCCAAACTGTAACCATAATATATAGAGAATTTCTAGAAACATTTGGAGTAAGAAAATACAAAAATGAATAAGGAATATGAATGGCAATTCATATAGGAAGATGGAGGAATCACCACTTACATACATAAAAATGCTTCATCTTGTTAGTATTAAAATTGAATTAGGCATATTTCATAACCATTACAATAACCAAATCAAAATTTCTAATAATGTCAAATATTGGCAAGAAAATAAGGAAAGGGAAACACATATATTGCTGATGGGAAAGTGTTTTGGTTATTTCTCTTTGAATAGCAACTTGACAATTATCTGATCAACGTGATAATGTTTAAATTCCCAGGTACCAATGATTGTCTAGAGATTTACAGTGCAGACACTCACAGTGAGACAGTAGCTATGTGTTACCTATAGCATTGATTATAGTCCATAAACCTACAGTGAGTAACTTCTGATATATTTGTGTAGAGGACCACTATATGACCTGATAAAATGAGCCAATTCGATCCAAGAATCCAGTTGTATGGAAAACATACAATAATTGAAGATAAAGACAAACTGCATAAATATGCATACATATTGATTTTAAAGTTTAAATGAATACATCATTCTGTCTCTATAAATACATAAAAGCCCCAAATTCTGAAAATCGTGTGAAAACATGGACCCTGGAAGGACCGTCATTCGCTCTAGGAAGGAAGGGAAGATGGAAGTGAGGTTAGGTATTTTCCCCCCAGTTTCTGAAATCACACTTCTGCTTCCTGTGGAATGATACTGTTCATGTGTGTTTTATCAAATATTATATTACACAGAATATCTAAGTCCATTTAGTAAGTCTTCACAGCCCTGATTCCTTAAAGAAGCAAATTCTGCGGTTTCATCTCTTTAAAAACACCTTAACTAGAAGCAGCAGCATTGGCAAACTGGAATTTTGCCTCTGTGAAAAGAAACTAACCCTTATTGGTTAGTATGCCTTTTTCACAATGTAACCTTATAGGAGACCTTCATAAAATTTCCCCAGACCTGAGTAGTACCCTCAAAGGCAATGGCGGAAGGCTGCTGGTTGATCTCTGAAGGTCTCCTCCTGCCTTGGGGGCCTCCTCTCAAGGCAGAGTGAGAATTCTGTCCGTGTTTCTTTAACCAGCACAGAACTTGGAGAATATCTTTACTGTGAGCCGACACTGCCCTGTTTGTAACCCCCCCCACCACCACCACCCATCTGCAACCTTCTTTCCCTCTTCCTTTTGCTGCTTTCTTTGTTTGTCAAGGGGACGGCTCTGCTGACTGTAGATCAGAGGAGATGGGAAGATCTCAAGAGCAGACTGAAGATCGCGCAGCCGCTTCATCTCCCACCCCGCCCGGGTATCAAAGATGCTCTGATTTTATTCATGTTGGGCCCTAGTGTTCATGATTCCCCAGGAGTCTCAGATTTAAATTAAAATAATAATTGTGAGGCCACTGGGAGGTTGTGCATAAGTTAATATAGAAACAGGCTCCAAACTACAGAGCTGTTCGTAGGCTATTAAAATCAACCACCCAAACGCTGTGCTTCAGTGCTCTCAGAATAAGCCTTAATGAAAAAATGATTTTTTAAATAAAATATGTTTGTGTTTGCCTTTAAAAAATATGAGTGAAATGTATTAAACTGACAGAAATTGAATGATGTGCTTCTCCTTCCAATACGGACCGCGTCATGCACTGTCATTTTAAATATCGAGAGCCAGACATTCCTGCAAAACGCTTCACAATAGATTGAACGGGAGGAGGGGAATGTAATGGGCTTTAAGGTGAGCATTAAAGAAAACCAGAGCAAGAAATTTAAATGTGACCCCCGTCTGATGTGCCCTTGCCCAAACCTTTCTTTTCCAGATAATGATGGTTTTAGAGCTAAAATGTATGACATAACCCAGCACCCGTTTTTTAAGAGGACAATTGCGTTACTTGTTCTGGCCCAGTCCGTGCTGCTGTCTGTCAAGGTACTTGGTTTCACCTTGAGACGGTGGGAGGGAATTCTATATTCACTGGTACATCCAGGAATGTCACAAGCTGCCACAGCCATTTGCCATCTCTGTCCTCTAGTAAAACATTAAGATTCACAGTCGAGTTAACATGGACCGCAGAGGGGGGGACTTGGTGTCCAGTAGATGTGGCAATGACCTGTGTGTTCTTCCTGTTGCAGTGGGACGTGGAGGATCCCGTGACCGTCCCTTTGGCAACAATGTCGGTTGTGTTCACCTTCATCTTTGTGCTGGAGGTAATCCTAAGGAGTCCGCCGGGGGAGTTGTGGGCAGTTTTTAAGTAAATCATTGTGCCCTTTTGATGGCGCTGACTTTCGCCTCCGCGTCTCATCCCCTTTGATGGCTCTGGAGGCAGCGGGGCTGGCGGCAGGGGGAGCCTGCTTGTGGGGTACCTCCTGTTGTGGCTGTTCCGCTGAACTTGAACACTTTGGACTCCCAGTCTCTCTAGCTACCGTTGCTTGTTGGGTCTGGATGTTTGTCTGTCCAGCTCTGTGAGCTCAACTATGTAGAGCTAACCATCCAAGCCACTGTAGTCCAAGGCTTCAAATTACAGTGTGGTGGCAAAGTGAACACTGGCTCAGCCAGGATTATTTTAACACGTGGTCCGTACGAGATCACTTTCCAACCCCATCCACAGTCTTTGAAAGACAGAAGCACCCTGTACTAGCTGGTGCTTCTGAAATATCTATGTTCTTTTACTTGAGAAAGAAGAATGCCCTGCTGTCAGAACAAGTCATCGAATGAGGAGAAAAGAGCATGGAGAATATAGATTTGTAACCTACTTAGCTTTGAAAATAAAAATGTATACATTAATAATTAACTGTTTATTACATCTTTAAAAAAATAGAATGTGACTCAAGTTAAGAGATTTAAATATGGGCGGAACACTCATCCTGTGCTTATTCCCCTCATTATTTTTCTCCAGGTTACAATGAAGATCATAGCCATGTCACCTGCAGGCTTCTGGCAGAGCAGGAGAAATCGATACGACCTCCTGGTGACGTCCCTCGGAGTGGTGTGGGTGGTGCTCCACTTTGCCCTCCTGGTAGGTGCACACTTGGGCTTTGAGCTGGTGTTTCCAGCTCAGCTTGGAGCAGAGCTGTTCCCAGTCTCTCTTCCCGCCAGGCCGTCCACTCTCACGTGTTAGATTAACTACAATCCAACTTTGGTTGTGATCAACCCTCAGGTATGCTTGCACACACAAACACACATGTGCTTCTGTGCACATGCCCACACTCTTCACATGGGCAGAACTTGGCCCTTCAAAGCCTGGAGTGTGCAAGCCAGAAAGAAAGACTCTTCATTGAAAACTTCATTTTACCACAGGATCAAACCAAAGGGAGAGAGCAAAGGAAACTGAAAAAGAAATTAAAGCGCCTGTCCAAATTCACACAGCTGGTGGCAGAAGCCTCAGACTCTGTATTCTGAGCCTAAGTGTAGACTCCAACCCACTCCGTTACAAGCGATATTTTGCTATGTAATTCACAGGTACTTCCACGGTCCTATTCCCTCCCAGAACCTAGTTGACATTTCTCCAAAGCACCCCATTCTCCAGCTCTATGCCTAGGCCCTCACTATTTGCCCAAAATGCTTTCGTCTTTCATTTCAGTCTGAGTTTCAGCTCAAAATCTGCAGTCATGGGTGTGCTTGACCACGATCTAGAGTGATCTTGTCCAGTAGGAATAAAACGTGGCCATAGATGCCACTTAAATTTTTCTAGGAGAAACTGAAGAAGAATCAGATTTTGACTAGAGTTTAATATTTTCTAACTTACTCATATCCCATATACAAAATATCATCATTTCAGCAGGTGAGCAACAGAGCAGAACTGATTAAATCAGTTATGTCCTTTTTCTTGGCATGAAGTCTTGACGGTGGATTGCACATTCACAGCACACCCTCATACGCACCCGCCACATTTCCCATGTGTAATAACCACAGGTGACTGGTTGTGCCCATATTAGGCAGCGTGGATTTATTAGCTCTACCACTTTCCTGGCTTCATCCAGTTACCTGTCTTTGGTGATCCTTTGTTCCTGCTCTGAGCTGGAGGGAGGGATGTCACTTCACCATCCACTTATTCCATAGAGGTGTTATACAGATTACATGAAATCATGCAAGGGAAGCTTTTTCAAACTGTAAGGACTGCACCAACCCAGAAGGTGTTACTGTAAATACCTTTTTTCTTGTTGTTCTCCCTTGACCCCAGCTGAAAGTAATATTATCAGTCATCTCATTCCCCCATCCCCTTTAACACTGGAGGCCTTTCAAGACAGACAGACAACACATAGAACCCAGGTA
Organism: Urocitellus parryii; assembly: GCF_045843805.1. Taxonomy (NCBI): domain Eukaryota; kingdom Metazoa; phylum Chordata; class Mammalia; order Rodentia; family Sciuridae; genus Urocitellus; species Urocitellus parryii. The sequence continues at coordinate 10,293,570 of NC_135532.1, forward strand.
CCCCTCAGGCAGGGCTTGCCTTAGTAGGACATCATGGTGCCTTTGGCAGCAGGGACTGCTTGAGCCCTCAGTCACCTGGATTCATCTTTTTCAAACCATAGAGTTTTGAGCACACAGATGTGTACGGCACTGTGCTAGGATTGAGCAGAATGTAATGAGCAAAACAATGTCAGTTGCTGTCCTTGTAAAGCTCATACCCTAGAAAGCTAGGTAGCCACCGCATGCTCAGTGAGAATCACAATGATGCCCCGGTGGGGTGGGGGGTCGGGGTGGGGGCAGCCTGTGTTCCTGGGACAGCAGGAGTGGGAGGCAGCTGCATGGGAGAGGTCTGGAGCGCAGGGTGATGGGCGCCATCTGGAGGAGGGAGAACATTTTGGGCAGCCGGGCCTGTGATGAGGGTGCAGGAGCTGGAAGAAGGAAAGCTTGTGTGTGGGGAGGTTAGAAGGAGCAGGAGCGGCCTGGTAAGATTTGCATGGGCAGGAAGGAGTCAGTCTGCCCAGGACCTTGTGCTCCCGGTGAGAAAGCACCAGTTGTCATCCTGGAAGCTGTTAGTGGTCATTAATTTTGGAACAAGAGGAAGACAGCAGACCCTGAGCTAGCATGGAAGGAAGAGGCAGCAAAGCCCATGGTTTTGCCTCTCTAGTCAGATTTGTAACTAAAAGCTTGTCAGTCCCAGAAGAATGGAGTAGGCTCCCTAATCCCAGATGTCTGCAGAGAGGAAATCTGAGCCACAAAGACCAACTTGTCTGTTCTGCTTGACTGCTTTTGTTCTTGTCCAGGAACCTCTGGCCCTGGGAGGTGCCCTTTCCCTGCCATAGCTTGTAGGGGATTTCTGGGAAGGAAGGTGCAGTCCTTGTCCACCGTCCAAAAATGCTGTGTGCACATTCCTTGGCATGCACCTCCCCAGGACTCTCACTGGACCCCCTTCCCGGGGACCCATCTGTGACTGTTGTCACTTGGCTGGGCAGCCTCCTAGAGAACAGTCATGCTTTGGCACCAGCTGAATGTCAAGGTTGTTATCACAGTGGCAGCCAGCGGGATCTTAGCTCTTCAGATGCAGCCTTCTTAGTCATAAGGCAGAGTCATCTCCTGCTCTCATCATACCCTTGGAGGAAGAGCAGGGTGTGTTTCTGAGCCGGGGACTTCTCTAAGTCGACTTGGACTGGTGAATGTGTGGCTGGTCTTCAGAGAGGACTGTGCCTGCGGTCACCTTTCCAACATCAGTCTTCTCTCTTTGCTGGGACCCTTTTATGTCATGTCCCACTTGACTATCTTGTGTTGCATGGTTACCCTCTGTTTCTTACACCCTGTCCTCAAAAGAGCCAGTCATTGTTTTATGTACAATAAATTTTGAAATGCAGAATTTAACTGAGCGAAACAGACCCCCAAGTTCCATTTGAGATTTGATTTCACATCTAATATTTATTCATGAGTTGTGGGTGGCGACCTTTTCCGCACCTTTTTTAGATAAATTTCTTAGGAGAATTTTCACCTTCTATTAAACTAATTATTCAGTAGGCTTCACAGAAGACTTAAAATGAAAAATGGAATGGAAACAAGATCTTTTGTGCAAATGACGAAAGCTGTCTTCTGCCTCCATTTCAGAACGCCTATACCTACATGATGGGTGCCTGCGTCATCGTCTTCAGGTTTTTCTCCATCTGCGGAAAGCATGTGAGTATGTCACGGAGAATCCTGGCAAGGGACGGGGTGCAGCTCAGTCGTAGAGCACTTGCCTAGCACACGTGAGGCCCTCGTTCTTCCCCCGCACCCCAGAGGCGGGGAAAAATCCTAGCCAAAGTCACATAGGCAATGAAGAAAAAGTGGCCCCCTGGCTTCAGCTGTCCTGGGTGACAGGGCTGCCGTCGACAAATGACTAGAAATCACAAAGTCAAGGTTAACAGTTAAATGTTAAATCAGTGGCTTAATTATCTTGTGATGTCTCTTGCCGTTTATGTTGTTTAATTTATTCTTCATATTTGCTAAGTAAACTGGATCATTGATTAAAAATGCCAGCCATAAACACAAAAACCAATGGTCATTAAAATGTCTTTATTTTATTTTAAATTGAGTAACATTGCTGCAGAGAAAACTAATATTTAATGACAGCTATGACTCCACAGTTCTAAATCTCTTTATATTCTTTGTTCCTGATTGTGCATACATTCTATTTGTAAGTTTTCATTTTTTAAGAGAAAATTTTGCTTCCAACATTATTTTATATATGCATTCTGTAAATCAATATACTTAATATTTGATGATTATTTAGTATTATACCACTATTTAGGTTTGCTTTTGTGAAGAAAGCAAGCCAAGTCTACTTGCTATAGACCAAAAATGCATCGTCCTTATAGAGAGAGAACAGGGGCTCAAGAGAAGAGAAATGGAAGACGGGAACGTTTGGGTTGATACTTTTATTAACCTGGCAGAAGAGACTTTAACCATTTGAAATATGAATGGAATTCTCAGTGCCTGACAGGTTTTTAATAACTTTTAGAGTTCACACCCACTAGGAAGCCGGGCACAGTGGCACATGCCTATCATCCCAGTGGCTCAAGAGGCTGAGGCAGGAGGATCACAAATTCAAAGTCAAACTCAGCAACTTATTGAGGCCTTACGTAACTCAGGGAGACCCTGTCTCTAAATAAAATATAAAGAGGGGGCTAGGGATGTGGCTCCATTGTTAAGTGTCCCTGGGTTCAATCCCTGATACCAAATAAATAAGCAAATAAATAATACCTGCGAGGAAGCCGCTTTCCCGTGATTCTCCTGGAGTCGCTCAGGAGCCAGCCACCCTCACATTGCTCTCCTGCAGGTCCTGCTGGGCTTCTGGGTTAACTGCTCTCTCTTCCTTCTCTCCGGCCCCATCAAGGTGACTCTGAAGATGCTGCTCCTGACAGTGGTGGTCAGCATGTACAAAAGCTTCTTCATCATTGTGGGGATGTTCCTCCTGCTACTCTGCTACGCCTTTGCCGGCGTCGTTCTGTTTGGTACCGTGAAATATGGAGAGAACATTAACAGGTTGGTTTGCAACTATCTTTCTGTTTGTTTATCAAGCAAACATGTTTTGTCTATTAAAGACCTGGGGGTGGTAGGGAAGGAAAGCAATCAGTTGGAAATTAAAATAAAATAATAGCCAAGATAATAGCCAAAATGACATTTTCCCAATTGAACAAGGTATGCATGTTTAGTTTAGAAATCTTACAAAATTCAGAATAAAAGCAGTCAAAAATGAACCCATAATCCTACCAACATGAAGGAATAACCAGTCCTAATCCCAGCCCTTTTTCTATCCATGTAATTGTGAAAAAATTCTATGTTTTGGATGAAACTCTCTTAAGGTGGATTTCTTTTTTAGCAAAATATGGCAAATTAGAAACCCCAAGATGGTTTTTATGTATTAAAAGTGATCTTGAATTTTATGGGAGCATGTCATTTTTTTTAAGGTCCTTACAAAGCAAAGTATATACAAACATGCTTTTGGTTTGTTTTTGGTTTTGGTACTAGGGATTCAACCCAGGAGTGCTTAATCACGGAGCCACATCCCAGACCTTTTTATTTATTTATTATTTTTTTATTTTGAGACAGGGTCTCACCAAGTTACTCAGGGCCTCAAAGTCAAACTCAGCAACTTATTGAGGCTGGCTTTGAACTTGCAATCCTCCTGCCTCAGCTTCCTGAGCTGCTAGGATCACAGGAGTGCAGCATGGTGCCCAGCACAAATATGCTCTGGTGAAGAAATCGTTATTTGATTCATCAGTGCTCCCCCCTTTTATACCATAGTCCAAGTGAAAGAAGGACTCACTGGTAGTGGCTAAAGCTGCTCACTCGGTCGTTCTAGATGAATGTCAGGAAATCAGTGGCCATGCCGGTGTTGGTGTATTCACATGGCCATACTTGCAGGCAAGTATAAATGGCAACAAGAGGGTATGACCTGTTTTGGTGGTGACAAACCATACTACTTCATGACAAACCAGATTATTCACATTCTGTTCTTGTTGTTGTTTTCCTAACTTAGGCATGCGAATTTTTCTTCAGCTGGCAAAGCTATTACTGTACTATTCCGAATTGTCACAGGTGAAGACTGGAACAAAATCATGCATGATTGTATGGTAAATATCTCCTCCTCATTATCTGAACCTGCACTTAGAATCAGCATAATACCTTTGGCAATGCAACATTGGTGGTATGGTCCTTGTTAAGACCTTGTATAACTCTACATATCCTGGCCTTTTGGTGCTTAAATTGCATTCTTTTACATTGCAATGTAAATACAGGGGTAAATAATCAGCTGAACTCAAACTTGTAGTTCCAGTCAACAAATATTCCTAATATGAACATTGTTCTGTCCCTCCTACCTTTAACATCTTGGCAGCCCAAGAGGCAAGTGCCACTTCTTTAATATAATGCATCAACAGATATTGAATTCACTGAGCCCCTGGTTCATCCTGGGCCATGGGGTAGGTGCTAGGTCTTCACCAAGCCAAGGTTGTCTTCAAGCAGCCGAGGTCAATGGCTCTGATCACTCTTCCTTTGGTATCCTGCCTCATCTGGGATAGTTCGCCATCATCTGCTGGTCTCAGTTTATGCTTCAGTTCCTTTAGATATTTTGCCCCCAAAGTTGCATATGGTCTTACAACACTATTTCTCCATTGCAGCAAATATCCCAACTCTAGAAAATTATTGGATGGAATTATTTAATTTCACCTCCCTCTTACCTTCCAGATCAATGCTATCCTGTAGAAATTTCTGCAGTGTTAGAAATCTGTACGGTCCCATTCAGGAAACCATTAGCACTATGTCTACTGAGCAATTGGAATAGGACTAGTGTAACCCAGAAATTGAATTTTATATTTAATTTTGTTTTATGTAAATTAGCATAAATTTATTCAAATTACCATATGGAGCTGGTGGTCCTGATGTTACACCATTCCATGAAGACTGTCGGTAGCATCAAGGGACAGGGCTTATGTCTTTCTTACTAGTCTATCTCCAACATTTGATACAAGCCTAGCATATAATAAAAACTAGAGAACTTCATGCATTAATAATGGAGACAGGATTTACCAAATCAAATATAACCCAAGGCAGAATTGAATAAATTCTAAATAAAAGTGCCAGCAGGATGCAGTGGGAATATAGAAGAAAAAGCTGAAAGACACCAGGACCATTTCTCAGGGGTGTTGGCATTTTAATAGGCCCCTAAATATGATAACCTGAATCTTAGGGTATACCCTGTAAAGATGCCCCAGGAAGGTGGATTACTCCTTATGCAATTTGAATGTGAACTTGCTATAGATAGTCTACCTTCTTAGATCTTAACCCATTACTTAAGTTGGGAACTTTTCAAATGCATTTTTATTTGACTTTCTGTGATTCAGTTACAGTGTCTACTGACCACTTGGATCCAGTGGAGGTAGCAGAAAGAATATCTAGTGGAGGAAACTGGTTCATTTTATTGTGCTCCTAACAATGACAATGAACTTGAGATTCCCCAAGACTGAAAGCATATTGCAAGTGAAATATTCTTTCAGTCTGCTGTGGATGATGTACCCAGTGTACATGACTTTTGCACAATGACTTTGTAACTTATTATAATCTATCTGGTTAGAAATATGTTCACTAACTCCTGTCAGGAGACATTAAGATCCTCTTCTCTCACTCTCCTCTTCCTCTCCACAGGTTCAGCCCCCATTTTGCACTCCAGATGAGTTCACCTACTGGGCGACGGACTGTGGGAATTATGCGGGAGCACTTATGTACTTCTGTTCATTTTATGTCATCATCGCCTACATCATGCTAAACCTGCTTGTAGGTAGGTGACGTCCACTGAGTGTTTTTCATCTACTTCAACTCAGGTACTTACATAATTAGGCACAATTTTCAAGTAATTATCCTGGATTGCTTGGGGCGGGTGTTTTATGGCATTAATTATAATTTGGTGCCTCTCAATCCAGAAGCTGGAAAGACCTTTCAAAGGCATGTAATGACAGTTGATTGCAATTTCAAGGATTAGACTATTTGTTATGATCACTGATTTCAAAAGAGCTCTCCCCACGAATTGAGTTGAACAAATATTGGGAACAAATGGAAGGAGGCTACCTTCATGGCCTCGAAATATCACAATTTTGTTTTTTAAAATACATGTTGTTCACCTAGCTTTGGGGCCACCCAGACCCCAAAATGGACTTTAAGAACCACCCTGGAACTCTCGACTCAGAGTGGCAGCCAGCTAGCTCAAAGGTCCATATGCACAGAAGTGTGTTTGTACCCAGGACCCTTGTGTTTTGGAAAGGCAAGAGCTGGATAAATAGCTCAATCCAAGTGTGAAACATGCCAACTTGGAAAACCTTACTAAAAGCACTTTCAAATTTTGGCTTTATTATGTGGGTGATAAGAGTCATTATTCAGAATAGCGGTTTGACTTTTTCTAAAAATAATAATAATAATAATAATTCTGTCATTGTCAAACTTCTGAATTTTTTTTTTTTTACTTTTGTTTAGCTATAATTGTAGAGAACTTCTCCTTGTTTTATTCCACCGAGGAGGATCAGCTTCTGAGTTATAATGATCTTCGCCACTTTCAAATCATATGGAATATGGTGGATGATAAAAGGGAGGTAAGAGGGTGGGTTTGACCTCAGGTCCCACCCCACAGAGGCCTGCTGATGTGTCGCAGATGTTTAAGTCGTCCTGTGGTTGGCCGTTGACACGTGTTGGATTCTGAATGGCCGTTGGCAGCCTGCAGAAAGCTGTCACTGACCATTCAGCCCAGTATGCCAGGAGGGGAGAGGGACAGAATAGTAGTTCCTCCTCTTTAAACTTTCAAGAGGTTGGCAAGGGAGGATCAGCCTTGGGCTCAGGGCAGGAGAGGGGGTGGCACCTAAACCACCAAAAGCACATATATCACAGGCTCACAATCACCTCAGCCCTCAGCCACCATCCTGATGAAAAACACAAAGGAGTTACACGTGGAATCCAGAAGTGTTCTTTTGAGCTACTTCTGAGTTGTTATGTGACTGTTTTAACCATACGACATAGACAAAGTTTCAGCCCTAGCCAAAGCAGCAGCAGGCTCTTCTTCCTCCTCCTGGACTGAGTTGAACAAAGATTCTTCTTTCCTTCTTCCTGTTCCCACTTCTCTTCCCTTTCATCTTAGCAAATGCTCAGGCACAGACCTAGGCACTGATGGAAGGCCCTGTGCTTACAGAGATTCTGTTTTCCTAGTGAGAAGCAAAGAAGAAAATTATATTACGTATTTAGACTTGAGTCTAATTCCCAAGATATCTATCTCATTGCACAGGTTATACTGATATTTCCAAATCTGAAAAAAAAAAATCCAAAATGTGAAACCCTTGTGGTATCAAGCACTTTGGATAAGTGATACTCAATCCGTGTGATTTCAGGAAGTCATAAGGACTTGGAAGAAGGTAAAATGGCACAGGGGCAGAGCCAGGGCAGATAATTTAGCAGGGATGGTCATGCAGGCCCATCTGAGGAGCTAAAATGTAACCTCTAAAAACCAAGGGATAGGAAAATCTGAGGAAGATACAAAAATAGTTTCAGAAACAGTTGATGGAGAGCACAATGACCAACGAGGCAAGCAGGCCTTATAAATGAGGGGTTCTGGACTCTGGCCAGGAAGGCCCTCTCCACCCCTCTTTGTTGTCTCTCGTTCTTTGGTAGCCTCCCAGCCTGGGCTCCAGTCCCTTGGGATTTTCTTCTAAAAGAGTGACATATGCATGGGGCACTGGCCCAGCTCTGCGTCCTCTCATACCTCCATGACAGCTGGTCATCTATAGAAGCCTGCTTTCATCTAATTCACCTAGGGAAGACTACACCCCATTCACACTGAGATGCCACCTACTGGCAGGAAGCCATGGGTTACCAGTGTTCATCCAAAGACAGAGCCAGGGCTGGTGTGGTGCCGTGTGGAGCCCAGAAGGTTGCCATACTTTTAGAGTCTCAGGGTCCAGATCTGTTCTGACCAGAAGGAGGGCAGAGCTGGGAGCTTCCTTATCTTGAATGTAGGTGTTTCCATCATGGAGAAATCCCTGATTTCAATGCAAGAACAACTTGTAATAAATGTTAACAAGTCCAGCCACTTGATCATGCATGTGTGCACTGCCCCAGTGTTTGGTGGGAGGGCGTTCCTGGGTGTGGGTCCGGGGGCAGGGCTGGCTGAGTCAGGAGTCCTAAGGGTTGGCTCCAGGGGAAGAGAAGGGGGCTTTCCACCCTCCCAGGATGCGAAGGCTGCAATGGGATCCTCTAGGACTGGAGAAGCCCCCGCAGAAGCTCCCGCTCAGGTGTTCATCCCGTGCTCTCCTCAGTGCCCCTACGCCACCCAGCCTCCAAGGAGGCCCACAGCTTTCTTCCTGCCTGGTGGTAATGATGCCACATTTTGAGGAATAGCTCCTGCCTCTTGCTTTTTGACGATTGTATTCACAAGCCCGTGGAGAGACCCCACGGACCCCCGGGGCCTGCCCACGACTCACCAGCACTGTGCTCTGCCACCCAGGGCGTGATCCCCACGTTCCGCGTGAAGTTCCTGCTGCGGCTGCTGCGCGGGAGGCTGGAGGTGGACCTTGACAAGGACAAGCTCCTGTTTAAGCACATGTGCTACGAGATGGAGCGGCTGCACAACGGTGGCGACGTCACTTTCCACGACGTCCTGAGGTATCAGGCGGGTTTCAAAGCGCAGGGCCACAGCACTGAGCCCAGTCCAGAGACTCAGCCGTAACTCTCAGGGCACTTGTGAATGCAGTCATCAAGGACGTACAAAGCCTGGCATGCCACTCTGCCACGGTTATAAAGTAGGGTGACTCTTCTAGGAGTGAAGGGCACCTCACCAGGGAGAGGGCGGAAGCCATGGCCTGACATCCCAGAAGGGACAGGGAGAGGGACCTGGGAGAGTACAGTCCCTCCCACCCTCATTCTGCAATGAGGGAGGTGTCCTGAAAGTTATGGGACGTGCTCGTGGTCACCTGGCTCCATGGCTAGAATGTAGCTCTTCTAGCTCAGAAGGGTCACCTCCTCCTGGCCTGCTCCATAAGGATCGCCCGTGGCTGGTTGCACAATGCCCCTGGCCAGTTGAGACACTCCATTTTCCAGGCATTTAATGAGTACCCAGTCAAAGGGCCAAACTGAGATCTTGTCTTTCCTGCGCACTCTGAGAGGTGTCCTGTTGGTTTCCTGGGCTGCTGTAACAACATAGCATCAACCAAGTGGCTCAAAGCGTACAGTTTATTGTCTCGTGTTCTGGAGGCTGGAAGTCTGAGATCAAGCTGTTGGCAGGGCTGGTGGGGGGAATCTGTTCCAGAACTCCCCTGAGCTTCCGGTGGTTTCCTGCCAAGTTTTAGTTTGTGGAAGCAGCACCCCAATCTCCACCTTGATGTTAAAATGGTGTTCTCCGCATGTGTGTGTGTGTGTGTGTGTGTGTGTGTGTCTCCTTTTATAAGGACCCTAGTCACATTGGATTAAGTGCTCAGCCTGCCCTAGTATAATCTTGCCTTAGCTCAGTGCATCTCTTGTGACTCTTTGCTTAGTACCTCATGAGGTACTAGGGATTAAGGCCCCAACATACCTATCTTGGGGAGAAACATTCAACCCATAACAGCTTCTTAAATAGGATCCCATAAATAAAAATTCAGAAGCCTACAACTTGCAGGAGAAAGCAAATATGTTTTTATTTTCAACACTCACTCTCTGAAATATAGCATTTTCTTCATGATGAATGTAGGCAAAAAACCACGGCAGCATTAACAATACCTGCATCTTTGTCGTCAGTAGAAATCATTGAAATTTTCAGGGCATGTTATGACTGCCTTGGCTGGCTTCTTAAAATATCCTAATACTTCTAAGTTACAGTAGTCATTTGACCTCAGCCAGGTTTTACTATTTAATGGAAAAATAAAGACAGATTTATGTGACTATACCACCACCTTTGTAAAGACACTAATTTGAGAAATGTATTTCAGTACCGTTGGTTTCCTTGTAATACTGTGTTTGACTCGCAGTAGCTATGTAGGTCACGTTGAAGTACCTGACAAATTAGATGGGTGCAGTGTCACAAATTTGGAGAGCAACCTGTGATACAGAAATACACTTGTGGCTCGAAGATGAAAAGAGTTCAGATCAGAACAGGAAGGGCCTGGGGAAAGTTCTCTCCATTTTACCATTCACTCTTCAGATCTTCCAGGAACAAGTTAAAAAGGCAGGGAAAAAAAAAGGATAGAAAATAGGTGTGAATAACAGGCTGTCATCTCTCTCAGAATGTCACTTCGTCTTTCCTCCTACTGACAAATTGTTTTTAGGCTGAACGTGAAGCACGTAGTCATACTGTTGCTATTAATATTAGCATTCAACCTGTGTCCGTCAGCTCTTCATGGCTGTGACAAAATATCTGACTTAAGCTGAGGGAGAAAGATTTTTTGGGCTCATGGTTTATGACCAGATCAGTAGTGGTGGTGGCCTTCCTGTCCTCTAGCCTGGTGTCTGACACAGTCAAGCAATGCTGGGTTCTCAATCCATCCTCCTTGGTGGGAAAAGACTTTGCAAAGAAGAGAAGGCCAATGACCCGTGCTTGTGAGGACCTCCATTCTGCGATTTGGGCTCCCAGCAGGGCAGTGAGTTGCACCAGGACCTGCTGCATGACAGGGCTGTGTTCTCCTTGAGTCGTGGACCCCTGGTCCTGATGCTGTGATTGCCTTCTTGCCCTCAGGCCCCAGTGGAACACGTCAGCCCTGTTGGCCTCACTTACTACTCTTTGGGCACAGCCAGCCGAGGGCTAAATGGGGGTGAACATTGCTCTGCTGTGTATTCTCTAAAATCCATAAAGAAGATACAGAGGGATGTGTGAGATTGACAATGAGGGAAATGGGGTGGGGGCATGCATGAGGCACAGCCGAGGTATTAACCAGCTCTGATAGAGCCAACTGTGAAGGAAGTGTGGAGAGAGCAGGCCTCCTTAGGAAGCGTTCTGGAGTCTGATTCCACAGCTGGGGAGCCAGACCGTCACCTACCCTGTGTCTCCGTTGTATAAGCTCTTAGGTGGCACTCGCTACTACAAAGATCACACATTTTAACTCACGGCCTCACTCAGTAAGGTGGGTACCATGCCCGTCCTCATTTAGAGACAGGGGAAGGGAGATGCAGAAGTGACATCACAGCCCAAGCTACCCAGCTGTTAAGGGGTGGCACCCCACACAACCCCCGTGGGCTGGGTGACGTGCTGCCTGGGTCTGCAGACCTCTGGGGGCCTGAGCCCAGGTGAGGAGACCTGTCTGCTCTCGTGCTCCCCAGCATGCTGTCCTACCGCTCAGTGGACATCCGCAAGAGCCTGCAGCTGGAGGAGCTCCTGGCGCGGGAGCAGCTGGAGTACACCATCGAGGAGGAAGTGGCCAAGCAGACCATCCGCATGTGGCTGAAGAAGTGTCTCAAGCGCATCCGGGCTGTGAGTGAGCCACAGCGCCTGGGTGGGGTCCCCGTCCTGGCAGAGAAGGAGGGTCAGAGGCAAGAGCTCCATGAGTCACAGGCACTCCTGGGACTAGCCTGACGCTCCTGGAGAACGTGTCACTTGCGGCCACCTCGGCTCCAGTCCAAGCTCAGCCTCATTCCCTTCAGTGGTCCATAACACGTTTCAAATGAACCCCATTTTCATAATGTAACGTGAAGATTTAAATAGCAGTTTATAGGTATTAAAATATTTATAAACTCAACTGCACAAAGCTCCAAAATATCTACTGAGACTGAGTTTACTACTTTCAAATTGCTGCTAAAAATCCCAACATACCCTTGGTGGTGGTGTTGGGTCTATAAGATCACCTCCTGTGGACTCTTACTGATCCATTTATAGCTGCCCAGAATATAAGCTTATGCAAATCTCTAACTCATAAATGAATGAACATATACCGTGTGGGCATACGCTGTGTAAGTTTTTGTTTTTGTTTTTTTGTGGTATTAGGGATTGAACCTTAGACTGCTCTACCACTGAGCTACATCCACAACTCTTTCTTTTTTTATTTTGAGACAGGGTCTTGCTAAATTGTTGAGGCTGGCCTCAAATTTGTGTGGTCCTCTGGCCTCAGACTCCTGAATCATTGGGATTTCAGGCATGCACCATTATACCTGGCTACATAAGACTTTTTTTTTTTAATCCTGCTCTTCAGAACAACATCAACTACAGAAACATGCATTTCTATTGGAGGAGAAAAGGTCCCCAGAGAAAAGAAATCATCACTTCCTTGGGCGAGGCCAACTGCCCCCTGCCACTCTGGCACAGCTGACCAGTGATGCGGGAGGCAGGGAGTCCTGGCTTCAGTGTAGGCCAAGACAGACAGGCCTGCAGGATTGCTACTGGGCAGGTCTGCGGAATCCAGAACCAAAACAGGGGCAGAGGTTTCCTCACCCACCCAAGTTCTCAGCTGCTTACAACTTGCAGGAAAGGGAGAGCTGGCACCAGTTTAATGAGCACAGAATAAAATCAGAAGGGAAAAACCGGAACACAAAGAAAACATACGCTAGTATCAATGAACATAACAGGTCAATTGTCATGCAAATGAAAAGGCAGGCAAAGCATTTCCTCAGTATCAAAGCCCTCCTTTCTATTAGTCTACCCGGTCCTTGAAACAACTCCATGGTTTGGAAGTTCTTAGGAGGTCACCAACCCTACAGATCTTTGGAGAGGGGAGGAGAGAGGGACTGGCATGTGGGGCAGGGATGCTGGGCACATTTTTCTGTTACTGAAGGAACGTTTCTTCCCACAGAAACAGCAGCAGTCCTGCAGCATCATCCACAGCCTGAGAGAGAGCCAGCAGCAAGAGCTGAGCCGCTTCCTGAACCCTCCCAGCATCGAGACCACCCAGCCAAGTGAGGACACCACTGCCAACAGCCAGGATCCTAACATGCCACCCAAGGTAGGACCTTGGAGCAGACGAGGTTTGTGGCTTTGCCATTCAGGAGTCTGTTGTGGCTATTCAAAAGGTCTTTTTGTCCGATAGGTTAGTTCAATTCCTGTCACTATGACAAGGTACCTGAGATAATGAACTTAGAAAAAGTGAAGGTTTATTTTGACTCACAGGATTGGAGATTTTAACCCACGGGGTAGTTGGCTCTATCTCTTTGGGCAGCACATCCTGGTGGAGGATGTGAGTTCATGACAGCTAGGAGGAGGAGGCCATAGTCCCAACTGACATCCCCCACGACCTGACTCCCCTCCACTAGGCCCCCTCCTAGAGGTTCCACCACCTCTGGACAGCGCCACAGGCTGGGGACCAAGCCTTCCCGGCATAGGGGCCTTCAAGACCTGAACTGTAGCATGTAGATACTTAAAAAACGCGAATGCCCTGAATTTAATAATGCTGGGCTTTTAAATTTGTTTTCTAGGTTTTGTTTCTATTTTGCATAAAGAGTTAGTTTCGTCTCAGGGCTGAATTTGAGCCTGGAGAGATCACGTGCCTCAGAGGAGCATGGTTTACCTGGGGCGGCAGCCTGAAGGTTTTCTTCCCCTTGTTAAGGCATAGAAATTTGCACTCCAGTCAGTGTAAATGTTTGCACGTGTTTTTCAACCTTCTTCTCTGCTGATCAGACTCATCGAGGGTTTCTTCTTCTTAGCTGGGTATCTGAGAAGCACCTGCCACTCAGGAAGATGGCTTGAGGAGCTTCTCCTAAAACACCAGATATTTTCACTTCTACACTCAAATCTACACGTCTATAAAACATCACAGGCATCATCAGTATGCTGGAAAGCCCTGTCTGTGTGAGACACAGCTGGCAGGGGCTTCCTCTCCTTTATGAGGTCCCAATTATGGTTTGCAGTTAACCACATGGAGTCTGTTCAGCCTTCTGCACAGAGACCCCCAGCTTGTGGTGTGTAGCTGCACAACCACGGGCCAAGATCTGACCTGAAGCCTAAGGCCCCAGGGCCTAGCAGGAGGCTCCAAGAGACCCTCTCTGGCCCTAGCTGTGTCATGTGGATTTCATATTGTTGGCTCCCTCATGTATTCCAAAATAGCAAGAAGGTCCAGAGGTTCCCAACGCATAGAGATGAGAAATCCTTGAGCAGATTAGACAGAAATGCCGAATACCCTGATTCACCATCACACCCTGGACACATGAACTGAATTATCATACGCATCCCATATGTATGTACAAATATCGTCAACCAAACATGCTTTAAAAAATAAGAGCCATAACTTCCTTTAGTACCCCATAAATATGCATGAATATTGTGTGTCAAGTGAAAATATCTTTTGAAAAAGTCACGACTGCTGGATTCCTCTCCCACACAGACGAGCAGCCAGCAGCAGCTCCTGAGCCCCACTCTGTCCGATAGAGGAGGAAGTCGGCAGGATGCATCAGAGGCTGAGAAGCCGCAGAGGAAGGTTGGGCAGTGGTGTCGGCCCTCTGGTAGGTACATCAGTCACTGTGCCATCGATGGGGACCTTTAACAGGCATTTACTCTCTTTGTGTGCTTTGGGTCTTAAATTTGAAAATACGGGTTTGTATTAGTCAGCTCACTCTTACTATAACCAATAATGGAGATAATCAACTTAAAAAGAAGAACAGTATATCTTGTCTTCGTTTTGGAGGTTTCATTCCATAACTAGTTGGCCCATTGCTTTGGGAGCTGGGCAAGACCCCACATCATGGTGGGGACATGCATGCTGGGAAGAGGAAGTCATATACCCCGTCCCAGCCAAGCACTTAGCTAGCATGTGCAAGGCCCTGGATTTGTCCTTTAGCACTGAAAAGGGGAAAAGAGAGAAAGAAAAAAAGAGAGCGCTAAAGAGGAAGAGGTTGGTGTCCCACAATCTCCTCTCAGGGCATGCTTCCAATTATGTTAAGAGTCCCACTGGGGCCCACCCTTAAAGATTCCACCACCTTTCAACAGCGCCCCGCTGAGGACCCAGCCTTTAGCCCATGGGCCTTTGTGGAACATTCCAGATCCAAACTATAGCAAAATCTGTGCCTGATTATTTTCAAACAGTGAAACGATAAAAAAAAAAAAATGCATCCCCTTATCAAAAACAGTCTTCTCAAAATAACTTCTCTAAATGTAGTGCCTTGGCTGTCCTCTTTACTGCCATGGCTGAGAAGGCAGCTCCTGTTCGCAAAGTGAGATGGGTGGCAGCCAGGACCCAGAAAGGAAGGAGGGAGAGGGGTCCAAGGGCTGCCTGCATGCGCTCAAAGCATCTCACAGAGGGCCAGATTCACTTTCTCTTAGAGGGAATGGGCAGAGGTGATCCCTCAGAAAATGACACAAAGTTCTTAAAAAAGACACAGGCCCTACTTTACCTCAGCTGACATGGGTAGCTGTGCAGCTCACCGTCTTCACACGGTCTGCCTCGCCTCAGTGGTAGCAGTGATGCTGCCCACCACAGCACTCATGTAGTGCTTACTGCATGCCTGGCACGGTCCCAGTGTGCTCCTTAGTTTCCCTCCTGGAATCTCACAATTCTATTATTTTCAAATGTTTCACCGACTAAGTGAAAGAATTTTCTTTTAAAGGAACATGGAAAACCAGTATAATTGATTCAGGACACGGATGTCAGGAGAGCACTGCTAGGTACAGCCCAGTGTCCTCGGCACATGGTTGTCACTTTAGAGAACTGAGCCCAGTAAAGTAGGGCTTCCTCCTGCCCTTTAACTGTGCCCAACTTCAGCCCATCCCAGGTGAGGAGGTGCAGGATGTAGGAAAGTCCTCGCAGCGTAGATATTCCACCAAGCCATGACAGTGAAACACCTTTTGGGGCTAGAGGTGTTCAGTGGCTCTTCACTAAAGTTGCTGCCAAAGACAACGTCCTGTTTCATATCCAGGAGTCTCTTATTCAGGGATCAGAGATGACCTCGCTGTTCAAGGAGCCAGGAGTGATGGGAACAAGCCTGAGCAGGTGGTGGGCCAGGACAGGCAAAGCCTGAAATCACTAGCTGAGGAGTTTCCACTTCCTCCTCCAGGCAGGTAGCAGCCTCTGAGCAAGATGCACCCTCAAGTCTGTGTTTATGGAGGTTGATGTGGCAGCAGTCCAGAGCAAATTGTCCCGGGCAGCACCCAGAGGCAGGTTACAAGCTGGAGGCTGTAACCGTAATCTGGCCCTGGTGAGAGGGGACGATGCTGAGGCCTGGGCACTTCAGGGACAGATTGGAAAGCAGCTCTGGGGAGAATGTGCCATCTCCCATATTCACTTAATGTCAAAAATGCCTCCCTCCAGTGGTCTGTGCCCACAAGACCCCAAAGACAAATGGTGATGCAAGAGCCACTGGGGACATGCTGATTTTGTGAAGTGGAAGAGAAAGCAATGAGCATTTTAAGGGGACGCTAACAATGCATGAGGTGTCCTGCTATGCACTTCTGAGGTCATCCCACATCATCTGTTTGAATCTTCACATAGTGCAAGGGAGCATTTGCATTCTCTTCCTTTTACAAAGGAGGAAACTGTTGGAGGTGTGCACTTGACTGTGGGGACCCTAAGTGACATCTCTCCTTGCACACCCTCACCATGTCCCTCCTTACCATCCACGACACTATCCTTTCTTTTCCTCTATTTATTTTTTCTTTACATGCATATGCTAATGAGCACCAGCTCACACATTTCTATGACACTCCTGTTTACCCAGATTGTAACTCTTAGTGATTTTCTGGTTTTCATAATTATCCTGAAGTGACGGGGCAAGCCCCATATTTTTTTAAGTGCTATTATTAGTCGTCCATGAGTACAATTTACAAATAAGAGAATAAAGAATCTAATGCTGAAAAGCTTTCTCTCTCAACATCTGGGGACAGGACTTAGGAGCCAAAAGCATTGCAGAGGGAATGTTGTGTGTTCTAGAAAGGGCTGCCGCAGTGAAGCTGTCCCAAGTTGCTCACAGGACTCTTTGCTAATTCCACAGACCCCAGTCTACCAAGCCAGCCACCACCTGCTGTCACCTTCCCGTGTGGAGAGAGGATCAAAATGAAATCTGTGGTGTGCAAGATGAATCCTGTGACGGACGCAGCCTCCTGTGGCTCTGAGGTGAAGAAATGGTGGACGAGGCAGCTGACGGTAGAGAGTGACGAGAGCGGAGATGACCTTCTGGATGTCTAGGTGCAAAGTAGTACAGAAGGAGTCCTAGCAGGCAGAGGGGAAGACTGCTTTCTCGTATTTTCATGTCGTGTCCAGTGGGCAGCCCATATTTGATATATAATTTAATTCCAACTGGGCGGAAGATATTCTTAATTGGTTTTCTTCCTGCCATATGAAGGCATAAAAATCAGTCTGTCAAAGCTGTGTTTGACAGATTATCATCATATATCCGAGAAAAATTGGGGCTGGGAGTATAGCTCAGTGGTAGAGCACTCGCCTAGGATTCATGAGGCCTTAGGCTAGATCTCCGGCAGTACAAAAAGTTAAAAAAAAAAAAAAAAAAAGAGGAAAGAAAAGAAAGAAAATCTGTATAATGACAGTATTGATAATATTAGAAACTATACCAACAACAGATGTAGATATTTAAAAATGTCATATATCGTCTCTGTAAACTAAAGGCGTATCTTCATGTGTGCTCTTAGACATCATTACCCCCCTCCAAGAGTGCTAAGCCCAACGTGGCTGGTGTTCATGCTACAGGAGCCGCAGCTTCCTCCACTTTTTTCCTCATTTCCACTAGAAGTACTTCTCCTGGGAGAATTTCTTATCAATGATTGATCTGAAAAGGTCAGCACCAAGCTCATGCCTAAATGATAGTAGTTTCACAAACTACAGATTCTGAATTTTAAAAAGACTCTTCTTTCTCTCATGTTATTTTTTTTAATATGCACAATATATTTGGAGGTCAGAACGGAAATTGATTTCTGTCTTCAGTTATTCTAAGATGCTGTTGTCTGCTTCCAAGAAGACTGCATGTGCAGGTCCCGGGCAAACAAAGTGACCCTGATGCTAAGTGGTTTAAAACAAACCAGTCGGCAAATCACTTGAGAGACACAGGGATGCAGAAATACCATGTTTCTTAAAAAGCCCTTAGGAACTGAGTTTCGCAAAAAAAAAAAAAAAAAAAAAAAAAAAAAAAAAAGAGGAAATGTCTGCATGCATGGCTTCATCATTGGCTTCACTTCTCTGTTTTGCCAAAAATCAACAGGGACATTCTGGTGTGATCCCAACACATCGGTACTACATTAGATTCCAAGTGAGTCCCCTGCTACCAAACCTCCTGTGGAAATAACGGTGCCATGCAAAATCTTACTCTGAATCCCCAGTTTTGGTACCCCTATGAATTAATTGCATTTTTCTTCAACCCTCAGTGGTCCATGTCCTCTGGAAAAACTAGAAATGCAAAACGATTACAAAGTGCTGTTGGGTTCTCGTGCTGGGTCAACCAAGTAGACATGAATCGGGGCCTTGATATTATTGATTGAAGATTTGCTGTTTAGGTTAATTTTAACAGACTGATTATCTAAGAATCCTTTCACTCCCACATCGTTTTATGATCTCTTTCTCTTTGTTGGACATCCTTCATGTAGCCAAATATCACATTCCTCTGAACCACAAATGTAACTTCGTGGTGACAATGTATTGTTTATATGGTTCTTTGTGTGTGTGAGATAATGGGCAGCTAAGTCAGTGCAGCCACAAGAATTTTATTTGGTTTTATGTTCATTTGGAGTTTCCTTTTTGTACATAAAGAGATAAAATAAATATTGGATTTGTAAAAGAATTCACACTAAATTGATCTTTTTTAAACCCTTTTCTTGTGTGTGGTGGGGAGCATTTGGTAGCTGGCACTTTGCAAAACCTGTCTTGAATATTCAGTCCATAATTGGTTGGCAAAAACTCTGACCCTGGTAGTCATTTCAGCTCAATTCCCTGAGCCAGAATGTCCCTTTTATGTTTGTGCTGATAATGCCGAGTGCGTGCCATGGGCCTTCCAAACCCAGTGACGCTGGGAAGGCAGGACCACGGCCAGGGCACAGGGCTGTGCTAGTGCTGGATAAAAACAAGGGTTTTCTCCTCGGTTCATCACACTTGAGTGATACAGCTTCATTCTCACAAAACTGCTGAGCCTTCCTGCAACCTCTGTAATTGATGTTCAGGAGAACACCATTCATACTGCAGAGAATCGAGCACAGAATAGCAATGTACTTAAAGCCACAGCACCCTCCACATTCAGTTAGATGGAGCAGTGAAGGACTTCCTGCAGGGCCTTACCTCTGCAAATTTCCTGAAGCAGCAGAGCAGATGGCAAGCCAGAGGAGAGAGGTGCCACCCTGTTTAAAGTTTACCCCTCGATATGTGAACATATGAATGCTTCAGTGATGCAGCAGGAGAGCTGAGGCCACAATGTTCCCTGGGCCTTAGGGAAGCCTCCTGTCATCTTGCCACCCATTGCCTGTAATTAAGGAAATGTCAGTTCTCAGGGCACCAAAAGCCTAAGGAGTGGAATACTTGAGACTAAGCTCCCAAGAGAGAAGAGACCACACATACAGTGCCCATATGGCAATTCAAGGGCACTCAAAGGAACGGGCAGTACATAATGGCTGGGCTGGTGCCACTCACTCTGTTCTTGGTGGTGGTTCCAGACCAATTCCCATCAGCAGTGACTGGCTGTTTGTGTCCTGCGCATGCTGAATAAGTAAGGGCACACAGGAGAAAAACCACTATTCGATGCCTTGCACAAAAGCAGTTTCTAAGGCAGTCCATGATGTGTTTGCCTGTTTCTTTGTTGGAAGCAGCACAATGTAGATCCATGGCTTTTAATACATTGTCCCGCCATGGCACTCTTTCTCTAATAAACTCTTTCAAAGGATCCCAACGTTCTAACTGAACCAAAGCAGAATATCCCTAGTGGAAGTTTGGGGTAAAGAACTCCATTCACTTGGCATCTTCTCACCTACTGTTATGATTTGTGACCCACAATGATAAGGGGAAGCCCTAACCCCTGGCATGTGTGAATGTGACTTGGAAATAGGGTATTTGCAGAGGTGATGGGTCAAGTTATGATGAGGTCATAATGGAGTGGATTCTTAGTCCAATAATCCTGATGTCCATGTAAGAAGAGACACACAGGAAAAGAAGGCGCTTTGAACTCGCAGGGAAGGCGCTATGTGAAGGCGAAGGCGAGGCAGAGACTGAGGAGCTGCTGGGGCGAGCAGCACCTGGGGAAGGCCAGGAAGGGTCTGCCCCACAGGACACAGAGGGAGCACGGCCCTGCACAGCCTTGATTTTGGACTGAAGACCTACAGAATCATGACAGAAGAAATTTCCATGATTTCAAGCCACCCAGTTTTGTGACCCTTTATATAGTAGTCTTAGGAAATTAATGCACACTCCCAACTCACACCTGTCCCCAAAGATGGCCCAAACCATCCAGTACTCCAAGGAACACAGTTTGGAAACCACCCATCCGTATAGATCAAAGATCGTGAGCTGGCAGTACGACACATCTTTCAAATCCCAGATTTACTGGTTACTTTTTTTGTAATCTTGGATGCGTTTCATGCCCTCTCTGAGTCCAAATTCATCAGCTTGCTTAAAAAATGAGAAGGCCAGAGAAGGAATTTACTCCCTTCACTTACTGGATGAGTTGGTTCTGAGCTGCTTGGGCCACGTCCTCCGAATCATTACTAGCTGTCTCACCTGCCTACCGGAATCACCAGCCGGCCCAGCGTCAGCCTTCTGCCTTCCCTGCTCAGGTCCCAGTCAGGTTTGGAGTCTGCCTCAGTCTGATATTTTAAACAGTGAGTTGATTTGGGGCCATTTTTTTTTTAAAACACAGTTCAACCTCCACAGAGAGAATTTTTATAAAATGCCTTTTTGGTTCCACCCCTAAAAATTATCTGTATGAGCTCTCTTTCTTCTTTCCTTTTCCTCTTCTTCTTTCAGCTTTTACAGAGGGTGACATCTGGGTAAAGAGATGGGGTTTGGTTTGGTTTGGTTTTTAAAAAGGTCCTGAAACCTTAGTTTACTGTGAGTCGTTCAAGTCTCTCCTCATGAATCTGAGTCAGAAAAGGGTCTGACTTGGGTCCCTTGAGGGATGGAGGAACAGAAATACAGATGACAAGTCACGCACACCAGCTTGTGCTGGAAGGGGCTGCGGGAAGCGCTCTCTGCACCCCCCTCAGCGTTCCCTCTTGGCTGGGCTGGTTGATCTTCCTAGGTCCTGCCAACCTTGAGACACAGTCCTTGACCAGTGGCTTCCATGCTCACATCCTGCCCAGGCCTTTGCCTCAGAAGTTCCTCTCCGTGATGCCAACATGCAGAGGGCATTGGGGCTGCAGAGGAGGACCCCAAATACAGCAAATGATGCTGGTTGTGGCAAGCTGCCTTACTTTCCCTCACCTTCCCACCAGTGTAGCTCCGCCTTCCTGTCTCCCTGTTATGCATCCCCTGACTCAGAGAAGCAGATGTCCCTTCTCATGCTAAACTGCCACCTGCCATTCAGGCTCCATCCTTCCTCACTCCTGTTAGGAACTCCTCCCCCACAGACTTCTCCCTCCTGGGTCTTTGCTGAGCTGAATGCCTCCCTCTTCAGAATCCCTGACAAGGTCTGTTACTCCCTGAACCGGTCCCAATACTCACTACCCACTACCCTTTCTGCTTGGTCCATTCCAGATCCCTTGGCTGCCTTTGATCTTCTCCAACTGCAAGTTATTTCTAATCTTGAAGACCTCATATTTCCTGGATCCCACCCTCCTCACTCCCTCATCTCTGATTAACAACGGGGGAAGCAGCTTATCAAATGATGTTTGGAATCTTTGTGGGGGGAAGAGTGTGGAAGAGGGAGTCAGTCTACTAATTTAATGAATTCCAGGCATTCAAAGGGAAGGCCACAGTATTGGATTTGGTCAAGGGCATGAAGAAATGACTTCCCACCACTTCACAGGTCTGTAATCAGTACAGTCAGCAGAGCAGGGGAGGGAGTGACATTATTGTAATAATGCAAGAATGGCCTGTGTCTTACGAGGACTGCACTGGAGGCAATGTGTAATGTAGAATATAGGAGGGAGCGAGAAGGCAGGATGAATGTAATCAGCCCTCCATATCCCCGGGTTTGTCCATTGATTCACTCAGAATCATTCAGAAAAAAATAATATGTCTGTATTGAAAGAAGGCCCAGCCACATAATCTTATTTTACTTGAATGACTTCTTTAAAGACCCTGTCTTTGAATAGTCACATTCTGGAGGGCTGGGTATTGGGGTTTCAATGTATAAATCTGGGGAGGGACAAAATTCAACCCCTAGCAGGAACCCTGGCAATTGTCCCTGGCAAAAGCCATTAGACTGGCCTTTCAGGAAACAGAAAAGTGACCCTCAGCCTGCCCAAGCCCTAAGGAAGACATTCAACCCTGAGCCCTTTCCACTTTCCCAGAAGCCCAGAAACACAAGATCCACATTCTCAGAGTTAACAAGGAAGTCCACTCTTGGGAGTCAGTATGCGGAAGGCAAACAGCCATCACACTCTGGGTTATGGTTTAGATGATGCTAATGTCTCCCCCAAACCCTCATGTGTGAGACAATGCAGGAAGCTGCAGAGATGGAATGATTACATTATGAGAGGTGTAACCTATTCAGTGGATTAATCCACTGATATGGATTAACTGGGCCATAACTGTAGGCAGGGAGGGAAAGGCTGGAGGAAGTGGGTCCTGGGGATAGGCCTTTGGGATTCATATTTTGTCTTTGGTGAGCAGAGTTCTCTCTCGCTTCCTGAGTGCCATGTTCTGAGTTGCCTTCCTCCACCACACCCGTCCACCATGGTGTTCTGCCTCATCTTGTGAGTGTGTGTGTGTGAGAGAGAGAAAGAGAGAGGCTGCAGATGCAGGCAGCGGGTCCGTGTTAGCGCCTCGAGGCAGAACCCCTTCCTCCAGAAGCCCCAGCCATGCTCTCAAGGCCGTCGGTGAATTGGACAAGGACACTCCCCGTATGGGGGGGTAGCCTCCTCCACTCAAAGCCTATGGATTTAATCATATCTAAAACATTCCTTCCCAGCAACAGATGGGAACCGCAGCCTCTCCAAGCTCTAACACAAAAAGCCATCACAATGACTGTCATTTTCCCCCTGCAGAGTTAGTACTGCAACCTTAGATGTGCTCACTGCCACCTCTGGAATCCAGACAGCTGTCTTTGGCTAGGAACAGGAATGAAAGATGCCCACGCCAGTCACTGGGCTTCTTGCGTTTCTCCTCTCCAAGGAAGAAGGGAAAGCAGCCTAGGAGGAGAGGAGCTGGGCTTGGCCTTTCACTGCGTGTCTCTTGTCAAGGGGTGTCCTGTCCACAAGGCTGTGTCACCATGGACACTTCGGGGCACATTACCTCCACAAGCCATAGCCTTGAGCTCCTCAGTCTCCTGGACCCCAGGAGTGAGGGCAGTCGTCTGGGGATTCATCAGGCTCTCTGCTCTTTCACAGTCTTCAGTTCACATGAAAAACATGTAGTGGGCTGGGAGTGGTGGCGCACAGCTGGGATTCCAGCGGCTCTGGGGGCTGAGGCAGGAGGATCACGAGTTCAGAGGCAGCCTCAGCAACTTAGTGAGGCCCTATCTCAAAGCTAAAACAAAAAAGGGCTGGGGAAATGGCTCAGAGGTTAAGTGCCGTGGGTTCAATCCCTGGTACCAACCAAGGAAATGCTGAGAGCACAAGAATGGAAGAGTCAACCAGGAAGCATCGGATGAGCCCAGTTCTCTGACACCAGGGAACACTCCCTCAAGGGCTCCCTTGGGCTCAGGGAAGAGGAGAAAGTCTCCTTCTGTTCCTGTTTGAGCCAAGAGATGTGTATGGGAAGGAGTCGAGACACTTGGCTCTCTGGATGCCATTGATGGGACTTGCAGATAACTGAAACTTCACTCAGGGACCCCCCTTGGGGTGCATTGGCCTCTTTCCACAAACTGACTCTCCCCGGCCTTTGTTCAGGGCATCATACAGCCCATCTCAAAAGCCTGCCTCGTCTTCATGATGGTGGACACTCCGGGTACCCCAGGCCCTTTCTGCAGACATCACTGGCTGCAGAGAACGCCTCGTTTCTGAGTTCTGCCGGCTCCACTTCAGGGCCAAATCCACGTGGGATGCCAGAATGAGTGTTCTTTTGGATCCATTGATTCTTTTCTTGGGGCAATGGAAAAGGGCTCTGCTTGGGGCCAGGTCAAAAGATAATTGGGAATTTTGTAAAGCCCTAATGAGCACAGCCTGAAGGTCCTGGCCGTGTTCTCACTTCTAACAGCCACCACTCGACAACATGTCACACTACCAGCCCTGATTCTCCTATCCAGGGTTTTCCCAGCCCAGGCAGGGTCTCCATCCCCTTCTGCAATTGCCTCACACCCTTGTCTAACTGTTAATTAGATGCCTCATTTCTTGGCATGTGTATGGGCTTGAGCCATCTGCTTATTGATCACATCCTTCAGAATATATTGGATTTCAAGGAAGCCAGCCACAAAAACAGGTTATGTTGCAGGTGGTCCATTGAGAAGGTTTCTCCAGAGTAAATTTGTGAGTGTAAAATGTGGGGCGACCTGTGGCCACGCACATGAATCAACAAGCTGCAGACACGCTGGCTGCAAAGCTCGTAGATTGTCATCATTTTAAACTGATGTGAAAACAAAACTCAAAATCTCTACCAGAAATCCTTTCATTAGAGTTGGTACTGAACAAAAGGAAAATGTCTGCAGGAGGCCAACAAGCTGCACAGTTACTGCGACCCCGACCCAAGTCCTAAACAGCTGGTTCCCCAGCTTGTTTCCCCAGCCCAGGTCAGGGGTCTGAATCTTCCAGAGCCTGTGGGCAAGGGCATCCCATCTGCCTCTGTTCCTCCAGCATCTCTAAACAGCACATTGCATATGTGTGACTCTTAATGCTGCTCTTCAAACTGAAAAGAGTGGAAAGGCTTCCAATTTTTTAAAACTCACGTGTGATGAAGAATATCTGGCATTCCCGGCATCCATCAAAAACAAAGTCTTAGCCATTGGGAAGATTCCCCATGTTTCCATGCTGAATTCCTGCTCCATTCCTCTGACTCTCTTCCTCGAAGACCATAGGCAACAGCTTCCTTTCTTCCTGGGGGAAAACACGAGCACAAACAAAGCAATACGCACCTTCCTGGAGCACCTTCTGGATTGTTCTTCAGTTCCAGCTTTGTTCCAGAAATTTCAACAGGGCTCAGTGTTGTGAGGACCGAGAGTGAGCCTTGAGCCAAACCTGGAACAAGTAGAAGGACCTGGAGCTGAGGCCACCAAGGCAATAAATATTGCAGCTGATGCAAAACATACTAGCCTACTTTTTACCCCAGGGGACATCTGCCCAACCACCCAGGCCTGGCGGATGTGGCCATCAGGCCATGGGGGTGACCATGGCTAGGTGACAGGAGACCAGCTTTGATCCCTGGCTTATGCCTCTTGTCAGAGAAAAATCAAATCCCCAAGTGAAGTAAGGAGGGACTTTCTTTGAAAAGTTTACTGAAATACCTTGACAAAAGCAAGACACTTTCAACTTTGCAACAAGTCAAGTCTTCAGGCATTTTGTCCAGATTGGTTGGTAGGTCCGGACAGTTCAGCTAATCATTCATTAGACAGGTAGGGGATGAGGAGAACCTGCATCTGGCCCCATCAGAGGCAAGTAAGGGCTCACCATGAGTTCTTTCTAGTCTTTGCAGTTTCCATTTCCTGGAACACAAATAGCCGAGGGATCTGTGACCAGTGCTCCTGTCCAGGATCAGGGGACTCAGGAAACGCTGAACCCTGTCCAACCTCCCTCCAGTCCCTCCATCTCTCAGGGCTCCTCTTTTCTCTTCTGTAACATGAGATTGGTCATAGCCCCCGCCCCACCTGCTTTATAGGGAGATTGTGCAGATAGAGAGAGAGTGTGTGAAAGCATTTCATAGCTTGTTGTGCACCATATTCATAATGCCGGCTGTTCTTGTTATCTCTGAACACAGCCACTGGCCCCCAGGTTCACACTGGTTCCAGAGATATCCTGGTTGTCATTATCTTACGAAATCTTCAGAATTCAAGGTGGAGGCCATGAGCTAGCTATGGGTGAGGCTGCGGTGGGAATCCTGAAGGCTTCTTAGTAAATTTCATGGAATCAGGTGTGCTATCAAAAGCCTGTAATCCCAGCATCATGGGAGGCTGAGGCAGGAGGACTGCAAATTCAAAGTTGGTCTCAGTAACTTATTGAGATTCTGTCACAGAATACAAAAATAAAAAATTCTGGGGATGTGGCTCAGTGTTAAGCATCCCTGGGTTCAATCCCCAGTGCCAAAAAAAAAAAAAAAAAAAAAGTAAACCTCAGGACAGGGTGCCATTCACCTCTGAGCCCACTTTCCTGTCGGCAAAACTGGCCTAAAGAGGTTGACCTGGGCCTGTAACAGAGCACAGGAAAAGTGCTGTTTCAGTCTGAAGATACTTAGCTGCTCATGTGAGCACAGAACCTCAGAGGAAGCTGCCTCCTCCCACATTAGAGCAAGCACCTGAGAAAGCCCTTATGCTGCTGCAGATCACAGTCCTGAAGTCATATTTTTTCAATGACTTTTCCATAGCTCATGTCAGAAATTCCGACCACTTTAGGCAGAGGTGGGAACCAAGGGGCATCGGGCAGCAGCTATGGCATTGGCATGGCAGCGGGAGAGGTGGGAACGATGCTTGGTCAGCAAACCCAATGAAGACACCTGGGGAGCAAACCTTTTTCTGAAACCCAAGGAAGAAAATCAATGTTCCTAGAAGGGAGAAGGGAGAAATCTATAGGAAAGGGAAAGGAGTGGCATGTGATGCAATTTGGAGGTTTCTTTTTCTACCTCCATGCAATTGACTCTAAAGACAGCAAAACCTACAAACCTTGTTGGGCGGGGAAGGTTCACCCAGATACAGCCACCCTGCCCTCATATGACAGGCCGCTGGCTCATGGGGCCAGTGTCTACGCCTGTTTTTGTTTCCTTATTTTTTCCTGATTTACCAAATGGAACTGATATGAACAATCCAAAATTAGGACATCAATTTCAGATTTGGAAAGAATTCCACATTAGTCTATTAATTATTATCCCTGCTATAAATAGAACCCAAATAAGCATGACAATTTTTGAATTGGATTTCATGAGTGGACCCAGGACATTTTTCAACAAGGTCTTGCACACCAGTCTGAACTATTCTAGAGAGAATATCTAGTTTTGCATCTGTTTAAATGACTGTGTTCAAGATAGGCATGGCCTCGCCTAAATGATCAAATCTAGAATATTCATGGTGGTGGGGACCATGTTTTCTACCTTTCCGCGTCTATTATTAGGAATGGATACATTCAACTTCAAATAAGAAAATCAGCATCAGTGTCAGCTGCACTGCCAACCACTCTAGCTCCCTCTCTCTGTCCATCAACGTCCTTGCTGCTCTTCCAACTGATTCTCATCAAATAAATGGTTGAAAAAGATACTATACTCTCAAACCAAAATAAAGAGCGCAAAATGACTCACTCCTCCAGATCTTCCTGATATTTGTCTTTTTCTGCCTGTGAGAACACAGCAGTCAATAAAAAGATGGACAGATAGTGTTTTCTATGAAACTTGCTGCAAATACTCTCCTAGGAAAGACCATCAGAAATGGCAGATTGGATATCAACTGTTGTTACCAGCATTTATTATTAAAATAATTCACCCCATGAGAAATAGAGGGCTCTAGTCCCTAAGTGGATGCAATGGAGAGTTCCAAGTTTGTCACCTGCTCCACTGGTTTATCACCCCTCATCTCTGCAAATCAACCAAATATGACAAAGTCAGAGACTGACCAAAAAACAGTGGCTTTTAACTCTGCTTTCACTTGGATGTGCCTGTTCCCAACCAGGAACCCTGGGGATTAACCTTCCTCTGGCATGTATTGATCCTCAAAGATCTAAAGATTTTTAATAAAAATTGACAGGCCCAAGCCTAATTTTTAAAAATATGATTTGTTTAAATCATAGACTGCCACCTAGATTGTTATAGAACCTCTTACATCTATAAAGGATGACAGGAAAACAGGCCTGGGATATGATTGAATTTCTAGCTGTTTTGTGTTTAAACAAATGGCCAGGCCATCTTTTAAACATACAGTAACTTCTGAAATGGCAGCGTAAGGATAGTTTCTCACTAGGTAAGACCTCTGCTCCGAGAAGTGGGGAAAGGTGTTATTATCAGGGGAATCATGTTAAGGTCTGATGAGCCAGTCTTCTAGCAGATCTTGCCAGCAAACCCTGCCCTCTAGGGGAGTCTAAACTTCTCAATTGCCAGTATATTCATTAAGCTCCTCCACAACCCCGATCCCTGTTGGTTTTGTATGTTTGTTTTGTTTTGTTTGCGTTAGAAACAAAAAAAAAGAGAATAAATTGAAAGACAGTCACTGGCATTAGGAGGTTCCTAGGATCTTTTCTTAACTTTCATCTGTGCAAGTGGGCTAGGTCTCTAATTGCAAATGTGAGCTGTATCCACACACATTTCCTGACACTTCTGAAAATAATGACATGATTAGGAGTTGATCAACTCCTAATTCAGTAAAAAGTGTTTGCTTTATGAATCAATTGTTTTCTAAATTATGTTTAAAGTTTCAATGTCTGCCTTCTCTAGGAACAATGATTTTAAAAACCTGAGTGGGGCGTTTCTCTGCATGTGAGCAGCTTTCCTCTCAATTAGCATAAGGGGTTAGCCAAGGTTTCTGCCCAGGGCCCACAGTAGACATGCGCATTCTGTCTGTGACTACTCCCCTAGTTCCTTTATTCTACCCTAGTAAATTTGTTTCCAATTATATAATAAGAATGACCTAAATAAGAAATTAGTGAATCGTGGTACTGCAAAGGGATTTGAAATCAGCAGAACTATTCTTCAGTCCTGAATTTGCTACTTTTTATCTAAAGGATCTTGAACAAATAATTAAACATGGTCAATCCCAGTCTCATCATACATCAAATAATAATAATAATAATAATAATAATAATAATAATACTTCTTAGGGTTTGTTTGTTTATGAAGCCAAAGTATACAATAAATATGAAATCTCTTTGATAATTATATAGTTCTCTGTAACATGTTTATGTTTACCATTGCATTGACAGGCAAGTTTTTTAAATGTGTTAATATGTACCCTGGAGAAGGACAAACCTAGGATCAAAATCTGGCTGCAAAACCAACATGTGAGCTGAGTGGTCTTGGCATTGAGGTAAACAGAATTCTAAATGGCCCTCAAGGTCTTAGCCCTAATCCCCAGATTGGGAATATTATGGGATATCACACTCATGGCAAAAGAGATTTTTGCAGATGTTGTTAAGGTCACTAATTAGTTGACCCTAAATTAGTAAAAATGGGGATTTTGGAGATGATTTAATAGCTCTTTAATAGCAAGTTTTCTTTAGCAGGTAGCAGAGGGGAAGTCAGAGAGAACCAATGATGAGAAGCATTTGACACATTGTTATCTTTTAGGATGAAGGTCAATGTTTAAAAAAAAAAATCAGAGTGACTTCTAGAAGCTGAGACAGGATCTTCAATCTGAGAACTACAAGAAGTTCCGTTTGCCTACTATGGATGAGCTTGGAAGTGAATTCACTCTCCTGCCCCCACCAGGTACTCACCTGGCCTGGCTAACCCTTAGATTTGGGCCTGTGAGATAGATGCTGGGCAGAGATCCCCACAAGTCTGCAGACTTCCAACCTACAGACCTGTGAGACAGTAAGTGGGTGTGTTTTAAACTGCTGTGGTTTTGTTAATTTATTAGGGCAGCAGTAGAAAACTTAGATAGTTGAGACTGAGTGATAAGTGGGCCTCCCAGTACCTTGATGTGCAATAGGAAAAGAGAAACCTGTAAATGTGAATCCCACTCCTTCTTTTAGAACCCCATTTCCTAAACTTGAAAATGTGTATTTGGATCACCTGGGTACAGGGTACAATGTACCTGGGTACAATGAGGATACTGATTCAGTAGGCGGGGTGGAGCTTGAGATGCTGTTTTTCACCAGCTCCCAGCTGCTGCTGCTGCTGCTGCTGCTACTGGGGCCCAGAAACCACACCTGGAGGGCAGGGTGTGGAGCTCCCTTCTCAGTGGATCTCAATCCTGACTCTACAAGACCATCCTTTGCAGAACTTCTGGCATGCTTAGAAGCCTGGGACCTCCTAATCTAATTAATCTCAGGTGGAGCAGAGAAGCTTTTCTCAAGTGCTGTAGCCAGTCTCCTCTGCACTCGGGGATGCGAAGCATTGCCTCTGACTTCTCGTTCTCAAGGTGTGGTCCCTGGACCAGCAGGACCAATGTCACCTGGCATCAGGGAGCTGTTAGAAATGCAAATCCCCATTCCAGACCTATCAGCTGAATGGAATGCTCATAAAGTCTAGTACTGAAAATTTCCAGTTAAAACTCTCCCTCCCCACCCCAGCTCCTATCCATGACTCTAAATCTGCAGGTCTACTGTGGGAACTCCTGTCTTACAGGAAGTCCTGGGAGCAAAACCCTCTCTCCTAGTAACAATGGATCAGGCAGAGAGTCTGCTGACCTCTTGTGACCTCCCCATGTGCAACTGAGGCCCATTATGTGTCTTTACCTTAAGAAGTACTTATTGCCATGGGTCCTTATATAATCTGAAAACTTTTCAAAGGAATGCATTATAAAGGTAATGTGGAAAATGTAACAACCAATTACTGCAAAAAACTCCGTTCTCTTTTCCCCTTTTGACTTATCTCATTAAATAGGCAGCTGATACACAGAATCTTCCAACTTTTTAAAAATTAATTATTAGTGCCTGAAGGTATGGAAGGCCTGATATTTTACAGGACTCCATGACCAGACAAAAACAGAAGGCCTGCTGACTCCCCAGCCAGGCAATTTAATTTCCCAATTATCTTTCCTAGGCAAATTATGGATCTAAATATAACATATTGTAACCTTTGTCATTTTTTCCGCAGGGCTGATGCATCGACGCCTTGATCTCTTGTTTTCTCTCTTCTGCTCAAGAAAACAAGGATGGGGAAGGGCGATCTAGATGCTTGTCAAATGCGACACTGTTAAATTAAGAGGGAAACCCGCCCGACATTACCCAGCCAGCATCAATGAGGGGAAATGGGAGGGTTTCAGCGCCCCTTGCCTGGACACAGGGAACGAATTAATTAATAGTTCTGATTTTAGACCCTTCAGGCAGCAGCTCCGAGTGAAGTGACTGTGGCTGACGCACAGGAAGTCCTTGCTTGTTATTTCAGGGTGAAACTAATTGACAGACAGTGGGGTCTCCAATTAGCATAATGGTGGTGGCAGCTGATGGGCTCCCATGGGGCAGGCCAGTCGTGGCCCACTTCCCTGCTGGGGTGAGGGTGGGATGACTTCTAATCTGTGCCCTGTGGTCAAATTCTCTTCTGGGCTCAAACCCTGACCTCCAACAGCTTCATGGAACTCTCCAGATGCAAGTCCTAAAGACACTGCTCCCTTAACAAAAGCCAGCAGGCCTAGCCTGACTCCTCCCCTGTTGTTCCATGCTCAAATAGCTTTTGACCCTCTGCACTCAGGGAAACTCTATGTGCCACTGCAGCCCCCCGAGTCACCTCGACAGTGCAAGCTCCCCAGGTTTGCTCCCCTTGGCTGACGCCTGAGTGGTGTACTTTGGCTTTGAGCCTGTTTTGCCAACATCATTTGAATTCATATTCTAGTCTTGACTCATGTTATGATCTGCATGGTGGCCCACCACCTCCACCAACAAAATTTACTTACTGAAGTCCTCCCCACTCCCCAGTACCTTAGAAGCTGCCTTTATTTGGAGTGGTGTCTTTAAAGAAGTAATTAAGGTTCCACGAGGTCATTAGCAAGGGCTTTAGTGTGACATGACTTGTGTCCATACAAGAGGAGAAATGAGGACTCAGAGGAAGGTGGCCGTGTGCAAGCTGTGGAGAGAGCCAGTCCTGTAGACACCTTGAAATCTGATTTCCAGCCTCCAAAACTGTGAGGAAACAAATTCCTGTCGTTGAAGTCTCCTGCTCTGTGGAACTTTGTTACAGCAGCCCAGGCAAGCGAGCATACCTCAATGCCTTTTTAGGAGATAACTTTGGTTTTGTTTTGTTTTTTTCCTGTCTTTACTTGAACCATATATGAAGTACAACATCCCATCTTTGGGACCAAAATGATATTCAGAATATTTTGAGACAGCCATCACATGGGAACTGACCAGTCAGACTGGATTCCTGTTAGTGGGATGGAGCCACCACTGCCTGTTAATAAACTAGCAAACCCAGGGATCCAGAGGAGACGATGGGGTGGGAGATTCAGGGCCAAGACTGTGATTGAAGCCATTCACCACAGTAATATTTAGCATGTTCATAACCTGAAGACCATCTAGCCAAACCAGTTGAGCTTCAGCCTCCTTAATTCAGGCCCTGAGCAGTCATGGCTACCCAGTACTCTATCCTCCTCGGATGGGAAAGAGGCATCATTACTCATTTCAGTAGACACTAAAAACCCCCTATCACTCTAGGTATTGGGACCACTTCTTAGTGATCCTGTCTGAACCCTCCCCATCCTCATCCAGCTCAGTTCAGTGTGGCTTGCCTGCACCATGCAATGGCTCACTGACTGGTTCTCTCAACATCCCATCCCATCCAATCTTGTCACTCACTATGGAGCTATCATGCCAAAGCACAATTCCCATACAATCACCCCTTCCCCACCCAAACAACAAGTAGTTCCCTGTTGCCTACCTCAGAAGGTGAAAACACGTTTATCTGTTTTTCAGGATCACCCATTAGCTGCACCCAGATCATCTCTTATTCAATTTATTCACTCCATAAATATGCAGAGTTCCCTGCATGCTAAAAGAGTAGAGAGGAAACCACAATTGGCATGAGAAGTGTTGTACTGGGTAAGCACAGTGTGACGGAGCTCAAGGATGACACCTGAGACCAGAAAAATGGGACACTTGACCAGAAGGAAGTAGGTAACAATCCCAAAAGAAATTGAGAGAGAGATAGGCTCTATAAAAGAGAAAAAAAAAGTGTACTCAGGAGTGATAGAAGTTTGCAATCTCAGACACACATACCATACCAAACCATGAGTGTCCATAAGTACATCCAAGGAGGCATAAAGAAATCAGGGGTTTTTAAGGCAAAATGTAGTTACATAAATTGTTTTGAAACAGCAGGAACATGGGCCACAAAGGGTTATTGCAGGAGTTGACATCAGTTCATTAGTGGAGACTGAGTGTCAGGCAAGGGTTCAGGGGACCTGTTGAGTCTGAATTGGCAATGTCCAGTGGGCAGTCATAGATCTAGAGCATCAGGGAGAGTTGTGAGCTGCAGTTATACTTGAAGAGTCTTCAGCGATACCCACCAGCCTTACCCCCTGCTACAACTCCCCAACACCCACCTACAGTCCAGCCACAGACCATTGTCACATCCACAGAAGGCACTGCCCCAGGCCCTTCATCTCCCTATGCAGCTCTTCCACCTTCCTGCATCTTCACTTGCCAAAGTGCTACTCCTCCTTTTAAAGTTGCCTTCTCTATGAAGCCTTTATACAATTCCACTAATCACTTTCATATTTTTTGCTTATCAGAAAATTATATCCATCTCACTAGGAATATCTGTTCCCAAAAAATGCTTATTTATCTTTCCGTCTCCTCCCAGGAGAGAGCAGATGGACAATACATTTTAGTGCAATGCCAGGATAAACCTGTGGCAAGCAGTAACTGGTGATGAAGTCAAGGTGTCGTCAGAAAAAGAAAAGGCACTCTGAGAAATTCCGGCACAGGGAATTAGAGAAATGAGTAAAGGAAAAATTAAGAAGACAAGAGGCAGCAACCCAGAAATTATCTACTGCAGGAAGTCTCTGTCATTCTTCAGTCTTAGGGTCAAAAACAGTGTTACCCAGTGCCAATAACTGGGCTCAGCTGGGAAATGCTGGAACTCTGGAGGACCTTGGAGACCATGGCCGAAGCTGGGCCCAACCAGAGCCACAGAGAAGACACTGGTATTGCTGGAGCAGTCACCCAGGCGCATCGAGGAACAGAAATTTCCTGACTTTTCCCTTTCTCCCACTTCCTCCCTCCCACTAATATCTCTCTTTGGCCAAACCAGATGGAAACCAGGTCTGCATAGGACCTTGGGAAACACACCTTGCAGGATCTGCAGAGAGGATAAAGAACAGAGAAGAGGATGAGCTAGGAAAGGCCCAGAGAGCAGAGAGATCACTGGCCAGCCCAGCTGGGAGCCAGACGCTGCCAGTTCATCCTATAAGCATAAGGAGTTTAAAGAGCTTATTGCCTAATAAGGAAAAGAGACAAGGACACAAAGGAGTACCAGGGGAATGTCTGCCATCTAAGACTGAGCTGGAGCCAGGAGGCAGGAGGAGGTGAATCCCATTTTAGTATCTTACGCCCCTAACAGGACATGTGGAAATAGAAACACGGGATAAGCAAATGCCTACCGATGAAGGGATATTTGAAACCAGTTTTGAAGATACCCAGGAATTCTCAGGTGGGCAAAACATAAGGACCATTAGAAATAACCAAATGTGGAAGGACTTCAGAAAAAAGTAGAAAAATATTTCTAGCTGGAGAATACAAGAAAAAAAAACTCTTCATAAAGGAGTTACAATGTTGATCTAATCTATTTTAAGATTTGGAAAATGAGGTAAAAGAGGAAGCAAGAGCTAAGAAGTAAACAAGAAAGTCTACATTCAGAGATATGCTGACTTGTTCAGTGGAAAGTGTGGCCTTCCAACTGAGCAAGCAGCTCTCCTCTGGTCCCATCTAGAAACAGATCTCTGGGCTCCCTGGTGTGCTTTGCTGAGAAACTGGTCCCAGCTACTACAGTTTGGAAAAAACTGTAAGACGGAGTCACGGTTGCCTTAACAGAGGTCTCCTTGTCCACCATGCCTCACCTCCTGAGTCTAGATTACCTGGTAGAAGAGACCCCAAAACATAACACAATGTCGCCATGAGAGAGTGGTGGGAGGCAGAGGACAGTGATCAGTGAGGCGTCCCCATCTATCTCCTTAGATGAAAAAAAGAGTGACCCTTAGTATGGAGCAGTGGGTTCAAACAGTCCCCCTATAGCTGTTTGGGAAGGATGGTTTTATTCTTCTGGAAGCTTTCAAACTTGCTTTAGTCCTATGTCCACACACAACAAACTCCCTTTTCTGCAGAGAAAAACAATGCAGTTATTATGGGCACCTTAGCCAAACCTTAGCAAGAGGCTTTAAATTCACAAGTGGAGAGAGATGGACATTCTAGCACACTGGATCACCGTTCTCTTCTGATCAGAAGTCTTCCCCTTCAAATGTGTGTGCTGTGCGGGCCCTTTCCTGGGCCAAAGTAATGATCACAGAGACCCTTCGGTCTCCATGGTCCCTCTGGACTGTGAGAAGCAGAGTTTCTCCTCTCAGTTTGAGGAGAGAGAGGCAACAGAAGGATACGGGTGGCAGAGAGTGTTTTGTAATATCCTAGAGAAACCACTAAGACATACAAAACCAGCCTGCCAGCTTGCTCTCCTGTTCTAGGATGGCCTCAGTAACACCTCCTCCTGGGGTTTTGTGAGCACAGGGTGATGGGGGGCTGCTTGAGCAAGTTGATCCTCCTTTACTCCAAGCCAGCCTCAATCACACTCCGCGGCAGCCAGAGTTAGTCCCTGTTGGAGCTTGGGCTCCTCCCTCGGAGAGCAGAGCATTATGGCCATTTCCACCCTACGGGGCAATTTCCCAGCCTTCACCCTGGATCCCCATCACACTAATGCCTAATTACCAAGATTAGATATTATTGCTGTATTCCACCTGCCATCTTTTGAACTATTTTGTACGTTCAACCACCATTTCCTATTTTAGCCCCCAGGACCTAGCATTTTCATAAATCTCTTACCTTCCTGAGATGAGGGGAACATCAAAGCCCCCCCCCCCTTGCAAAGAGCCAGGCTGCCAGCCTGTTGCTTCTCACTTGCAGGTTCTGGGCAGATGAGCTGACAGGCAGGGACTCCAGTTTCACAGGGGAGACTACTGAGGTCTCGCCAAGCTTGAGAAGTTAGTTGCAGAAGGAGGGGCGGAGACAAAGGTGAGAGCTTTTGGTTGTTGTTTTGCCAGTTCTTCTTCCCCCCTGAGAAGCAGGATTTGAATGTTCTGAGACATCCATGAACAAACTAGCTTCCTGCCTCTTAGTTGTTATTTAAGCACAACATGAAATCTGCTTTGGAAATGGTATGGGCTTTGGCTACAGCCAGACCCTAGAGTGTTACATAGAGGACACCAACTAATTGGGGAGCATAGTTTTGGTCTTGACCTCAACAACTGTAGAGAAAGGAATAATACATTAGCATACTTTTTTCATGAGAGAAAAAGAAAGAAATTGGTCTGTTTTAATTGCCTTACCTGTACCTTTGAGGGATGGCTATTGCTCTTATTCTTTGATTATGACTGTTCCTTCTTAGATTTGTGATTCTGATTCAGTACGTATCTGTTGGCAGTTGATTCCATGATTTTTAGTGAAACTCTCAGGCAGAATTAGTGTGTTTGCAAAATACCTTTATGTATGCAGACATCTCATTTGGGAAGAGAGCAGCAGAAAGCCCCAAGTTTCCTGATTTTTCTCTGTGACTCTCAGGAACGGAAGTTCTAATGACCTGAAAATGTCATCTGAAGGCTCTGTCACCATAGTAGCATTATGAATGCAGGCAATAAAAATGATTTTTGTACATTCTACACCTGCCACTCATTTCCTGAGTAACACTATGTCTAATACTTTGTTCTTACTCAAGAGCTACAGTCATGCAACAGAAAATGTTTCAGCCAGCCACTGACTGCATGTACAAGGTGGCTCCATAAGCTCATAGGGGAGCTGAAACATCCCTGTCACCTAGTGACATGGTAGCTGCAATAAGAGCATGACACGTTCCTTGTGTGTGCAACGATGCTGGTGTAGGCACACTTATTGCACTGCCAGTCACATAAAAGCCCAGCAATATAGTTTTATACAGCCTACCACACTAGATAACATAAACAACTGTTACTGGTTTGTGTATTCACTGTACCATACTTTTTATTGTTGCTTTAGGGTGTACTCCTACTTAAACATGAAAAAAAAATTAACCATAAAATAGCATGCCATGTTACTCCGGCAACAGCTTTGCACATCTACTTACCAAATCTATCATGCATTGTTTTCTCTTGTGCTTGATTTAATCTTGTTTCTTCAGTTCATCATGGCCTTAGGAGTCACAGGCTATAACACACACACACACACACATACACACAATCAAAATGTGTAGTAGGCCATACCATCTATGTTTGTGCAAGCACATTTTATGGTGTTTGAATAGTGACCAAGTCACATAAAGACTTATCTGTCAAGATATGGCCCCTTTGCTATAATTCCTTCCATTTCCCAACAGAAAAACATCTGTAGTTCTATTAGTTAGTTCTATTAGTTATGGATTCAAAAATGCACTTGTATATATTTTCTGGGATGCTGACTCTAAGCTAATATGTCAGAGACAACAGAAGAATCACATGTGAAATGGCAGCGGGGGATTCAGGGCTTCCAGTGAAGGTACTATGGAGTCAGGAGGCAGTTGAAAGAGCAACTGCAGAAAGTAATGGAGTGGCAACTCCCTGCCTGGTGACAGTTCCACAGGAAATTAAGTCAGGCACCTGGCGCCTCATTTCCTATTGAGGCATAGAATGGATTTAAATTAAGCAAAGTACATTGGAGGAATATGCAGGATTTTTCTTTTCTTATTGGTGGCGACTAGACTCTTTCCTTCCTTCCTTCCTTCCTTCCTTCCTTCCTTCCTTCCTTCCTTCCTTCCTTCCTTTCTTTCTTTCTTTCTTTCTTTCTTTCTTTCTTTCTTTCTTTCTTTCTTTCTCTTGAATTGGAAAGTCCACTGAGGGAGGAGCCACAGATGCCAAGAAGTGCAATCAAGGTAAAAATATTTAAGAATGTGAAAGGAATTTCAAATGCAGACTAGGATTTTAAAAGTTCCAAAACATAGAGCATTTCTTTGGTCCAACAAAGCTACAGGCAACATCTATAGAGAATGCTTGCTGACCATAATCAGTCCCTGGTTCGATTTAAGTTTGGCAGATGTTGGTCGTGGAGGATGGAGAGTGTGTATAAGTCAGCCCGTTCAAGATCGATGTCACAGCGAGTTTCACATACCACAGAGTCGTCGGTTCCAGCAGAGACAGCAGGAAAAACGGATTAAATTATACCCCAAACATGCCATTCAGCAGAGACAGAGCTCCCCATGGTCGCTGAGACTAGAACCTTCCTCTTTCTTCACTTTCCCGCTTCCATGTCAAGCTCTCCTCTCATCTTTCTGTGATTCTAACCCAGATTCTGTGCACGTAAGAGCTGGTTTCTTGAGGTCTCTGTAGAATCACCTCCATGGGAAAAGCTGCAGCTCACTTATTCTTATCACATGGAGCTAAGTTTGGTCCAAGCAGAGCTCAAATCCAGTGGCCTCACACAGGGATGTCCTTTGCCCTCTCACTCTGCAGCAAAGCCCCGCTCACCCTTCTCATCTTGAGAGACCCTCTACCACCATAAGCAGCCAATACTCTCACTTTGAACTCCAGGGGAGCTTCCTCCAGCCCTGTGCTATGTAGGAGGCATGAAGTCTTTAACACTCTAGAAACATGCATTCACATTTATTACTCTCAATGAAAAGCAACAATTTATCAGTTGTTTTGTCTTCTGATTTGATCTACTAGGCTGTAACTAGTTTTTAAATGCTCATAGAAAACTGTAACCCCACAAGTAACACTATGGTGAGCAGACAAAATGCGTGACCATAGTTTTACATAATATTCATATGCAAGAAGATGGAGGCACTGCTTACCAACCCATAATTTAACAGACGGTTCTAATAGTGCACTGGGGGATTTAAATGTATTACACGAACGAGAGCGATTCCAAATTCAATAAGATATGAAAAGTGGATACACTCTCTTGAACTAATAAGCAAAATAGAATTTAAAATTCTGAGTGTAGTTTTGTACAAAACAAGACTTTTTTTCTTCATCTTTCACAGTAGGGTCCAAAGAGTGCTAAATTGATTCTGTATAAGATTGTAAATAGAGTATTAGTCCTAGATTAATGTAAGAGACATAATATAAAGGAACCTGCTGTAGATAAGAGATGGAACTGTATATGCTTAAGAATTCTGAATACCTACATAATGTTAGGGTCACAGAGTCCTGAATGGGACCAGTGAGTCATGTCATTTTCCTTTCCCAGTCACATGAAAATTCATTTTGCAGGAAATGTTAATATATGGCCCCAAATGGCGTCCAGACATAACCAAACACCCAATCTTTGCTGTTTGGGAGTTTATTTCAACTTTGTTTGCTTTTACTGTGAAATATTTCCTCTGGGTATCATTCTTATAATAATTATTATTATCCTCATTATCAACACACAGTAATTATGCAAGTAAGCTGCTTGATACCTAGAATCACTTGAATACCCATGTGGAAGAAAACATTAATATTGACACCCAACATCATAAATGAAAATCAATCCCTGTGCAATTGCAGACCCAAATGTGAAAGGAAAAGTTGTAAACTTCTAGAAGATCTCATAAGAGATTATATCATGATTTGTGGTAACCAAGTTTTCCTATACAGGGGCTTAAATCACTACTCAGAA
This sequence comes from Urocitellus parryii, assembly GCF_045843805.1. Classification (NCBI taxonomy): domain Eukaryota; kingdom Metazoa; phylum Chordata; class Mammalia; order Rodentia; family Sciuridae; genus Urocitellus; species Urocitellus parryii. The sequence goes on from NC_135532.1 coordinate 10,333,144, forward strand.
AGAAAAATATTGATTAAAGTCATTATATTAAAATTAGGAATCTTTGTACATCAGAACTCCACGCTGAATAAATAAAAAGACAGAGACAAGTGGGAGAAGACATCTGCAATATGTATAACAGACAAATGACTTAAATCCTGACTATTTAAAATGTTATTACCAGGAAAGAGATAAATAATAGGAAAGTGGATAAAAGACTTAAATAAGCTCTTCACAATAGAGGGGAGCTAAATGAGCAATAAACAGGAAAATAAGTGCTCAACCTCATCCGTCATCAAGAAAATTAAAACTACAGTGGTCGAATCTCTGCACACTTGCTAGAATGAGTAAATCCTAAAACACCAAGAACATAAAATGTTGGCCAGAACACAGAGCAAACGGAGCTGTCCCCAGGATGCTGGTGGAAGGCTAGGCTGCAGCTGCTTTGGAAAACTCATGGGCACCATCCACTAGAGCTCAGTGCATGTGACTCTGGGACCCAGGGATTGCACTTTAGGGCATCTACCAACAGAAAGGTGTATGAAGTTCCAGCAGCTCAGGAGGCTGAGGCAGGAGGATCCCAAGTTAAAAGCCAGCCTCAGCAACTTAATCAGGCCCTAAGCAACTCAGCAAGACCCTGTCTCTAAATGAAATACAAAAAAAGGGTTGGGGATGTGGATCAGTGGCTAAGCATCCCTAGGTTCAATTCCCAGTACAAAAAAAAAGAAAAGAAAAGAAAGAACAGTGTATGCATGTACATAAATGGCATGTTCCTCGGTATTACAATGAATTTTAAAACTGTGTATCCATGGCAATGAAAACACGCTGCATTCAACTACATAGATGACCCCAAAACAAAAATAGATGCAAACATACAATCACATTCTGTATGATTCCATCAGATCACTGTGAAAATAAGCCAAGTGGTAACTGGTGTTAGAAATCAGGATAATGTTAGCTTTGAGAAAATAGCCACTAAAAGGGAATACGAAGAAAGCTCTGCTGGCTGACATTTTTTTTCTTTATATAAAATGTGGGCAAAAGATGTGTGTGCTTTGTAAAAATTCCTCAAACTATGCTCTTACACCACAGATACTGTTCTATATATACTCTATACTTAAGGAAAAGCAAACTTTCATTTGAAAGAAATGCTTGGCAACTGCTTGTCCATATTTAAAATGAAGATAGATTTCCACAATTCAGCAAACATTGATTTCAGAAGGAAGAAAAGTAGTAAACTGAAGTGAAAATCACTTTTATATTGCAAAATGCCTTTAACTCAAGCTATGTTCTGATGGAATTTGTATATGTTCCTATAGGCAGCCCCATTTTAACAGTATTATGAACCAAAAACTAGCTGACTTTTTTTCTTTTTTGGAGTGCTGGGAATCAAACCCAGAACCTTGTGCATGCCCGTCAAGTGCTCTACTGCTGAGCTATGCCCCAGCCCTACTAGCTAATTTTAAGAAAAAGAATTAAGTTATTTTAATTAATACAACAGGGTGCAATTAACTCTAATCTCTTATCATCATATCTTAACTTACCAGAGTCAACACCAGGAGGGAGCCAGATCTGCTAAGGCATCTATGGGCCAGAGAAACTGGGGGACTCAGAACAACACAGTGGCTCTATGCCCTCAAGTCTGTGTCATTGCTAATGAAATGCAAATAGAGTCACTTTGCATATCTGTTACATTCTCTTTATATCTCTTTCTTTTATTAGTTGCAGGATAAGTAATAAAAGACGGATGCAGGTGTCACATGAAACATCTGATACCCTTTGTGATGTGAAACTGAAGGAAAAATTAAGATATATTACACAGGACACTTGATTGCCCGAGACTGGAGATAAGGGGGCTCCATAACCTCACCCCTCTCTTTCTTACAAAGAAAAAGACTGATAACTAGTAGAATGTTGAATAGGAGGCTTAAATAGGCAATTCACAAAAGATATGGATGAGAGATCTTCGTACTTCAAATGTTCAAGAATTCCCAGGGGTGACATCAGAGAAAGGCCCACTCACTGGAGTCCTTGAGTCTTCACGAGCTAGTCCTGAGAACTCTGGGTCATACAGGGGACAGAGGGACTTCTCCATCATGTAGGACAGACACTCACATTTGACTATCCACAGAAAATGGGCCAGGGGATCCGGGACAAGAGGTCTACATATGTAAAGAATCTTGCACACAGTAGGTCCTCAAAAGCAAGTAGTTATTATTTTTCCTCTAGTTCAAGCTACATGAATGTCAGAAAATCCTTCTCCACAGGCTTCCAAATGGAATAGTCCATAGACATGCACAATCTGTTCAAAAAGAACTTGAATTAGAGAAAGGCCTGTCACAGTAAAGAACTTGTGACATCATAACCAAGGAAAGTCACTGCTTGAAAAATAAGACATTACTGCAGAAATAATGACTTCCAAGAAAAGTTTGGAAGATTTTGTCAATAAGTAAAATGGAAAGGAGAGACTGGAGAGAATTTCAGATGCAGCTTCACCTACAAACTGTCAGAGAGGTGGGAAATTACATGTCACCATGGAGATGTAGCTCTGTGACTTTTCTTTCCTGCTAGTTCTCCTTTGAAGAGGAGGGTGCAGGTGTCAAATAAAACATCTGGTACCTTGTATAATGCGAAACTGTCAGGAAGGAAAATGTAAGATATGTTGCCAAAGGGCATAACATTCAAGCTTTTCATAGCTTTACTCAATTACCAAATTTCATCCATGCTAATACAAGCACCCTACTCCAGCCCTGGTGTCTTGTTGAGTGTTACAGGGTGGAGTAGGCTTATTAAGTGAAGCAAGGCCATGGGCACAGGTTGCGTAGGGATACACACAACACACTGTGGGATGCTAAGAGGTGAGCTCTGCATTGGATGCACAGCAAGAGGGCAGCGGGTGCTGGAGGGACAACCTGGTGAGCATGCTCCCTTGTTCAGATGAGCTCCACGAGACAGCAGAGGCACGAGAGGCAACTGGCCAAACGCTGGAGGAACTGAGCTCATAAGGGTGGTGCACTTATAATCTGAAAGCGCACATGTGAAAGCTTAACACACCCGGGACAGGGCCACGTGAGTGGGTCTAGGGGAGTTGGCTGGAGATACCACCCAAGTGAGGAACATCCACCTTAAAGGTGAGCTCTGTTCCTCGGCTCACTACCTGATCTGTGATAGCATCGTGAAGTTAAAAATTAAACAAACCCAACAACCTATTTATATAGCATAAGTTTTCAAGTTTACCTGAGCTATCTGGAAGCATCATTTTGGGGGTAAGGGGCAATGCTCTAACAGCATGGGTGATGGGCATTCCACTGAGGTTTTCGCTGATGGAAGACCCAGGAGAAGCTGAGCTTCAGGCAATGCCTTGTCCATACCACAGGTTCCAACGTCTAGCCTGCCCCACACATGGCCTTCTGAACCTGGAATTGTCAGCTGTTACCCACTGAGATGCTCTGTGGATGACCAACACTCTTTATCAATAGCTTCAGTGCCCAGTTTCCAAGTTTATGACTGCCCTCACTGCATTCCTAATGGGAGGGCCACCATGGTTCGTGGAATCAGCATCACGCTGAAGAAATGACTTGGGATAAGCCAATCTCTTGAATTGCTTCCTCATGTAACATGTTCAGGTATTAGCCAGCTAATATAAGTACCTCACTAGCTCATTATTACAACAGTAATTATTGTTATTCCTGTTATGGCTTCTTAGACAATTTTAGTTGTAATAATTCTATTATGATTAATACCTAACAACTACCATCATCATTAATGATCATTGCACATGATATCAAGCAGATCTAAAATTTTTAAAGACAAACTGAAAACACTCCTTTAAATTGCAAAACAATCTACATATGAAGAAGAGAGAGAGAGAGAGAGAGAGAGGAGAGAGAGAGAGAGATGACTCTGCCTTCAAGGTAACTATTTAAAAAGGAGTTCTAAAAAGTTTGAGATAGAAAAGTAGCATAGCAGTAATTAATGATAATTAAGAGTTAAAACAAAGTAGTGTTGGACTGCTACTTAGACTTTGCTCTGTTTCCTGGAAATCTTTGTGTCACGAAGACTTCAAAATGGATCAAGTATAGACCCAACCTCCAGTGACTAACAAGAAGTAGGGGTGGGGAGGGAGCAGCATACTCAAGATACTGCTGCTGCGTGGGGACCCTGAGTGCACATATAAAATACTCAGTGTGAATTAAATGTATGCAAAGAGCATAGAGCAAAGAGAAGCACAATTCCATGGCATGGACTTTGATTTTTATTAAATAGCCGTAACCTGTGCTTACTAACAGCATGCTCAAGCTGCTTAAGTAAGATTCCATTCAAGATGGCAGACTGACTGTGGACATTTAAATCCACATCCTGCCAAGACTTCATGAAGATTTCAATGAAGTATTGTGATTTCTTAAGTGTTTACCCAACAAAATAAAAACGGAAGAAGGAAAAAGTGCAAAGCAAGAGATTGAGCAAGTTCTGGAAGACAGCAAACCCAAACGTGCAGAGAAGGTCTCTGGGTAAGCAGGGAGCCAGCCTTCCCAGGACCTCAGGGCGGCTCCGCAGCCAGGATGGCAGGAGTGGGCAGGGGTTTGAGTCTGAGATGGATGAGACCCAATGCCACATGCAGACCATCCTGCTGGCCAGATAGTCACCCAGAAAGACAACAGCACTTGTTCTTCTGTACAGAGGAGATAGACTATCAGGGGATGAGTGGAACAGTGAGCCTGGGCTTTGTTGTCCTAGAGCAAAGTCCCCTAAAACATTCCTGCCACTTTGACCCACCCCTGCAGGCACACAGAGAACTAGTCAATATAGCCTCAATCTGAAAGGATCCAGGAAGCCAGAGTCCCTGGACAGGTGAGGGAAGCTGCAGCAGGAGGTGAAATCACCATAACATGTCCTTAGAAAGCTGGCCCGGGGAAGAGAAGGTGAGCATGAAAATTCCTCATTAACATCACATGAGCATTGATCTGGGAATCTGTTGCATCCAGAGAAGAATGAAGAGGAGATGGGGAGGGAAAGAGGAAAGAGAAAGCATGGAGGAGAGAAGGAAGGGACATTCTTGGGATTCGCCTTGTACAGGGACCATCCCTACTTCTGTTTCACTTGCTTTGATAAAGAAGAAAGCAGAATGAATTTGAACATTCTTCCTTGAGGAAGAATAAGGATCATGACGTCAGATTCTCAAGTCTCAGTAAGCAATGCTTTGTAATAATAATAAATTCTGCATATTCTTCCAACAAATGTTCATTGGGTCTTTACTGTGTGCCAGAAACTTTTAGAAGCCTGGACTGCATCAGTGGATGAGATAGGCAACATACCAGCCCTCCCTCTGTGAGGTTCTGAGAAGACTCGTTGCATTATGGATAATCTCTGAGTAGGTGGCCTAAGGTCAAGTACCAGGGAAACTATAGAATAGGCAGAGGATATTGTGTGGGTTTTGGAGCAAGCCACATAGAGCCCGATAAAATTCAGTGAGAAGATGTCATTTGGGGAAGACTTAAATCTGGTGAGCAGTTTGCCATCTGAAAGCAAATGAACAGCCCTTGATGCGAAGCCTTTGTTTGCCAAGCAAAGAAGTCCGTAGCTGCCCCAGAGCAAATGCCCGGCAGGGGAAGGGGAGGGAGGGAAGTTGTATGGGGGAGGGGCGTGTGGAGCTTTATAGGTCTTGACAGGAACTTTGGTTTTCACTTTGAGTGAACGGAGACCATTGCAAAGAATGCAGTTGAGGAGTGACATGGTCTTTAACAAGATCATTCAGGCTGCTGCACCGGGAACAGACTAGAAAGGGCAAAGGTGGCAGCAGAGAGACCCATTAGGAAGTTATTCAATGCATCATTTTCAATCATTCCATATCCCAAGCACAGAGATTTAGAGATGGTTAATACCCTGATTGTTGCCACCAGCAACCTGCAATATTAAAACAAATGCAGTGGCCCCAAAGTTGACGGTTAGCTGGGGAAGAGAAGTCTGTGATCGGGGACAGATATTTTCATTATAAGCTTTCATGTACTCCAGTTTTTAAACTGCATATATGGATAATTGACTTTATCCATATATGGATAACTGATTTAACCTACTGATGTAGGCTAAAGATGCCAACTGCAGTCTAGAAAGTAGATAAGGTAAATGCCATATCACTTACACTCAAATTGCTTCTTTTTAGCATTTGGGGCACAGCTCACTCCCTACAGTGGCTTTTCAAATGATTTTAAGACATTTGTTTTATCATCTCGTTGCAGTAACAGGAGCATTTTCTGCCCATTTTGATCTGCACATCTACAATACCCAGTATTAAACAGCAGATATTATAAAGTAAGGAGATTGCCAGATGCCATCAGGCAGCAAGACATGGCAGGAAAAAACACACGGGATTAAGTACTACCACTTCAGAACAACAGGTTTTGGAATGCCTGCCTAAATATCCCTGAGCACTGGGGAAATGGGCATAAGATAAATGTCAAGTCTGAGGGTTGCTTTGAGTATTCAATAAGCTAATAGATGCAAAATACTTTGCAAAGGAAAAAGGTGCTAAACATTTTCTATGTTTATACAGTTGATGTTTCACACGCCACTGATTGTTAATGCACAGTGCTTCATAAATTCTATATGTTACTCTTCCTTAATTCTCCAAAAGAATAACTGGCGAAGCTATGCTGTTAAGTAAAAGTGCAATTACCCTGAACTTTGATCCAGGCATTAGAGGCAGCAGGTCCCTCTGTCACTTTGTGATGCTTCAAATCCAACTTCATCTTCTTCTAGTTTTAGGTAAATATAATTTCTATAATGAGTTCTTCATAGTCAAAGGAAACCTTTGAAAGGAATTCATCCTGATTCCATGCAAAATCATTCTTATGAAAATGACTTTACTTTTATTGTATAACTTGGGTGTTGGGCTTTATGACATGATATTTTGACATATAGTTAAAGTTTAAAGGAAACCATTTCAATCATCATGAAACTTCCCTGCATACATTTTATATAAGACGTTCCCTACAGTCAGAATGTATTGTAAAAAGAATAATTCAGTTTTCCAGTCATTCAGGTCACTGAATGCTTAGAAACTAAGCTTTTACTACCTTGCAATCGTATAATCTTTGACTTGACTGACAACAAGACTTTTAACTACACATGCTTACAAGAAAACAAGAAAGATGGCCTCCTGTATTCTCTGAAACTTTGCTACGGTGCTAACCTTTCAACAAGGAATGGCATTTTAGAAATGCCACATGCATTTTAACTCTTGTTCCAGTTACTAATGGCAGAGATGACCTATCAACAAAGAAAAGGGATGGAGTCTCTCCTCATTAACCACATGGTAACTCCAGTCCTTCAGGGTCATTGTGACCCCGTTTTTCACCCAGGCCAGTGCCATTTCATTTGTTAATTCACCTCAAGAAACATTACTTTCCATCAGTATCAGGGAACTGGCATGTCCTGGGAGACTTAAAGTCATAAGTCCTACAGAGACCTCACTGCCAATATCTTCCTGTCTCTTTTCTTAAACTTGCTCTTGTCCGTGTTGGTCACAGCAACTGCTCTGATCACCATTTTCCAAGCTCAAATTCACCAGAATTGAAGGGTGGAGAATGTTTTTTTTTTTTTTTTTATTATCCACAAACATCCCTTCAATACATTTTCAGAGATTATAGAAAGATAATCTTCTTGTCTATTCTCATCTGAAGAACATCCAGGCAGGATAATCCACCCTGTTGGACTGTGCAAATTGGGAAAGATGTCATTAGGGCAAAGAATAGGTAAGAACGTTTCCGGCTGAATCATGCATATTAGCCAGTCAACCGTGATCACTAAACCAGTGAGACTTGAAGCTTCCAGGGAGGTTAATAGGTGGAACTTCCAGAGGCTCAAGCCCAAGGAACCAATTTTTATAAGTACTCAAACATCCATTTTTCTTCATTCACCAAATATCGATTAAGACCTGAATATTCAAATCACAACTACCTCAGGGGGTAGGAACAGCAGTGACAAGGAACCAAGTCCTTGTCTTCATGAGCTCCTCCTCCTGACAGGGCCTGGGCTAATGAGAGCGAGAGGGCTTTGCAGTGCCTGGTGTTGGGGGATGTTGCCATTCGCTACGGTGGCCTCTGATAAAATGACATCTTAGTAAAGACCAAAGGCCAGGGGAGTCCGCCACGTGCATGGTGAATTCAGAGCAGACCTCCTGGCTCCACGCGGCTCCTCACTGGCCTTTCAATTAAATTTTCTGTCATACATTTTGCTTTGGGAAGTAGAGGTTAAGCAAAACTAATTTGTGTTTTCCTTGTATATCATCAATTTTTAACTTTCAGAGACTGATGAGATGATGTGTGCCTTCTCACTTCTGTGGTCTGAGTCACCTCATCGTCCATCATAGGAAGAAAAAGTAGCCAACAGCGTCAGCCTGGAAGAACGTGCCGTGCAGGCCACCTGGGGATCACACTGTGCCCTGACTGGAAGGGGGGTGAGGAGTGGGGACTAGGGATGGGTCACGATGAGACACCAGTCCACGATGACCACGGAGCAGAAGCCCCAGGGTGCCCCCGCACTATAGAAGGACAACAGCCCACGGTCCTTCTAGAGGCCAACAAAATGTTTTAACTTTTTTTTTTTTTAAATCAGAAGAAGACAATGAAGCTTTAGTTTGAAGAATATTAATATATAAAATTGATATATCTGTCTTCATACTCATATGGTGGTAAGATAGAATTTTTAATATTTTTGTGGAGAAAGAAGCTGATGAAAACAAATGCACCTACAACCCATGAAAGTCAGAATCTTACCCCAAGGCCAGCCTCCTGGGTGTGTGGTCCACCCAGGGTCCACCCTCAGAAGGAACCACACTTGGTTTAACTCTTGCCATGGGCAAAGCGTTAGCAAAAGTCATAACTGTTTATCAATGAAAAACAAGGAACAAATGCTGTCACCCAGGATGTCAGGATACTGGGGAAGGGGAAGGGAGTGTTTTGCCACTGACAAGTCAACTGTGTCCCTTGAACATAAATGAACTTTGCCTCATTTGCGGCTCTAATCTCCACACACTTCTGTGGGAATGGAAGGACCGTTTATGAAGTGCTTATGAAGTTTCATGCCTAGAACCATGGTAGGTGCCTGACCTACAATTCTCGCAATAGTCATGAGAGATAACTGCTTGTGCCCCTATTTCATGAGCAAAATGTCTCAATGACAGGAGGCCAGGCAGCACTGACAGTAGATGACAGAGTTCTAATTGAGAGGGACTCCAACGTCCTTATTTTTTGTGCTTTTCCCCTCAAATAGCAAAAGGGAAAGAATCTGCTGTGATGATGCTAACCAAACCCCTCCCTCATCGGCCGCCGTCTCTGCCATCGCCCGCCGTCGCCTGGTGCACTGGCTCACCTGGCTTCCCTGGCGACTGTCCCCCGATACCTGTTTACTGCAGATAAAGGGGCAGCTGTTGACCAGAGCCTGAGGCCCGGCTGCCCTGGCCCTGCCACGGGCTGGTTTCAGCTACTTATTCTGGTTCTGGCGCCCTGGTCCTCTTGCTCAGAGGGAAGGAAGATGGCCTTCTCCAGCCCGGGCTTCACTCTATCTGCAGCACCCACCCTCGTACTTCTGAGTGGCCTCTATCCTCTCTTGATTTGGGTTCCCACCCTAATGCCATCCCCAGAAAGCCCTTCCACGGGCCTCCTTTGCAGACACCAGCACAGGTATTCTGCAGCGGGTTTCGTTGCTATCCTTCTGCAGCCCTTGTCCCCATCTGATAGCAAAGTAATACCTGTTTGTTCCCACCCACAAGCAGAAGCCCCAGGAAGGCAGGGCCTTGCTTCTCTGGTCCACCGCTGTCCCTGGGCCCTGGAGGTGCGAGTGAGTGTCTGCTGGCTTCACACCTGCTGTCCAGGGAGGGTCAGGATGCTCTTGAGGGCTCACACTTCCACCTCAGCCCCGTCTTTCCCGAGGAGGTTGTTAATTCTTTCATGTGCTACCATGATCTTGAGGCTTTAAAAAAAAAAAAAGAGGCGCCAGCCAGCATCTGCTTTGTGTCTTCTCCTTCTTGTGGCTGTCACCGCCCACAGAGGCCACCTCCCTGAGGATATGCACTTTGACTGAAGTAGTACTTTAGCATTCTTTTTCAAGTTCACCAGGCACTCACAGAATCCTGTTATTTCTGGATCAAAGGAGGAGACTTGGGTGGGGGGTTTTCTGATGCTATTTCACATTCAGATTTTCGACACGATTCATTCCACAATTAACTTTTTTGAAAAAGTAAATAGCAATCGATTCTCAGATTCATTACTTACTCTTAAAGTTGTTTCAGAATGGCACACAGGACCTGAAGAATCCCATAAAGTTATCACTTTGTCTTTAAATTATCCTTGTCAGACTGATGCAGAACATAAGAACTGGATACAGAAACTGAGATCAGGAGCTCAGGGATCAGACGGCTTGGAAGGATTTCTCAAGCTCAGCACCGTTGACTTTTGTTCCAGATAATTCTTTATTGTAGCAGGGCATCCAGGTTACTTTAGGATGATCAGCAATCTCCCTAGAATCCACTCATGAGTTACCAGTAACACATGCATCCCCAACCCTGAGTGTGGCAACCAAAACTGTCCCCAGGCATTGTCAAAGGCCCCTGCAAAAGTGCAGTGAGGCTCACTGAAGAAGTGGAAGTCCCAGGCCCACTATGACCTCACTATGCCTCAGCTTTCTCACTGGTAACATTAGAATAACGGTACTCCCTTTTCATGTGGTTATTGTGAGCACCTAGTGAATAATGCATATTATAATGAATAATACCTGGCTTGCCATACCACTTAGTAACAGACAGCTCTTCCTGAGGCGAGTACACCAAGATCCACTTGGAGCTGCCTGGCTGTGTCTGATGAAGAAGCCAAGTCCCCACCAGAACTGAGACTGTAGTGTTTCTATGTTCACCGTGCATCACACAAAGGAACTAAGCAGGTACAGAGTAGGAGAACCATGTGAGTCCCCAAATGGAATCAAGATAGGGAACAGAAGTTCTGAGTTCTTGCTAGGTATCGAATACACTTCTAAAGGCATCATGTTTACTTTCTCATTTTTATCCTGAAAACAAAGCAGGAACTAGATCATTTTGGGCCCATTTTACAAGAGGGAGAACTGGGTTTCATGACGATAGAGCCACTTGCCCAAATTTGCTCAGCCTGAGACTGGCAGAGCCAGCCCTTGAATCCAAGTCTGTCTGATATCAAAGCTATGATCTTGGACATGATTTTATAGAATCTTTAAGTGGATAGAAGCACATTTTGAGAAGTGGAAACTGAGGCCTAGAAACATTAATTGACATGTCCAAGTTGCAGTTTGCCAGAGGCCCCCAAGGTAATGGTAATATTCCAAGTTAAAGGTGATCTGTCACCCCTGTCGTACTACTGTGTTGACATGGGTTCACTTCCTAGTAACTGTGCCAGAACATCACATTAATATGCCTCCCTGGTCTGTCTGCTATGGGTTGTCACAACTGCAGGGCCACAGAATCTTAGTGTTCTGTCTATATGCAGAAATCGCCAAGGGGCAGAGGGACCCTGTGATTTCCCTCTAGTTACTCACGTTGTAAGGACAAGACTGGGTGTCCCCTTCTTTGTGTGCTCAAATACTGTCCTCAAAGATTTCCTAAAGCAGACACATTTGTGGGACTTGAACAAAAATGAAACACAATTCTGACTGGTCACAATTCTGAATGTGAAAACCATTTCAAAGGAACCTGTTAAATTCCAGATCTCAAAGCAAGAAAGAACTAACAAGCTATAATGCCAGGATTTCCCTTGTCATTTTATTAATCTTAGTCATAACAAGCTGCCTGAGGTAGGAATCATTCGACTCGTACCAGCTGACACTGCATTTGTTTGTGGAACGTGACCCCTCCCTCAAACTTGATCCCGGTGATATCTATCCCAATGTATTGGAAACTTGCAGGGCAAGATAAAAATCACTAGCCAAGTTTCTGAAACACTTGCTTACCCATGGGCCCTGAGATAACATAAGCTACCACTGACGACTGAGTAACATTGTAAATAATATTGCTTCCTGAGATCCATGCTATCCTAGAAAACACATACTTGTCAGTTGCCTCTGGACTGCATAGGAGAAGCAGAGCAAGAACTCAGCTCTGGTACACTCTGCTATTTGCCATTCCAATGTCCATTCTTTCTTTTCTTCCTTGCTACCAAAACCCACATTTTATCATGTTTGCAAGGATCCTAGCTAAAAATGTTGCCATATTTCTGGCCATGGAGACATAGTGAGGGTTCTGGAAGGCTGATGCCCAGCTGGTCTAGACACCATTTCCGTTTTTTCCCCTTCCATCTTTCCTTTTACCTGGAATGCTGACACCAACACTGGAGCAGCAGTTCTCACGATGTGTCCAGGAAGAACGAACCACACACTAAAAATGAGGGTGCAAAAAAAATAGGAGGAAGTTACGGTAAAGGACAAAAAAATCCAGCCTACCACCTCTGTTTATATAGCCTGCAAGTAAAATGGTTTTGCATTTTAAAATAGTTCAGAGAAAAATCAAAAGAACAATGTTTCATAACACATAAAAACTACATGAAATTCAAATTGTATTGTACCTAAATGAGGTTTCCCCAGCACACAGTCACGGTCATTGGTTTACATGTTGTCTGTGGCTGCTTTTGTGCTACAAGGGAGAATTGAACAGCTGTCACAGGATCTGTATATCCCACAAAGCTCAAAGTATTTACCCTGGCTTTTTACAAAGTTAGCCAACTCTTATCAAATAATATCCTTGAACACCCAACTCCAGACATTTTGTTGTAAGAGAAAAATAAACCCTTGGCTTATCTAATCTCCTATCATCCAGGTTTTACGTCTCTTGTAGCTTAGCTGGTGCACAGCTAAATGAGACCAAAGAACCAAGGTGGGAGTCAGGACAGTGGGGGGCATCCTGCAAATGTCAGGGTTCTTAATCTAGTTTTATCCACCTCCCAGAAATGTTAGAGCTTTCTCTGGAATGGGCTGAGGCTATAGGACTAGAGAGGAGGGAAGAGAGGAAAACTTGGAGGGGCACACCTCTGAAGGACCCCAGGGTCTCCTGTGTTCTCCGCTGCTGCAGAACCACTGCTCCCCAACATTTATCTCCCCCATTGCTTGTAATTCAAGAAGCTGGGCGTGGCTTTGCTGGCTCTCTGCTGTAGGCCTTGCCTGAGCTAAAATCAAGGTGAAGGTGCGCTGCAGCCTTCCGCAGGCCCAGCAGGGAGAGGAGCCACTCAGGAGCCAATGCTTTGCAGTCCGTTGGCCTGAGAGCCTCTGGCCCTTGCCGGCTGCTGGCCAGAGGCTGCCCTGGGTTCCTTGCCATGTGGGGCAGTTCATCACATGACAACGACTTCACCAGTGCAGGCAAGCAAGAGGACAGGAGGCGCCATGAGTCAGCAGGAAGTCACGGTCTGTCCCATTCTCCAGAAGTGACAGTCCCCCACTTTTGACATATTCTGTTTATTAGAAGTGAATCCCTAAGTCCAGCCCACACTTAGAAGGGTGTGGGTACCAGAAGGGGGTATCGCTGGCTGCCCACTGAACTTGACACTGTCCTCAAAACATCAGGGATTATGATCATGTGACTCACCACTGCTGTTGGTCTTGGGATCTGCAGTAAAAAGCAAAGGAAGTGAACCCAGGGCACATCGGTGGCTGGCTCTCCCTCAGGGAGGTTCTCCCTGCCAGCTGCTCTCACCTCCCTGGACGCTGGCCTAACCCACCGCACCCTCTTCCCACCTTCAGAATTCCTGGTCTTAGCAATGCTAAACCTTGTCTCCTATAACCCAGATTCCTTGGGAAAAGTGTTTCCCTGTGGTCACAGAGCCTTTGTCCTACAATCACATTTGAGTTTGGAAATGCAGGCTCTGGAGCACTCCCTGCCCATCAAAGCCATCGGGGCATTTGCTGGCTTGCATCTTCTTGACCTGTGGGCCTTCCCTCTCCCTCACTTTCCTTTCTAGCTTTCCTTCTCCAAAAGAGGGCTCCCTCACTTCACATTCCCTTCTCCCAGTGGGAAGTGCTTTCTGAAACAAAGAAGCCCTTGCCCAGCCAGAGACTGAGACTGCTTAAGTGGCCACTTGTGATCAAATGGGCTTCAAGTTGGCATACAACTATGGAGGGTCTTCAAATCAGACTCTTTAAAATGTGCAGCACTGTTCTGATCTTGGCAGACAACAGGCCTCATTTGAATGCCCCCGAACTCTTCTGGGCAGACACTTCAGCTTCTCTTTGCTGAGGGTGAACCAAAGAGTTAATCAGACTCCTGAAATGAGTCTCAGGGAGCTGGAAACGTGGCATCATGCCCTGCCTGCCTGCTTTGCAAATTTAACGACACTGGGCATCCGAAGAGCTGGTACTTGAGGGTCTATTAAATGCCTAGAATACTAAACGGGCTCAGGACTTCCTGTCATTGACTAGAGCAGCTGAAAGGGAAACATGAGAAGGAAACGTAAGATACTTGATTTCTGCCTTTTGGACAGATCCATTTCTGTTTCAAAAATGACCAAAAAAAAAAAAAAGGTAACAAGTTCGAAAAGGAAATATGAATACATTTATACCCAAAGGTGCACCCAATGATTTTCAGAGATTTTTATTTAATTCATCTTTTTTTTTAAATGCAACACAATGAAACCCTCTCCTTCCTGGCCACTGAGGAGCAGGACCCAGGGGTTAGTCACCAACTTTCATGAGGACACCAGGGCCAACAGCAAACACAGAAATAGGAGGAAAGATTTTGAGAACCCATACAAAAAAAAAAAAAAAGAAAAAGAAAAATTAAGACTTTTGGGTGGGAGGGTAAGATAAGATAGACAAATTTGCTCCCAAAATTCTTGCAAAGGTGTCTAAGGAGGGCAGAGGTCTTGTTTCTGGGTCAGAAGGATGTGACCTTTCCTCACACCCATCCTCAGGGCCAAGTTAAAGCCAAGAAGGAGGATTTATAATATGATGGGGGCGGGGAGCCAGCTGTCATTAAAATAAATGAATGAGAGAAGGAATCTGCAAATGGGCAGTGGCCAGACCACACAAGAAAACGGAACTGGGGCCCACACTGTGCAGCCACCTGCAAATGTGGGGACACGGACATGCCTTAGAGTCTGCCAAATGCAAGTGATAGTGGCCAACTTCATGCCACAGCAAGTCTGAATCCGTAGCCTTTGCTTTTCTCATTTGGACGGTCTTTGATCATTTCAAGACAAGCAACCTCGAAGGGCTAAGGTGTACTTCAGGAAGTTAAGATCTCTGTCCAGAGAATCTCTGGATAAGACCTTGTAAGCAAAACACCATCTCACTGTCACTGTAAAGCATGTCCTTGTCCATGTCCTCCAGTCTGAGGCAGCTTTCAAAGGAAACGGAAATCAATTCACACTCAGGAGCTCCAGGGCTGGTCCTTCACCTTTGAACAACTCCCAGCTCCTTGTGCATCTTTGACAAGTCTCCAAACTCCCTAGCCCTTCTCCAATGGCTCCTTTTGAGTTCTCAACATTTACCCACACGGTTCACTCACTGGTCTTTGTGTGTTGCTTTACTATCATAGTCCTACCAGTTTACACCTCCACACCCACCCATTGTTGTCTGTGACTGTCATCCCTACTTAATATTTTGTGATTGCTCTTGCTTTAAAGTCTCCTGATCATGAATATTAACCAACTTTTAGAAATCTCTTGTCTTTCAAAGATTTGAAATAAATGACCCTTGCAAATGCATAGACCTTTGTTTTTACAAAGGTAGGCTGGAAACTGCTCGCCACAGAGGATCAAAATATTTTCAGTATGTATTAAATTTAGGCATATGCTGTTTTGACATTTACATTAAGGAAGAACTAACTAAGGATACAAAAGATAAAATGTTAAATCTTAGGAGCTTCAGAGAGTAGATGTTTGTTTTGTTCACATAAAGATTATTCCAAGTCTGAAGGCCAACACCTTCCAAGCAGTGACTCAGGGACCCAGGATCCATCTATCTTGTGGCTCCATCATCTTTGAGCCTAGACTTCCCATGTTTACTTGCATCAGGCTGGGGAAAGACCATGGAGCATCATATGTGAGAGCTTTTTATGGGCCAGATCTACGGTCCTACAGAGATGTGAAGGTGACTTCTAGCACATTCCATGGGCCAGATTTCAGTCATGTGACCACTTGGAACATCAAGGGGTCTGAAAATGTGATCTAACCCTGATCTTGGGGGTAAGGGAAAATGAGTTCCATTAAAAGCTAACCAGTTCCTTCCCTGCTTATCAAGGGGGAAAAAAAATCTCTTCTGTGAAGTCCCCCTTGCAAATACCACTCCTCTGCCCTAAATGCCTGGCTCCGTCTCTGGAAAATGTGCACAGACTAAGTCCTAAATTAGATTCTTCATACATCAAAAGATACAGCAAAGCTCCTGATCGCCCTGGCTTCCCAAACATGAAGGACACTGGACAAGGATGGCAGCAACACCCCAAGTCCTGCCAACTGTCCCCACCTCTTAAAAAGAATGCTGTGGTGCTTCTAAGAGCATCGAGGCTTTCATGAGCCAGTGAACTAGCTAATTGGCTACTGAAATAACTGGGTTTTGGAAGGTGGCGCTTAACCAAATAAATATGAAGAAATTGATTCTCTAGAGTAGAAGCCTTCAAGGGTGAAGGGTCTGTCATGAGTAGACATGATGTCACATGTGACAGTTAAGGACAAGGGAGAAATGGGGTTGGGGATAGGGGAAAGACTCTATGGGAATGCGTACAGTTGTCTCACACTCAGAATCAGTAAAGCTCTAAATTCCTATGTAGCTAATTATTTGACTGCAAAGAAAGAGAATTTTTTTTATTGGGCAGTATGTGTCTGCCCTCTTTTCCCACACATTTATGTTCAGCTCAAGCAAATCTGATACAAAAAGGAATGGAGATTTCAGTTTTAATGCAGATCTTGATTTATTCTGACTCGTTCCCAGGGGCCAGCAAAATGATCTGCACTTTCCTACAGAAATGAGATGTCAAGATGCGAAGAGGGCTGTGTCCCATTGACAGACTGACACGGCTTGTCTCCCAGCAACCTCAAGGGCATCCTTCAAGAGCAGGCAAGATCCAAGCCCCTCCATCAGACTGACATCTGCCAAGTCTCATGTCCATTTCTAGAGTAAACGTTGAGAGCCACACTGATTTGGAGTTTTTCCTGGAGCTCAGCAAAAAAAGGGCAGATCTACTTTCAGATGATTCATAGAAAAAAAAATAAGTTGTAGAATTAAATGTGGCAATTTTGCAAATGAGAAAATAAACAGGATATGTGAACATGGCTCAGATAGACCCGTCTGCTCTCAACTGTAAGTGACTACAAATCAGCTCACAATTTTCTGCTCTTTGGGTTTCCTAATGCAGCTTTCCTCCATCCGCCAGACACCAACATGTGCACCGTTCCTGGGTAATCTTGTTCTGCAACTTTCCCTGCCCCAGGCCACAGGACATTCTGGTTGAATTGCAAAATTATTAGGGCAAATAGTTTTTCTAATAGCTAAAAAATATGTATGAATATGTTGTCTTTTTCCTATATTTATCCCTCATTATTGGCTATCTTATATTGCCAGTAACTCTTCTCCCCTCCATTAGCACTGATAAATTACAGTTGATTATAGTTCAGTTCCTTTTCTAGTGGGTTAAGTGAAGTAAAATGAGCAGAAAAGTAGCAAACAAGGCCTTGGCGTGACATCAACACCCCATAATAGCTGATTTTTACCTCTGATGTTTTCACAGATGATTCTGCCTGAAATTCTCCAATTTTGAGTAATGGTGCTGAAAGTGTGTAATATGAGAATTTGGGGTAGAAGCCACCGATGATGGTGGTGGTAGTGACTGGCAGGTTATGTGTGGTTACAAAAGCAGCTCTGTGTGACAGACTGGTCAGGGCTAATAGCCCAAGCGCTAGGATCCATCCCATCTTAGTGGTTCCATTAGTAAAAACATAAGTTTTGAAGTTTACTTTTTAAAGGACAAAAAAAAAAAAAAATGAAATTAAAAGCATCTCCGACCGTGTCTTTAGGAACGAGGGAGCTGGCGTCTGGTAAAGAACACCTTCCTACCCAGGGCTCTCAGTGACACGGGGGTCTGTCACTGTGCTAGAGTCACCGACCTTTTTAAGAATCCCCCTATATTTTGAGGGGCATTCAAATATTAGACCCGACGTCTCAAACCTCTTGGGACTAAAGGGATTCCTGCCTAGATGTGACTCCTTGTGTCTACCATGAGCACCACTGCTGTACAGCAGGAAGGGCTCGTCTTTTTATTGAAAAAAAAAATGTTTATCCCAAGTTTTTGCTTCTTAAGGAGCTTTATGTAGAGAAATTATGGCCACAATGAAATACTCACTCTGGGATGAGAGGAGAAGACAGTTGGGACTTAGGAAGGACCTGAATCCTACACCCGGAGCCACAGGAGCTTGGCCTGACATCTCTCCCTCCCCTACACACACAAACGTGGTCCCCACTGACACCAGACCTCAGCCCCTCGGACAGACATGTCTGTCATCCCAGCCTCCCCTGACCACTCTGCTTCAGTTACTCCCTGCCAATGACTCTGGACCCCGGCAGGGCTGTGTGTCAAGATCCTTCACCACCCTGGAGCCGCTCTCCCTGACAGATCCACTGTGCCCACCTGTCTGTCCACCCCACTTTCCTTCCATTTCTCCCTGTATCCCAAAGCCTTGCACCATGGCACCTGCCAAGGGCGCCCCCTACAGACTGTTATTAGGCTGTCTCCCCGCTATGGTCCCGGGGAACCTCGCTGCTCATTTTTCACTCTTTTCAAGACTTGGCTCCACTTCCACCTTCCAGGCTTTAACCTGGATAGACCTGGACACCCACCGGAGCCTCAGCCTCCTCCCTCCCACCCGCCCCTGCACTCTAAGGAAGGGAGCTTGATCCTCTTCTGACCTTGGCCCCTGATCCCATCCTCGCTCCTTCTCTCAGACTTGGCTTCATCCTTTCTCTCCCTTCTTGAGACGACAAGCCCTGGATGTATCTGCCTTAAAGGGGACAAAATGAGATGACCCAGGTATGCTCACCTGTGTTTTGTCATTTTTTAATTCCTCCTCTAAAGCGGGACACAAACCCTCATCTCTCTTCCTTCATCCCACTAGAGTTTTCCTTTGTGCTGAAATTGTCTGTCAAACATCAATACTTTAAAACAAAAGTCTACTTTGATCATCAGGATACTGTTTCATGCCATTCCTTAACTGAATTTTGATTGTGTCTTAGAATTTGTACTGAAAGCCGTGTGCACACAGCAAAGCGGATGAGGTATTAGTGAAAGGCTTAGTGGGTGTGTGCAAACTGAGCACCCGCTCTGTGTCAGCCCCTCACCCAGGAAAGGGACCTTCCCAAATTCCAGATTCCTTGGAGCACACCCCCACCCACACCCCCCACGGGCTCACTCACTACTATCCTGACTCCTGAAATCATAACTTAGTGTTGCTTGTTATGCTTTTGGAGGGTCTGTCTTCTTCCATCAAACATTGGATCAGGTTTATTCATGTTGCTGTGGACATTTGTAGGGCATTCATTCTGGCTCCTGTAAGTTTTCTATTGTGTGAATATACTAGGATTGATTCATATATTCACTGTTGACGGTATTTGAATAGCTTCCAGACCAGTGCTTTTATTAATAGTGGAGCTACACACACACACACACACACACACACACACACACACACACATACACGCACACACACACACACACACACACACACACACACACACACATATATATATATATATATGCAATCTTTCAATAAAAATATGTGTATATTTCTGTTGGCATGCATCTAGAGGTGGAATTTGGGGAGACCATAAAGTATTCACATCTTTAGCTTTAATATTACAGATATTGCCAGTTTCCAGGCTTATGCCAATCTACATTCCTGCTGGTGGTGTATGAGAATTCTGACTGCTCCAGAGCCTCACCAATATATTTTTTTTTAATCTTTTCACTTTTGTCATCCTGGTGATAATGCATCAATACTTTTAATGAAGAGAATCCAGATGCCTCATTCTTCTCCAGATTTCACACTGGGGCTCCCTGGCCCTACATCAGAAACTCACTCCTTCCTCAGGTGAGATGCACACAGGTCTCCACCTCTCCTTCCTGACTCTGCCTTCCTTACCCTTCCTAATCTGCAGCAGTTTTCTTCTTTTCTTTCCCTTTGCAGATGCTCTTTCCACAATCATGTCATTGCCTGTAGCCTCACTTGCCAACTCTCTGAATATCTTCCCCGCAGTCCTGATTCCTTCAAGACTTCATAATTAGAGCAGGCTGCCATCATTTTATTCATTTATTCACCTAATTGTTAATTGGTCTTTCATATGTGTGACTGTCTAGGGTTGCAAGCACTCCAGTAAGAAGGCAGAGATCCGAGTTCTAATAAGAAATAGACCTGGACCTCAGACAGCTCACTGCCTCGGGGAGATGATGACAAACGAATCAAAATTGACAGGACTTGTGAAACACACCAGGATGGAGGTGTGCAGAGACAACAGGAGGCACGGGAGAGGCACCAAGATCAAACACAAGGTAAGGAGTGATGTAAGAAGTCTTCCCCTCGCCCTTGGTAGCTAAGGTAAAGCCTACAGGAAGAAGCAGAGGTTGTCTGGGCAGAGGGCAAGGAAGGGTGTTCCGTGAGAAGAGAGCTCCATGTGCCCAAGCCTGGAGTGCACAGCATGGAAGTGGAACTGAGCAGTTCTGAATGGATGAAAGTGGGCTGTGGAGAGCAAAGAATCAAGAGGCGGCTGGAAACCCACCCTGAAGGGCTCCAATACCTTGCCAGGAAGTGACTGAACCCATAAATCAAGGACACCATAAATGTACTGGGATGATGCTGTTTAATTGACTGAATAGATCATGTCTGAGCAAGGGATCTTATTTTAGTACCCAAACTAAGGCAGCCATATGTCCTGGATTTTCTAGGACTCTACTGATTTAAAATATTTTGCCTTATCAGAACATGTGTCAGAACACAACCCAATTTGGGATCCTGAAAATTCTGTTACTATAACCTCATTCCAGCCCACACACCATATTGTTTTTCCAAACAAAGGGTGACATTATTTCTGGTTGGTGTTCTAGACCAAAAAAAATAATCCTGATTTGTGAGCTTGCAATTCATACTTATGAATATTCAAATGCACAACTCCAATTAAAACCAGAGCCGAAAGCCTGGGCTACAGGCGATGGAAATACTACATTCACTTTACTAATAGGTTGTAGCCAAAAGGCCTAAGAAGAAACAATTCATATTTTGTTATTACCTTGCTATCTTGCCTCTAATTAAGCATTTGGTTTTTGATTTTCATTTACTGAAATGTTAGGGACTCGGCTAACACCCTCGCAGGCGTTGGCAGCTGCTCTGGCCAGGTGGGACGCAGCTTCCCCCACTCAGGGTCTGGAGGAAGTCAAATGTCGGGAAGCCCAATCCAACGGGGGAATTCCAAACAGAACAACTCGAAGGTCCCCATCACAGCCCACAGCAGCAACCCTGGTAAGCCCTCGGTCCTGCACCCTGCTGGCCTACACCTGCTCCAGCACCTCTCCTCCTCTGCCCCGCCCGGCTCTTCAGCTGGAAGATCATGGCAGCCCTTGACCTCATTTCCACTTGCTTTGCCCATTACCTGAGTTCTCCGCTAAAACAGATGCCTAGAGTCTGGCAGAAAACTGGGAGCCTCTCCATTTCCTTCCCCCGTCCTGGTCTTTCCTCTACCTGTTCTACCTAGGACAGCTACCCCAAAACATGGCACCACGGCATATGACAGCAGAAGAGGCCATAGACACCAGAAATAAGTCCTCTCGCTCCTCCACTGTGGAAGCAGGCCATAAAACCTAGCTAAGCCTCCCTCACCCTGGGTCATAAGACCCTCAGGGGACACACAGGACCTGCTAAGTTCCCCACTGTCACCCTTAGCACATACATTTTTGTCCTACAGTAGTTTGTCCAATTTCTTTAGGTCTTCGTTTCTGAAGTCTCCCTTGTCACATAGAACAGATGAAATGCACCTGTCTGCTTTTATCGTGTTAATCTGTATTTTGTTCTAGGTTCTCAGCCATGAACCTAGAGATGGGCGAGGAAAAAAATGTTTTTTCTCCCCTATACCTACTTCTACTTTATAGTCAATCTAGAAATAGGGAAAGCAAAAGCCCAGCTCTCCTTGGAGGATGAGAAACGGTGAGCAATGATGAAACTTTACTTAGAGCTAGGGGAGGGTACGACACGTGCCTTAAAAAGAAAAATTGAGCATCAAATTAAAACTTGATCCAGCAATTCCACTTCCAAATATTTGAAAGATTCGAAAGTAGAATCTCAAACACAAATTTGCACTTCAATATTCATCACTATTCCTAATAGCCAAAAAGTGGAAATGACTCAAACATCTACTGATAAATGAACATATTAAACAGAATGTAATATATACAATGGAATACTATTCAGCCATCAGAAAAAGTGACAATCTGAGACATGCTACAGCAAGGCTGAGCCACGCAGACATCATGCTGAGAGAAGCAAGCCATTTGCAAAAGGACAAATGTAGTATAATCTTACATGTGGAGGCTGGACTAAGCAAATTCATAGAGGCAAAAGTTAAATAGTGGTCACCAGGACTGCAGCAGGAGGGAATGGGGACTTATTGTTTCATGAGCACATAATTTCAATTTTAGTTGATGAAAATTTCTGCAGGTGGATAATGTAAGTATACTTAATGTCACTGAACTATACTTGTGTGTGGGGCGGGGAGGTGGTGCTGGGGATTGAACCCAGAGCCTTGTGCATGTGACTCCAGCACATGAGCTCCCTGACTTACACCCTTATAAAATGGTTAAAATGGTGAATCTTGTGTACACATAAAATAAAGAGATTTCCTTTTAGAAAAAGCTTATGAGAGAAGAAAGATCATGTTTTAGCTTTTTCACTGCTGTGACTAAAGGACCCAACCAGAGTAACTATAGGGGAGAAAGAGTTTATTTGGGGGCTCACGGTTTCAGAGGTCTCAGTCCATAGATGGCAGGTTCCATTCCTCTAGGCTCAAGCTGAGGCTGAACATCATGATAGAAGAGTGTGGCAGAAGGAAGCAGCTCACATGATGATCAGGAAGCAGAGAGACTCACAGGTACAAAATATATACCTCAAAACCACACCCCGAATGCCTCACCTCCTCCAGCCACACCCCACCTGCCTTCAGTTACCACTCAATCCCATCAGGTGACTAGTGCACTGATTGGGTTAAGGCTCTCACAACTCCATCATTCTTCCCTGAACCTTCTTGAGTTATCTCACGTGTGAGCTTTTGGGGGACACCTCACACCCAAACCATAACAGATGATTACTGTCATGCTCATCATACAGAAAGAATTTAGGTAGGAGGTAAATGAGCTACTGTTGATAGTAAATTTCTTATGTTGATTCAAAGTAATAATTCTGTTTAGCTACCCCCTAAGTCACCTGCGTAAGTCGTTTTTCACATATGACGTGTTATCCGCTCCTTGTGCACAGGCACCTCATTGCTGATTGCTTTCATGTCGGCATGTTTTAAGGTGCTTGTTATTCATATTTATAATATGCACTCCCCAAATACAACATTCTGAAAGAAAATTAGAGAGGCAATGTAAATAGGATATTTTGTCTCCATATTCACCCACAACTGCATAATTCTCCACCCCACTAAAAACACATTGCCCGATGGTTCTGGGCCTGCCACCTGTTTTCCTGGAGGTATGCAGAGATAACAGGTGGCTCATGCTGAGTTATTGAATTTTTGTGTTTCACAAGGCAAACTTGGAATCACCAAGATGGTCATTTTGTAGGAGATGCTGAATTATCCATTAAGGGAATCTTGTCACTCTTGGCCCTTAAACATAGTCTGTCAAAAGCTGTCCTTAATGGCGAAAAGAACATTGAGGGATTTCCTTTTCTTGCTTTAGGTAGAGCCTTATTTTAAAACGCTAGTTGTTAATCCAAGCTTCCCCAAAAAACATTTATTTTTATCATATGTATTCCATCAATCATAATACCTTTAGTAGGGGTTTCGACTCCCTTAATCACTATGGCTCCAAACTTACAGTGCATTTTGGATTTTTGAATAGCCCTGTTCATCTATGCAACAGTCCTGCCAATACTTCTTTCAAAGTGATTCTGAAGTGCGGTCCATTTCTCTTTCCCAACTATCACTTCCCACTTTCAATCCCTCATGTTCTTACTCCTGGTTACTCCAATAGCTACCTTATTTTTTTAATCAATATTTTTGCTAATTTCAAAGTAATTTTTTACTAATTTATGAACACAATTAATATAACAAGAATTGCATATATTTGGATACATAATTTAGTGAATTTTGTCATATACACCCAGAGATAATTCAACCAGGACCTGGAACCTTTTGGCTCCCACCCACCCTGGAGAGATTTCTTCGCCATCAATTCCTCCCTCTCCACCTCCACAGTCCCTAGTCAACCAAAGATCTTCTTTCTGTCACTACATAAATGTGTTTTAATATTTCTATAATTTTATGTAAATGGAACTACATAGTATGTAGTCAGCATAACGATTTTAGGGCTCACCCATGTTATGTATACAGTGCCATTTTTATTGCTGAATGATATTCCCTTGTATGGATATACCACATTATTTATCCATTTTCCTGTCAATGAACATATGGACCATTTCCATTTAGAGCCATTACAAATAAAGCTACGATGACATTCATCTGCAAGTCTTTGCCTGGACATGGCTTTCATTTTTCTCAGGCACCAAGAGAGTCGAATGGGGTCAAGTTATATTAGTGTATATTCAACTTTTTAAGAAAGTACCAAACTGGCCTGGGGGTGTGACTCAGTGGCAGAGCGCTTGCCTTGCACATGAGAGGCACTGGATTCGATCCTCAGCACCACATAAAAACAAATAAAAAACAAAATAAAGATTTTAAAAATATATTTAAAAACAAGAAAGTACCAATCTGTTTCCAACTTGGCTCTTCCATTTCCATTTCCATAAACCATTAGGACCTTCTAGTTGTTCCATCCTGGCCAACAATGAGCATTTTCATTGATATTTATTGAGTCTGCAGGGTATCTCTTTTTGGTTTTAATTCAGGTGTTCCTGGTTAACAAGGATGAGCATCTTTTTTAGGGCTTATTAGTCATTTCTACATCTTCTTTTGTGAACTTTCTAGGTCTTTTCCCCATTTTGTTTGGGGCTGAACAGTTGTCTTATTTTTTAGCTCTAAGCGGGTTTGCTTTGGTTTGGTTTGGTATAATCCAGATACAATCTTTCATTTGATGTTTGTGATATTTTCTCTCAGACCTGTAGGTGGGCTATCACCCCTGTCTACAGTAAATTCTTGTTTTTTTCTCTCGAGTCATTCAAGTGGGTGAAAACTCACAGCAGTCACTGGAATAATGCAAAGAGCAAAAGTGGAACGTGGGGCTGAGCTCAGGAGCTCCGGAGAGCTCCAGGTCTGGGCAGCTTCCCCAGTGATTTTGTGGATCAATGTAAACTTCAGGAACATCGGGACACAGGCTGTCGGGAGGAACGTCTCCCTCTAGGCTATGGTAATGTCTCTTTTTTGTGACTGCATGTGTGGGAAGATGGGAAATATCCAGTGGATGGTTTTGACTCCACTGTTGTCACTGTGTGGGGGCACTGTGGAGAGGTGAAGGTGGTGGGTGGAAGGCGAAGGGGTGCTGAGAGATCTAGGAGAGAGTGTCTTCAAAAGGCACCTGGATCAGAAATTTACGTGCTCCCAGAAAGAAACAAAATAGCAACAATCAAAATGCCACCACTGGAGGACAAAATCAAACTCTCTCTCTCTCTCTCTCTCTCTCTCTCTCTCTCTCTCTCTCTCTCTCTCTCTCTGCAATGTGCTTTGTTTTTTTCTATTGAAATCACACACGTCCTATTGGTGGATATTATGGTCTGGATGTGAGGTGTCCCCAAAATTTCACACGTGAGACAATGCAAGAAGGCTCAGGGAAGAAATGATTTTGTTATGGGAACCTTGACCCAATTAGTGGATCAATCACATCATGGGAATAATTGAGTGGTAACTGAAGGCAGGTGGGGTGTACTTGGAGGAGGTGGGGCATCGGGGATATGGCTTTGGGGTATATATTTGTATCTGGCAAATGGAATCTCTCTCTCTCTCTCTCTCTCTCTCTCTCTCTCTCTCTCTCTCTCTCTCTCTCCTTTCTGATCATCATGTGAGCTGCTCTCCTCTGCAAGCTTTTCCGCCATGATATTCAGCCTCACCCGGAGCCCTGAGGAGTGGAGCCCCTGTCTGTGGACACCGACCTCTGAAACCGTGAGCCCTCAAATAAACTTTTCCTCTCCTAAAATTGTCTGGGTGGGCCTTCTCGTCACAGCGGCAGAAAAGGTGCTAACACAGTAGACATCAGTGTTCTGGATATTAGCAGACACACACTTCCTTTGAATCCTCAAGAAGCTACAGAAAATGCCAAGAATGAAACCTTTGGGAAGAGGACAGGCCCAAATCAGCAGTCAGTGAGAAGTCAGCCTGAGAAGTTCCACATCTGAGTAAAGCCAAAATATTTTTGGAAAAAAATCATAATTTGGACATTGGCCAAATTATACTATTATATTGTGTGCGTGTACGAATATGTAATATCAAATCCCACCCTTAAGTACACCTATAAAGTGCCAATAACAATATGGAAGACAATAGTAATTTGGGCTTACCTGGACGTCTCTTATTGTCATCACTTAACACTCTGTGGTAGCCAAGGTCAGTGGGTGTTGGCCTGGAAAGACCATGAGCTCTGGCATCAGACAGACCTGGATTCTCATTCTGGACCTAAATGAGTAAATAACTTTGTGAATTTAATTAAATTTTAAAAATTGATTTAGGAATCCATAGTGGAAGATAAATAATATTTACTTAAAAGGATTATTGAAAGTTTTAAATGAAACCAAATATGCTCATTTTCTAAAATAGGTCTCAGTACAAAGTACACACTCATTACACCCATTTTATTTAGTCTTTCCCTCCATTGTGGCCCCTTATAGGAATGTTACTGGGAATTCCATGCCTTTTAGAGCCTCATAACTTCTTAGGGTTGCAATGTGGCAAGCAGGAGAGATTCGTGGCCGGTGAGAGGCCACATTTCATAAAACTTTAGAGAATATATGATTTAATGCATCCATAAGTAAAGGATTTGAAAAAGAAAGTTTAAGAAACCAATTCTACTTACAATAACATCTAGAAAGTAAAATACCCAGAAAGGAATTTAACCAATGAGATGAAAGACTTGTCCACTGGACCTAAAAATTATTGTTCAAAAAATTTTTTAAAAAAAATTTAACCATATTGAAATCTCACGTTCATGGATTGAAGGACTTAACCCATTTTGTCCCATTGCCTCCAAACAACTATGAACACTTGGAGTATGTAATATACAGTACAATTATATAATTAAGATAAAAAGTACTCTAAATTATGGTTTCTAATCTGTGTTGGAATGCACCTGGGTCAATGTCATTAAAATATCCACATGATTGGAAACTTGGGACTTAATGTATTAATAATTGTAAGATTGCAATACTCTCCAAAGGGATCTATAGATTCAATGCAATTCTGTTCAAAATTTCAAGTTTTTTGCATAATGAAAAAAGTAATCTTTAAATTCCTATGGAATTTCAAAACCCTGAACAGCCAAAATAGTCTCCATAAAAAAAGATGGAATACTCATGCTTGCTAATTTCAAAACTTATTACAAAGTCATGGTAATCATGTGATACTGGCATACGAATAGAGGAAACAATAGAATCATTGTTAGTCCAGAGATAAACCCTATATCTACGGCCAATTCATTTTGACAAGAATGCCAAAAAGCAATCAATAGATAAGAATAGTCTCTTCAACAAATGGTTCTGTGTCAACTGTATAACCAAATGCAAAATATTCAAGGTTTGCTACTACCTCAACCCATAGACAAAAACTAACTTCCAAATGGATCAAAACATAAAAGCTAAGCCAGGTATGGTGGCACACACCTGTGATCTCTATGACTTGGGAAACTGAGGCAGGAGGATTGCAAATTCAAAGCTAGCCTCATCAAAACCCTATTTCAAAATTTAAAAATTTACAAAAGGGGCTGGGGATGAAGCTCAGTAATTAACCACCCCTGGATTTAATCCCCAGAACCAAAAAACTAAAACTAAAATAAAAGCTAAAGTTATTAGAAGGAAACATAGGGGTAAATATTCATGGTCTCAGATTTGGCAATGATTCTTAGATTTGAGCCCTAAGTAAAACAACAACCAAATAAAAGCAGAAACTACAAAAATAAATGATACTAGCATATCAGAAGATAACTGTATGCCCATGTTTATTACTACATTACTCACAATGGCTAAGATAGTGAATCCACCTAGATGCCCATAGACAGATGAATAAATAAAGAAAACATGGTATATACACACAATAGAATATTATTTAACCATAAAAATTTATATATAATCGATTAAGAATGTGCAATCCATGCAAAGCAACATTTCTCCAAAAAGTTATATAAATGGCTGCTGGGCACATGAAAAGATGTTCAACTTAATTGGTCATTAAAGAAAATCAAAACCACAATAAGCTACCACTTGACCCACGCAGAGATGGTTTATATTAAAACAAACAGAAAATAAGTCTTGGCAAGAATGTTCAGAAACAGATACCTTCATGGGCTGCTAGTGAGAATGAAAACTGGTGCAGCCATTGTGGAAAACAGTTTAACAGTTTCTTAAGAAGTTAAACACAGAATTATCTAGGATTCAGCAATCCCAATCCTAAGCATTTACCCTAGAGCAATGAAAGTCACAGCAACAAGAGCCAAGAGGTGAACGTCACTCAAATGTCTATCAACCAGTGAATGGCCTGCCCCTGACCTGCATACTTAAAAAAGGCTTATTGTAATTTGTGTGAATTTCACCTCGATAAAAAATACTGATGGTCCTGGATATAGTATTAAGGTGGTGTCATTACAGAGATGAAGTCACCCCTAAAGATTGTTAAAAGAGATACAAGCAGGTAGCCTGGTAACTAGGACATGTGGGGAGGGGAAATCTGTGGTAGGAGACTACAGCTTCTTACTGTAAATCTTCCCATACGCTGTCTCTTGTTTCAGTTTATGTGCATGTATTACTCTGATGAGAAAGTCTTTACTTATTTTTACAGATCAATATTCCAGAATACTGGAGGTGTTCGCAGCTCTCTGTGGATTCTCTGAGAACAAAGAATGAGCTCATTTTGACACAGAGAAGATAATCACTCTGCAGAAACAATCCAAGGGTGGCAGTGGGCAGGCAGGGTATGTAAGCACCACCTCATGAGCTGAACAGCAAGTGACCCATGCAGTTAGATCTCAGGCCTCTGTCCTATGGTCACCACACAGCTCTGAGTTCATGACCGTCATCACCTAGACCTGAGTGTGGACTCCTTCCTGGTGCTCCTTCGGGCATCCACCACTGTTCCAAAAGTCAGCTCAACAGCTTCTGAATAACACACGGAACCTAGCTGCAAGGCTGGTCAGTTCTACTTCCAAAATGTGTGTCCAGCGGGTTCTTTTCTCAGCTTGTTCACTCCCAGTAACCCCCAAGTCCATCATAAATTAACACTCATTTTTATCTGGACAAGGGCAGGTCCCTCCCCATGGCTGCCACCCATCCCCACCCACTCCCAGCCAGGGTGACTTTAACCAGAACCAATCATGTCACTCTCTTGCTTGAACAGTTTCAGTGGAGTCCTCTTACTCCTCCAATATTCCAAATCTCTCCACGCATCCTCAGGTCCTCTCAAGATCCAGCCCTCTACAGTTTAGGGTTCTTCTACCTCTTGGTCTTCCTCAATCCTTCTCTCTCCAGGATCCTCACATATACTCTTTGACCCTCCAGAGTACTCATCCGGCCCACAAGCACCCAGCCCTGCCTGGACGATTCCTTCAGGTCCTGGGTGAGAGGGTACCTCTCTTGGAAAGACCTGCAAGCCCTCCCCTCACCAGCCAGAACTCTGCCTTTGCTGCATAACATTTAGCCCCCTTTCAAGTCTTTTGTCTTTGATGTCCATTTGATCTGTCTCTCCCACTATTCTGTCTCATGAGTGAGGAGAGGCCTGCAGGCATCTGTGAGCTGCAGTGGCTCCATCTCTTATCACAGCCTTCGGCACAGAGTAGACATGCATCCTAGCTGTTGAATGAAGAATGAGGAAAAATCCCTTCTCTCTCTCCTAGAAAAAAAGCTTATACTCACAGCCGCATGTCTACTACAGTTGCAAGTAAAATTAAAAGTGTGTCCCTGTGCGGCATGCAAATCTTAGTTAGGATGAACAAAGGTCCATATGATCATGCCTAAAGGAAGGACACTCTCTAAAAAGGAGGAAGGACACTCTAAAATAGAAGTCTCACAATTCCATGCATCAGCGTGTCAACTCTAATTGCGAATCACCAGCCTAAGGAACTGACAAGTGATTCTGATGCCAGTGTTTTTAATAAAGAGCTTAGGTAAAAATCTCAGCCCCTGAGGTGGTGATGCTGTTTAACTCGAGAGCTCGATCACATCACTGAGTCCCAGCACCCACGAGGATTCGACGCGTGATTTTAAACAGCTCACGGAGTCAGCGCTTCCTTCTGGTCAGTCACTCCCAGGAGGCTGCACACCAAAGCAGAGTGGAGCGTTCCCACAGCACGGCTCTTGACCAAGAGCATTTCCCAGGCCTTCCCGGGTCCATGTCGCTCCTGGCCCCGTCAGACGGCAGCTAAACGTCAGCCCCGAGCTAGTTGCAGTGATGGTTTCTCAGAGGAATAACCCCGAGCCCGTGGGTTGTCTGCCAGGGCACTGCAGGGCTGGCACAAGCCCTGTGGGCCCCCCATGACCTCTGCCGGGTGTCACCACATCACACTTGCACAGTGACCTCTGTTTCCTGGCAAAGTCGGGAAGCAGGAGACGCAGACTCCGTCTCTCCATGTGAGAAGAGACTTCAGGAGGGCCAAGTGTCCAATGTCCAGTGTCCAATCCAGGCCCAGAACCTGGACTTTCCAGCTTCCTTATTCATTAAACTAATTAGTGAAGAGTGACTACTATTGCCAGGCACGAAGTTCTTAGGAATATGTCACTTTACAAAAAGAAAAATATTTCTGCTCTCATGGAGCTTACACTCTAACAGAAAAATATGCAGTTTACAGTTTAAAATCAGGGGGTCAAGGTAGGCCTCTGGAGAGGAGGGCGTGTGGAATGAAGAGGATGCAGATGTCTCTGGCGGGTGCCCCGGCAGAGCTGTAAGGCTTGGTAACCCAGTGGGAGGGGAGGGGGTTGTGACACTGGGAATGGTGGTGAAAGAACCCAGCAAGCCCATCCTTTGGAAGTGCGACTGACTCGCCTCCCTGACTGATTGGAAGGCTTACTCTTTCTCCAGAAGGCGTTGAGATGATTTTTGAAAAAGGGTCAATAGATATTAGATGAGGACAGTAAGAGGATGTAGGGAAGGAACCCAGACTCAGGCTGATGTCCAGCTGTGGCTGCGAGGAAGATCAAGAGAGCTGTGGGGAGGGAGAGAGGGAGAGGGGAGCCACAGGGGAGACAAGAGGGGGGCTCAGCTGCCTGTGGATCACTGGAAAGACCAGTGGCTTTTATTCGGAGGGAGATGAACCAGGGGAGAGTTTAACAGAAGAGGGGGCAGATCTAGGATGGGATGGAACAGGAGCTCCACTAGGGTGCACTGCAGAAATCCAGGCTTTTGACGGTGTTTCCCTGGGCCAATGTGTCAGCAATGAAAGCGAGAAGTGATCCAAATTGGGGTGCTGGTGGCCTGTGAGGTCAAAGTCAACAGAACATGCTGATGTGAGAGAAGAGGAATTGGGTTCTGGCCTGAGAAAATGAAAGCTTGACATTGCCAAGCTCCAAGGGAGATAAAATGAGTAGACGGGTTTGGGGAAGAGAGAGGGGAGATCAATTTTAGGCCAGTTTAAGTTGTCAACTTAAGAGGAAATGTCAAGGACACACCAGTGTGCTCAGTGGACGTTCTTTGGCTGAGATACAAGCTCCTGATAGAGTGCTCATGCCAGCACTCTGTACCCCTCCACAGCCATCGCCCGGACTCCTTCAGAATGAGAAACTCCACAGTGAAGCTAAATTCTCCTGCTGGTTCGATTTCCAAGAAAAATAACCAGGGACCCAACATTTTATCTAAAAGGCCCTCAGTCAAGGGCTCCCTGCCCAATTTACCATGGCAGAAAACCTAGTCCTGAACATCAGGTGGCAGGCAAGACAGAATCTGATAAACCGGGATCGTGATTGATTAAATATGGAGTCATGTCTCCAATATCCACAGTATATTTAATGATTTTTCCTAATTTATCATAAGGATAAAATTTTTTTTTTAATTTCCTCATTGGAGGAAAAGCCAGGAGAGGATCTTATGTTGCTGAGATGTTCCACAAGAGCCATGCTCAATGCATCTAAATAACCCAGGGCTTGAATCGATGCCAGTGGAATGATCATACTTTAAAACTTTCCCTATAAGTGTGACATATGCATCCCCATGTGTCAGCATAATCTCTGCTGAAAGCGGTTCAGTGAATGACAAGTTGATTGGCCCCAATTTGAAAAGCATAGTGTATAAAAACATAATTTCAGGGTGGCCAACATTGTGACAGATTCTATATTCTGCTCATACACAGAACTAGTTTGAACTCTTTAGGGAATTGTGAGAGTCTGCAAATGCTTATGGCAATGAAAATTGGCCAGATAGGCAAAGAAGGGAAGGGGAGGAATGAAATTAACAACTGTTTAGGCAACTATTATCAACCAAACATTGTCTGAGAGAAACAAGGGACAGGGAACTGATTGATAATCATTGTTTTTACTACCAAGTGAACAGCATGAGGGAGAGGGAAAGAATATGGGTTTTGCAACTGGAGATCCTCAGTGCACATCCCAGCTCCGTCACTTAATGTCAAATACTGACAATATTCACAACTTCAGCTTTTATATCCATGAGGAAGAATAGCAGTAGGTATCATTAAGAATCGAACTAGGTTTTATTTTTGTACACACACACACACACACACACACACACACACACACACACGATGAGCTTGACTTTTCTCTCATTTCACTCCATTATGAATGGCATATTGAAAAGTCTGCAATTTCCTGTGCAAAGCTTCTGAACCACTCAGGCTGGGACACACCACTGTGTTAGACAGCACAGGAAACACGCTGGTCATTTCCACGCAGACCCCACATGGAGTCTTGTTGATTCGGCAGCTTAGAGATTGGAAAGGATAAACAGAACCCAGAACAGGTGCCTCTCATCTGTCCACTGTGTAACATCAGCCACCGTGGGACCATCTCCCGCAGTCTCCTCATGCATTTTAATGAGTTTATCTCAAAAACTGTGGCCTCATCGTCAGTTGAAATCCTCCAACAGAAATTCTAGAAACTAAGAGTAGTGAAAAAGTTTCTGGGTTATTTTGGGAAGAACTGTGCAGAAAGAACCCTTTAAACATTCCCCCAGAGTGTTCTATCAATGTCCACCTTGCCCTGTGTTGAGGAGAAGCATCCACAACAGAAGCTCGACTCTGAATTTTGTTGTTGTTTCGATTTCTCTGACCTGCTATGAGTAACAGTAAGGATGAGGGGACAAGTCCGTATCCTGGATCCCAAGCAGAAAGCCCAGAGAAACGAAAGGACCGTGGAGGTTGGGGCTCAAGAGGCATGTTGAGATGGCAACCAGACGAGAGCCTGGGGAAAGGAGGCAGGGCAGAGAGAAGGAAGCTCGCTTTCCAGTCCAGTCCCAAGGGGCCTTCAACTTTCAGAAGAGAATGGTGTCTCTAATTCTCCCTTTCAGCAGATATTGATTGGGTTTTTCAGACTGGCTCTAATGTGAGAAACTCTGCGGCTCTGTTAGAAGCAAGAGTGAATAGATCAGCTCTTTTTCAATTGAATTTGCCGTCAAGCCAGACAAAGATATAAACGATAACAAGTGAGGGGCGATAGCAATTGCCTGACTTTTCTTCATTTTTTTAAAATTTTTATTATTTTTTTTTAACACTAGTCTTCTCTTGCATACCAAAATCATCTCAAGAAACAGCATCTGCTACGGAGGAATTGAAGAACTACTCCCAAAATGCCAAACTGCAGCGCTGGCTGAATAGGAAGCGCTTTCATTTGCAAATTCTGTGCTGCACAAGGTGCACTCCATGGGAAAAAGATGGTCACATAGGACAGGGAAGGGCTCCACTGTGACCCAAGTGGCCCAAGGTGAGTACAGTGAGGACAAAGGCTCATTCAGGCACACCCAGACAAGGTGCATGCAACATCAAGGTCAAGGACAGAGAGCTACTGTGCTGGGTGCTGCAGCTTAAGATGGGGCCAGAGATGCACAAAACCATGCGGAGGTGTGGCCGGGGAGGGGGGGCACGAGGGGGGAATATCTCTGTCCCTGGAGAAGGCCTGAAGCTGCCTCTGCCCAGAGGAGGGAAGGAGAGCTCTGCTGGGGGTCTTGGCAGACAAGACTCACCCTTGGTGTGCTTTCCTTGGGCTCATCTTTTCGCAAGTCAGAGAGCTTAAAGGTCAAGGGTAAGATGTGTGTGAACTGGAGCAGGGGCACATTCAGGCTAAGTTCTATGTCATAGGCGCCCACCAGCCCAGTTCCCCAGGACTCCATGCACATAGATAACCCAAGAGGGAAATGGGAGAGGCTGAGTCCCGGGAGGACTTCTCTTAGTAAGGATGGGATGCGAACTTCTCTTCTAGCAAGCTGGTGGCATGCACATGCGGACACACGTGCACGCACATACACATGTGCACGCATAGACACACGTGCACGCGCGCACACTTGTGCTTCCATGGTTTCTACCCAAAACATTATTTTGACACCATAAAACTACAAGAAGTTCCACAAAATGAAGATTATGACCCCAAACACTTAAACCTGAAGTATACTTACTCAACTAACCACACTCCACAATTTTTCAGATTAATCTCTCAACTGCTGCTTCAGAGGTTTGAACTGAATGGTTCAATAAATATTGCTCAGTTCATTATGAAATAGAGTCATTTATTAGGATGAATAAGTGTGTTCTGTCCACAACCCATCTTAATATTAGTCATTGATCCCTTACGGTGGATCAATTGAAAAACCCCTCTAGTTGCTCTCCTCACATTCTACGTAAACATTCTTCAGCCAGTATCAAAACGGTGGTTTTCAATTTAAACAGATACAGATGAATCAAAAATATTTGAAAGCAAGTTCTTTAAGTGAGATGTTTTAGACACATGAAAATATCAGCACCATTCACAAAAACCAAAGGTGGGAACAACTCAAGTGTCCATCAAATAACGAGTAATTTGGTATCAACGTTGAAGCAAATTATTCAGCTTCACCCAGAAAAGAACTCTGAAACATGCCACAGCTCATTTCCATTACGGCCTTGGGGGGGGGCAGCCAGTCACAAAAAGACAAACCCGTGATTCTGCTGACTGCTTTGGTTTGGGCGTGATTTCCTTGCGGAGGCTCATGTGCTGCAAGCCTGGTCCCCCGTGTGGTGGTGTTGAGGTGGCCCAGTCTTTAAGAGATGGGACCTTAGGGAAGAGAATTAGGTCATGGAAGCCCCACCCCAAGAACAGACCGGTGTTCTCCCACAGTAGGGAGCGACTTAGCTCCCCTGACAGCAGCCTGTCAGATGAAGAGACAGCCTGATCCCCCTGCAGTCCTGCCTTCCTGATTCCCCATCCAAACTCTTCCACAACCACTCCCTCCGTCATGATGCTATTCACCATGCGGCCCTCCTCAGAGCCAGGAAGATGCTGGCACCATGCTCTTGAACCTCCAGAACTGTGAGCTAAATAAACCTTTTTTTTCTGCATAAAGTTCCAAGCCCGTGTATTTTGTTATAGCTACGCAAAACACACTAACCCATGAAGTACAAAGAGTAATGAAATTCATAGACACCAAAGGCAGAATGATGGCTGGCAGGGGCTGGCAGGGGGATCAGGAGTTTTGTATAATAGGGGCAGTTTCAGTTTTATAAGATGAAAAAGAATTCTGGAGTTGAGTCTCACAGCAATGTAAAGGTGCTTACCATTACTTACAACATGTAATATATTAAATGTTGTGTGCATGTTACCTCCTTTAAAAGTCTAACAATTAATGCACAGAATACAATGTATCATTCTGCTAAATGAAAAAGGCTTTGGAGATTTCATCAGGTAATCCTTGAAAAATGGAGTGGGGGCCTGGAAGACCCAGGAAGGGATTTGGAGGCAAAGAGAACAGCCTCCGGAAATCCAGCTGGAGGCGGTGGCTGTTTCCCCTTGGATTCCTAAGGACTGAAGACTCTGGGCCGGGGACACCATCCTAATGTGAAGTTGAGTTGGAGGAGGTGGGAAGACTCTTGAGAGAAGCAAGGTTTTGAACCCAGGGAGATGGCTCAGGGGATGGCTAGAGCACACCAGGGGGGTTGATGGGAGAGGTGACACGTCTGAGCAGCGGGGACAAGGACGAGCTTGGCAGCTGCGGGAGGACCAGGCCCAGCACGGCCGGTGAGGATGGGTCGTGGTGACTGCTCTTGGAGTAGAAGCATCTCCTTGCCCTCACCCTGATCTTACCCCCCTCCGTCCCAGGGTCTGCCCTGTCTCACAATTCAATGGCCCAGTGGTTCACAGTCACAGGTCTCCAGGGGCATCCCGATATCAAAGTCCCAGCAGTTGCAAAATATGGAAGGAAGGCCAGAAATTGGGGCACGGAGGAGACGCGCACAGAGTCCTGCCTTAGGGAGAGAACTTGTCACTGAGCGCTTTGTGGAGGGGAACCAACGTCCCTTTCTTCAAAGTTAGCTGACGATGCGAGAGCAGCCAAACATTTCACTCACCCATCGGTGCTTCTTTTTTCTTAATTTTATTTTTTATTGGTGCATTATAATTATACATAACAGTGGGATACATTATGCATATTTGTACATGGACATGACATAAGCCAAACCTTCAATTAGTGCATTATCATTTATATAAAAACAGGATCCAGCCAGGCTTGGTAGAGCACTCCCGTAATCCCAGGGGCTCAGGAGGCTGAGCAGGAGGATTGCAAATCTGAGACCAACCCTAGCAATTTAATGAGGCCCTAAGCAACTAAGGGAGACCCTGTCTCAAAATAAAATTTAAAAAAAAAAGTTAAAGGGGGCTGGGGATGTTGCTCATGATTAAGCACCTCTGGGTTCAATCCCCAGCGCCAACGAATCAAAGCAAAAAGCAAAAGCAGGACTCACTGTAGGATAGTCCTCCATGGACACAGCATAACTTGGTGGATTTTGTTTCCCCAGACCCCCCTCCACCCCCTTGATCCCTGTCCTCTACTTTATTGGTCTCCCCTTGACTTTCATGAGATTCCCTCTTTTTTATTCCTTTTTGTGTCTTTTCACATGGATGAAACTTTCTTAAGATGATTGAATAACCAAAAAAAACTAGAATAAGACAGAAAAGTGCACACATGTGCGCACGCGCGCACACACACACACACACACACACACACAGCTTGGAAGAAAGAAAGATGCAGACATCTTACCACATGGTGAGGGCCCATTTCCAATGGAGCATGAGTGAGGTCAAGGAAGTGTGTGTGCGTGTGTGTGTGCGGGCTTGGATGCACACCTTGGGCTGGTGGTGCATCTGGCATAAAGCATAGAGGAGCACCAGGAGGGTGTGCACCTGCTGACCCACTTGTCGACTTCTTTGTCAAAGATCTTTGGGGGCTAGGAGGCATTCCTGAAAGAGCATGGATGCTTAAATAAACACATTTAAACCCCAGGAAGGACGCTTTGGGTATGTCTTGGACAGGAAGTACCTCATGAAGTCTGGCTAAATACAAGCCTAAAACAGGAACGGGCACCGTTAACGAAGGCATTGAGAGGGTTAGAAGTAGGGTGTGTGGAATTCCTGGAATAGTGCCTGTAGGTCCTCCCGAAACACCCCAGTAACTGCAGTGAAAATAATACTGCATTATTTATTCATGGAAGCTTAAACAATTATTGCTATGTGTGATTTCAAGGAAATGTCTCTATCCACACACCTAAAAAAAAAACATGTTCACTGAGCATCTATTATAAGCTGGGTATTAGGACCGAAAGAATAAAGAAAAGGCTCTGTCAAGCTTAGAACAGCTTGACCGTGTTATGAACTTCCCAGAGCCTCCTATGTGGATACCAAGGTCAAGTGCATGAGCGAAAACCTCAGGTGACAGAGGTGGCGAGCCCCCTGGCCACAGTCCAGGCCAAGGTGCCAGTCACCCCTGGAAGTGCAGCACTGCCCCTCCTGGGTGGAGGACTTGAAGACCAAGAGCCAGAGGTTCCTCTTCCTAAGATGGCACAGTCCAGGTGCCTCAGGTGGAAGAGAAGAAGAGCCATGTGGGAAGGTGTCGTCAGATGAGGTCAGGGGCAGCCCACTGACCCATAGGAAGGACATCTGCTAGGTACACCCTGGCAGCAGGCCTACCCCAGACCTGCAGGGATTCCTGGCCAAAGCAAAGGGCCAGAGCCTTGAGGGAGCCCTTCCCAGGGGGGCTCCGTGTGTGAACAGAGGGGCTCCCACACCGCCCACGCGCCTGACTGTGCTCTTTTTCTGTGAGCACATCCTCCAGGGGCCTCCTGCAGGTCCACTTCTCCATCCGCCAGCCATGTTCACGTCCACCCCCTCGGTCAGTGAGGGGAGCAGAGCCCCACAGGCAAGCCATACTGTGCTCAGGCATTCAGTGAAGTGGGGTGCACGGGAGTCCAATGGGATGGACTGAAAATAGGCCGAGATGATGGAGATGAGAGGAGAGGGCAGGGGACCAGCCGGGGTGTAGAGGAGGAGGAGGGGGCGGAGGCCAGGAGGGCAGGTGGGTGGGCTCCCAAAGGACAGAAAATGCGGGGTCCCCGGGAGGGAGGCTGAGTTCTGTCCTGAAGAAAGTAGATTTTGAGGCGTTTGGCAATTCCAACTCGAGGGGCCCCGCGGGGGTCTTCTCGGCCCTCAGCCCAGACCCCTTCTGCTTCCTGAATCCCTATCTGTCCTAACTCCAGCGCCTGCCAGGGACTCCGGGGCGTCCTCCTTCACTCCTGCTGAGCCTCTCCTGCAGCTGTGCAGAGGGCCTTCTCCACCCTGCCTCCCAGACAGCCTCAACTCCATCCTCTCACCCTGCGCCACGCCCACAATCCAGGTCCCACCCTCCCTGAGTCCTTATGCCTCTGACGGTGATGCCCTTTGCTTTCTGTCTGCGTTGCCACCGAGCTGACGGCTGTCAAGTTCAAACACAACCCCACTGCCACCCACTCAGTTTGGCCAACTCATCATTGTCCTTTAGGAATCTGTATGTCCAACCTATACTCCAG